>NW_027445436.1:3259147-3583202 GCF_035582795.1 Mycteria americana | reverse complement strand
AGCTTAGTCATTTCTTCTCCCTGGAGCTTACTGATAATCAAAGATTTTCCCAACTTTCATTCTGCTAGGATAAACAAACTACGCTATTTTACCACCTCCTTCTGCTCTGAGCAGATATTCCTTTGAACCTCCTCTATTTTATACTTTCATTTTTTTACCAAGCCTCCTCCTTCCCCAGGCATGGGTGACTAGAATCGTACCCAATATTTCAGATGAGGCCACATCCAGTCCTTAGAAACTAATACTTAATAATTACTAATTACTGTATCTATTCCGCACCTCTCCTTTGAAGTATTTTAGGATTAGTCAGTTTCCTAGAAGTTTTGGTTCCTGAAAAATATAGATACAGAGAAGACCTGCATTTTTACTACACTAAAGGTATCATAAAGCTATGATGTCTCACTGACATTCATAAAAACATGAATAATTTGCATTCCAGTTTTACAAGTTGAACTAACCCATTGTCATCTGAAGGCCTTTTCCCCCTGGTTTTTGGTATAATTGGAGTTGAGAAAAATGAGACTGTTATAGATCGATAGATCGATAGATCGACTGTTAAGATAGATAGCAGGGAGATGATGTTTTGTAAGCATCAAGATATTGTTTTTTCTCAATTAGGAGGCCAGTTAATGAATTTTCTTTTGTGAACTTTTTATTGACTCTCATTGGAATGGTGAATATTCTTGGCTTTTCTAAAAAACAACCTTACCTTCTGTTGAGTTTTTCTTCCGCTTTTCCCTTCTTGGTTTCCCTCTCAGCTCAGTGCAGCAGGAATATGAGTCAGCCTCTTCATATAATACTAAAAATTTATTCTGATATATACACTTCCTAGTAGCAAATCCAAAGATGCAAACAGTATCATGCACTTTCTGTGAGTCTGACTTCTGTGTAGATGTCGGAGATGTGTACAGCTTGTCAGAAAACAACTCCCTTTTCTCTCTGTTCCAGGAAATAACACTGAGTTGACAGGAAAAATCAAATCCCTAAATCACAGATTTACCTCCAAAGAATGATTATTTGGATGCTTCATCACCAGTTCTATTATGAATAAATTTCATGAGCTGTTACCTTCAGTATTTGGGAAGAAGAAATTCATTATGTGTAAGTCACCCCTATGCAGCAAATGCAGAGATAAGGGGAACACTGCTCTTTTCCATGAATTTGCAGAAAAGACTTCGTTGATGTGGCAATGAAATGTTTTCACTTAAGGGCAACATGCTATGTGCTAAGAAACTGCAAAAATGCCTGTCCTGGTTTCGGCTGGGATAGAGTTAATTTTCTTCCTAGTAGCTGGTATAGTGCTGTGTTTCGGATTTTAGTATCAGAATAATATTGATAACACACTGATGTTTTGGCTGTTGCTAAGTGGTGTTTACACAGGTCAAGGACTTTTCAGCTTCCCATGCTCTGCCAGGTGCACAAGAAGCTGGGAGGGGGCACAGCCAGGACAGCTGACCCAAACTGACCAAAGGGCTATTCCATAACATTTGACGTCATGCTCAGTATAGAAACTGGGGGGAGTTGGCCGGGGGGTAGCAATCGCTGCTCGGGGACTGGCTGGGCGTCGGTCAGTGGGTGGTGAGCTGTTGTATCACTGGGTTTTTTTTCCTGGGTTTTTGTTCCTCTCTCGCTGTCTTTTGTTGTTTTCCTTCTCATTACAATTTATTATTATTATTCCAATTATTAAACATTAAACTGTTCTTATCTCAACCCACAAGTTTTCTTACTTTTGCTCTTCCAATTCTCACGCCCATCCCACTGTGGGGGGGAGGGTGAGCAAGCAGCTGTGTGGTGCTTAATTGCCAACTGGAGCTAAACCACAACAGTCCTTTTTAGCGCCCAACGTGGAGCTCGAAGGGTTTGAGATAATAACAGATTAACCAGAGCGTATTAAGGAATTTAGATCTGTTAGTAGTTGTGGGCCACAATATTGATTCATCTATTCTCGACATCATTGGTTTACCTGATCTGCACCATGCTCATTTTTTTTGCTGTACATGTTAAAGATTGGTGTTGTTTTTTGCAGTTTGCTGTGCTCTGCTTTAATTGGTGATGTTTTGCCTGTGATATTTGTTATTAAAACAGTGACCTTGGGTTTATTTTGGTATCTAAGTGCTGTACTGAAACCGTTATTGTATGTCGGGTATCACCTTATGGAGACAATTAGCAATTATACTTCCTCCTCTGAGAGGTTTTTTATGGAGGAAATGCAGAATGGCACCTTCGCTACTTTCTTCTACAATGTTTCCTCCTTCGTTACAATAACTATTCAGTATCTTGAACATCCTTGGGTAGTTAAGATACATCTATTGATATTGCTTGAAATATTGTTTCGATTTCGATTGTTTTCGATTGATTCGAGAAGGACTTGTGAGCGATGTGATGGTTGGAGACCATCTTGGGCAGAGTGATCATGAAATGATAGAGTTTTTGATTCTTGGAGAAGCGGCGAGGGGGGTAAGCAAAACTGCCACCTTAGACTTCCGGAGGGCAGACTTTGGCCTGTTTAGGAGCCTGGTCGACAGAGTCCCATGGGAGGCAGACCTAAAGGGCAAAGGAGTCCAGGAAGGCTGGACATTCTTTAAGGAGGAAATCCTAAAGGCACAAGAGCAGGCTGTCACCAGGTGTTGAAAGATGAGCCGGCGGGGAAGAAGACGGGCCTGGCTGAATAGAGAGATTTGGCTAGAACTCAGGAAAAAGAGGAGAGTCTACGATCTTTGGAAGAAGGGGCAGGCAAGTCAGGAGGACTACAAAGGTGTAGCAAGGTTGTGCAGGTAGAAAATTCTGCTGGCAGCATTCTTGTGGCGGCAATGTCTGGACGTTTCCAATTTGGCAGCCGGGCTCTGAGACAGGGTTATGAACAGTGTTGCCCCATTACCAAGCAAAGCTTTAGCAGAGCGCGACTGTCTGTGTGGCAGCGAGTGCAGTTCCAAGGGACAGTGAAAATCAGCTACAGCTTTCAGTGCTGGCAGCATTCTTGTGTCCGCAATATCTGGACGTTTCCAATTTGGCTGCCGGGCTCTGGGACAGGGTTATACAAACTGTTGCCCCATTACCAAGCAAAGCTTTAGTAGAGCACGAAACTCTGTGCGGCAGCGACTGCAGTTCCAAGAGACAGAGAAAATCAGCTACAGCTTTCAGTGCTGGCAGGTTTCGTGTGGCCGCAATCTCTGGACGTTTCCCATTGGGCAGCCGGGCTCTGCGAGAGGATCATACAAAGTGTTCCCCATTACCAAGCAAAGCTTTTGCAGAGCGCGAAAGTCTGTGTGGCAGCGAGTGCAGTTCCAAGGGACAGTGAAAACCAGCTACAGCTTCCAGTGCTGGCAGCTTTCCTGTGGGTGCAATCTCTGGACGTTTTGAATTTGGCAGCCGGGCTCTGCGAGAGAGAGATATACAGTGTTGCTACATTACCAAGCAAAGCTTCTGCAGAACGCGAAAGTCGGTGTGGCAGCGAAGGCAGTTCCAAGGAACAGTGAAAACCAGCTAGATCTTTCCGTGCTGGCAGCATTCGTGTGGGCGAAATCGCTGGACGTTTCGAATTTGGCAGCCAGGCTCTGCGAGAGACACATACACAGTGTTGCCCCTTTACCAAGCAAAGGTGTTGCGGAGAGCGAAAGTCTGTGTGGCAGCGAATGCAGTTCCAAGGGACAGTGAAAACCAGCTACAGCTTTCCGTGCTGGCAGCTTTCGTGTGGGTGCAATCGCTGTACGTTTCGTATGTGGCAGCTGGGCTCTGAGAGAGAGAGATACACAGTGTTGCCCCATTATGAAGGAAAGCTTTTGCAGAACACGAATGACTGTGCGGCAGCAAATGCAGTTCCAAGGCACAGTGAAAACCAGGCACAGGTTTCTGTGCTGGCAGCTTTCATGTGGGCGCAATCGCAGGACGTTTCTAATTTGGCAGCCGCCTATGCGAGAGATAGATACACAATGTTGCCACATTACCAACCAAAGCTTTTGCAGAACGCGAATGTCTGTGTGGCAGCGAATGCAGTTCCAAGGGACAGTGAAAACCAGCTAGAGCTTTCCGTGCCGGCAGCTTTCGTGTGGCAGCAATCGCTGGACTTTTCGAATTTGGCAGCCGGGCTCTGCGAGAGAGAAATACACAGTGTTGCCCCATTTTTAAGCAAAGCTTTTGCAGAACACCAATGACTGTGTGGCAGCAAATGCAGTTCCAAAGGATAGTGAAATCCAGCTGCAGCTTTCCGTATTGGAAGCCTTCGAGTGCGCGCAATCGATGGACCGTTTCGAATTTGGCTGCCAGGCTCTGCAAGAGAAAAATACACATTGTTGCCCCTTTACGAAGGAAAGCTTTTACAGAACGCGAAAGTCTGTGTGGCAGCGAATGCAGTTCCAAGGGACAGTGAAAACCAGCTACAGCTTTCCGTGCTGGCAGCTTTCGTGTGGACGCAATCGCTTGACGTTTCGAATTTGGCAGCTGCGCTCTGCGAGAGACACATACACAGTGTTGCCCCATTACCAAGCAAAGCTTTTCGAGAACACCAATGACTGTGTGGCAGCGAATGCAGTTCCAAGGGACAGTGAAAACCAGCTACAGCTTTCCGTGCTGGCAGCTTTCGTGTGGGCGCAATCGCTGGACATTTCGAATTTGGCAGCCGGGCTCTGCGAATGAGAGAGTCAGAGTGTTGCCGCATTACCAAGCAACGGTTTTGGAGAACGCGAAAGTCTTTGTGGCAGCAAATGCAGTTCCAAGGGACAGTGAAAACCAGCTACAGCTTTCCATGCTGGCAGCTTTTGTGTGGGAGCAATGGCTGGACGTTTTGAATTTGGCAGTCGGGCTCTGCGAGAGAGAAATACACAGTGTTGCCCCATTACCAAGCAAAGGTTTTGGGGAAAGCGAATGTCTCTGTGGCAGCGAATGCAGTTCCAAGGGACAGTGAAAACCAGCTAGAGCTTTCCGTGCTGGCAGCTTTCGTGTGGGCGCAATCGCTGGACGTTTCGAATTTCGCAGCCGAGCTCTGCGAGTGAGAGATACACAGTGTTGCCCCATAACCAAGCAAAGGTTTTGCAGAATACGAATGACTGTGTGGTAGCGAATGCAGTTCCAAGGGACAGTGAAAACCAGCTACAGCTTTCCGTGCTGGCAGCTTTCGTGTGGGCGCAATCGCTGGACGTTTCGAATTTGGCAGCCGGGCTGTGCGAGAGAGAGATACACAGTGTTGCCCCATTACCGAGCAAAGGTTTTAAAGATCACGAAACTGTGTGTGGCAGTGAATGCAGTTCCAAGCGACAGTGAAAACCAGCTACAGCTTTCCGTGGTGGCAGCCTTCGTGTGGGCGCAATTGCTGGACGTTTCCAATTTGGCGGGCGAGCTCTGCGAGACTGAGATAGAGAGTGTTGCCCCATTACCAACCAAAGCTTTTAAAGATCGCGAAAGTCTTTGTGGCAGTGAATGCATTTCCAAGGGACAGTGAAAACCAGGTACAGCTTTCCGTGCTGGCAGCTTTCGTGTGGGAGCAATCGCTGGACGTTTCGAATTTGGCAGCCGGGTTCTACAAGAGAGAGATACACAATGTTGCCCCATTACCAAACAAAGTTTTGCAGAACGCGAATGTCCGTGTGGCAGCGAATGCAGTTCAAAGGGACAGTGAAAACCAGCTATAGCTTTCCGTGCTGGCAGCTTTCATGTGGCAGCAATCGCTGGACTTTTCGAATTTGGCAGCCGGGCTCTGCGAGAGAGAAATATAGAGTGCTGCCCCATTACCAAGCAAAGCTTTTGCAGAACACCAATGACTGTGTGGCAGCGAATGCAGTTCCAAGGGACAGTGAAAACCAGCTACAGCTTTCCGTCCTGGCACCTTTCGTGTGGTCGCAATCGCTGCACGTTTCGAATTTGGCAGCCGGGCTCTGCGAGAGAGAGATACACAGTGTTGCCCTATTACCACCCAAAGATTTTGCAGAATATGAAAATCTGTGTGGCAGCGAATGCAGTTCCAAGGGACAGTGAAAACCAGCTACAGCTTTCCGTGCTGGCAGCTTTCGTGTGGTCGCAGTCGCTGGACGTTTCGAGTTTGTTAGCCGGGCTCTGCGAGAGAGAGATACACAGTGTTGCCCCATTACCTACCAAAGCTTTTGCAGAACGCGAAACTCTGTGTGAAGCGAATGCAGTTACAAGGGACAGTGAAAACCAGCTACAGCTTTCCGTGCTGGCAGCCTTCGTGTGGACGCAATCGCTGGATGTTTCGAATTTGGCAGCCGGGCTCTGCCAGAGAGAGATACACAGTGTTGCCCCATTACCAAGCAAAGGTTTTGCGGAGAGCGAAAGTCTGTGTGGCAGCGAATGCAGTTCCAAGGAACAGTGAAAACCAGCTACAGCTTTCCGTGCTGGCAGCTTTCGTGTGGTCGAAATCGCTGGACGTTTCGAGTTTGTTAGCCGGGCTCTGCGAGAGAGAGATACAGAGTGTTGCCCCATTACCAACCAAAGATTTTGCAGAACATGAAAATCTGTGTGAAGCGAATGCAGTTCCAAGGGACAGTGAAAACCAGCTACAGCTTTCTGTGCTGGCAGCTTTCGTGTGGCAGCAGTCGCTGTACGTCTCGAGTTTGGCAGCCGGGCTCTGCGAGAGAGAAATACACAGTGTTGCCCCATTACCTACCAAAGCTTTTGCAGAACGCGAAATTCTGTGTGAAGCGAATGCAGTTACAAGGGACAGTGAAAACCAGCTACAGCTTTCCGTGCTGGCAGCCTTCCTGTGGCCGCAATAGCTGGAAGTTTCGAATTTGGCAGCCGGGCTCTGCCAGAGAGAGATACACATTATTACTCCATTCCAAAGCAAAGGTTTTGCGGAGATTGAAAGTCTGTGTGGCAGCGAATGCAGTTCCAGGGGACAGTGAAAACCAGCTACAGCTTTCCGTGCTGGCAGCTTTCTTGTGGCAGCAGTCGCTGGACGTCTCGAACTTGGCAGCCGGGCTCTGCGAGAGAGAAATACACAGTGTTGCCCCATTACCTACCAAAGCTTTTGCAGAACGCGAAATTCTGTGTGAAGCCAATGCAGTTACAAGGGACAGTGAAAACCATCTAGAGCTTTCCGTGCTGGCAGCTTTCGTGTGGCAGCAGTCTCTGGACGTCTTGAATTTGGCAGCCGGGCTCTGCGAGAGAGAAATACACAGTGTTGCCCTATTACCAACCAAAGATTTTGCAGAATGCGAAAGTCTGTGTGGCAGCGAATGCAGTTGCAGGGGACAGTGAAAACCAGCTACTCCTTTCCGTGTTGGCAGCTTTCGTGTGGGCGCAATTGTTGGACGTTTTAAATTTGGCAGCTGGGCTCTGCGAGAGAGAGATACACAGTGTTGCCCCATTCCAAAGGAAAGGTTTTGTGAAGAGCGAAAGTCTGTGTGCCAGCGAATGCAGTTCCAAGGGACAGTGAAAACCAGCTACAGCATTCCCTGCTGGCAGCCTTCGTGAGGGCGCAATCGCTTGACGTTTCGCATTTGGCAGCCAGGCTCTGCGAAAGAGAGATACACAGTGTTGCCCTTTTACCAACCGAAGCTTTTACAGAACGCGAAAGTCTGTGTGGCAGCGAATGCAGTACCAAGGGACAGTGAAAACGAGCTACAGCTTTCCGTGCTGGCAGCGTTCGTGTGGGCGCAATCGCTGGACGTTTCTAATTTGGCATCCGGGCTCTGGTAGACAGTGATACATAGTGTTGCCCCATTACCAAGCAAAGATTTTGCTGAATTGGAAAGTCTGTGTGGCAGCGAATGCAGTTCCAAGGGACAGTGAAAACCAGCTACAGCTTTCTGTGCTGGCAGCTTTCCTGTGGGCGCAATCGCTGGACGTTTCAAATTTGGCAGCCGGGCTGTGCGAGAGAGAGATACACAGTGTTGCCCTATTACCAAGCAAAGCTTTTGAAGAATGCGAAAGTCTGTGTGGCAGCGAATGCAGTTCCTAGGGACAGTGTAAACCAGCTACAGATTTCCCTGCTGACAGCATTCGTGTGGGCGCAATCGCTGGACGTTTCTAATTTGGCAGCCGGGCTCTGCGAGAGAGAGATACACAGTGTTACCCCATTCCAAAGCAAAGGTTTTGCGAAGAGCGGCAGTCTGTGTGGCAGAGAATTCAGTTCTAAGGGACAGTGAAAACCAGCTACAGCATTCCGTGCTGGCAGCATTCGTGTGGGCGCAATCGCTGTACGTTTCATATTTGGCAGCCAGACTCTGCGAGAGAGAGATACACAGTGTTGCCCCGTTACCTACCAAAGCTTTTAAAGATCGCGAAAGTCTGTGTGGCAGCGAATGCAGTTCCAAGGGACAGTGAAAACCAGCTATAGCTTTCAGTGCTGGCATCTTTCTTGTGGGCAGAATCGCTGGACGTTTCAAATCTGGCAGCCGGGCTCTGCGAGAGAGAGATACACAGTGTTGCCCCATTACAAAGCAAAGGTTTTGTGAAGAGCGAAAGTCTGTGTGGCAGCGAATGCAGTTCCAAGGGACAGTGAAAACCAGCTACAGCTTTCCGTGCTGGCAGCGTTCGTGTGGGCGCAATCGCTGGACGTTTCTAATTTGGCATCCGGGCTCTGCGAGAGAGAGATACACAGTGTTGCCCCATTACCAAGCAAAGATTTTGCTGAATGGGAAAGTCTGTGTGGCAGCGAATGCAGTTCCAAGGGACAGTGAAAACCAGCTACAGCTTTCCGTGCTGGCAGCTTTTGTGTGGGCGCAATTGCTGGACGTTTCGAATTTGGCAGCGGGCTCTGCGAGAGAGAGATACACAGTGTTGCCCCATTACAAACCAAAGATTTTGCAGAACGCGAAAGTCTGTGTGGCAGCGAATGCAGTTCCAAGGGACAGTGAAAACCATCTACAGCTTTCCGTGCTGGCATGTTTCGTGTGGGCGCAATCGCTGGATGTTTCGAATTTGGCAGCCGGGCTCTGCAAGAGATATATACACAGTTTTGCCCCTTAAACGAACCAAAGCTTTTGGGGAAAGCAAATGTCTGTGTGGCAGCAAATGCAGTTCCAAGGGACAGTGAAAACCAGCTACAGCATTCCGTGCTGGCAGCTTTCATGTGGGCGCAATGGCTGGACGTTTCGAATTTGGAAGCCGGGATCCGTGAGAGAGAGATACACAGTGTTGCCCCATTACCAAGCAAAGCTGTTGGGGAAAGCGAATGCCTGTGTGGCAGCGAATGCCTGTGTGGCAGCGAATGCAGTTCCAAGGGACAGTGAAAACCAGCTACAGCATTACGTGCTGGCAGCTTTCGTGTGGGCGCAATCGCTGAACGTTTCGAATTTGGCAGCCGGGCTCTGCGAGAGAGAGATACACAGCGTTGCCCATTTACGAAGCAAAGCTTTTGGGGAAAGCGAATGCCTGTGTGGCAGCGAATGCAGTTCCAAGGGACAGTGAAAACCAGGTAGAGCATTCCGTGCTGGCAGCTTTCGTGAGGGCGCAGTCGCTGGACATTTCGAATTTGGCAGCCGGGCTCCGCGAGAGAGAGATACATAGTGTTGCCCCATTCCAATGCAAAGGTTTAGCAAAGAGCGAAAGTCTGTGTGGCAGCGAATGCACTTCCTAGGGACAGTGAAAACCAGCTACAGCTTTCTGTGCTGGCAGCTTTCCTGTGGGCGCAATCGCTGGACGTTTCGAATTTGGCAGCCGGGCTCTGCCAGATAGAGATACACAGTGTTGCCTAATTCCACAGCAAAGGTTTTTTGAAGACTGGAAGTCTGTGTGGCAGCGAATGCAGTTCCAAGGGACAGTGAAAACCAGCTACAGCATTCCCTGCTGGCAGCCTTCGTGAGGGCGCAATCGCTGGACGATTCGCATTTGGCAGCTGTGCTCTGCGAAAGAGAGATACACAGTGTTGCCCTTTTACGAACCAAAGCTTTTACAGAACGCGAAAGTCTGTGTGGCAGCGAATGCAGTTCCAAGGGACAGTGGAAACCAGCTACAGCTTTCCGTGCTGGCAGCGTTCGTGTGGGCGCAATCGCTGGATGTTTCGAATTTGGCATCCGGGCTCTGCGAGAGAGAGATACACAGTGTTGCCCATTTATGAACCAAAGCTGTTGGGGAAAGCGACTGCCTGTTTGGCAGCGAATGCAGTTCCAAGGGACAGTGAAAACCAGCTACAGCATTCCGTGCTGGCAGCTTTCGTGTGGGCGCAATCGCTGGACGTTTCAAATTTGGCAGCCGGACTCTGCGAGAGAGAGATACACAGTGTTGCCCCATTCCAAAGCAAAGGTTTAGCGAAGAGCGAAAGTCTGTGTGGCAGCGAATGCAGTTCCAAGGGACAGTGAAAACCAGCTACAGCTTTCTGTGCTGGCAGCCTTCGTGTGGGCGCAATCGCTGGACGTTTCGAATTTGGCAGCCGGGCTCTGCGAGAGAGAGATACACAGTGTTGCCCCATTACCAAGCAAATGTTTTGCAGAGAGCGAAAGTCTGTGTGGCAGCGAATGCAGTTCCAAGGGACAGTGAAAACCAGCTACAGCTTTCCGTGCTGTCATCTTTCCTGTGGGCGCAATCGCTGGACCGTTCTATTTTGGCAGCCAGGCTCTGCGAGAGAGAGATACATATTGTTACCCCATTCCAAAGCAAAAGTTTTGCGGAGAGCGAAAGTCTGTGTGGCAGCGAATGGAGTTCCAAGGGACAGTGAAAACCAGCTACAGCTTTCCATGCTCGCGGATTTCCTGTGCGCGTAATCGCTGGACCTTTGTAATTAGGCAGCCGAGCTCTGCGAGAGAGAGATACACAGTGTTGCCCCATTACCAAGCAAAGGTTTTGCAGAACGCCCAAGTCTCTGAGGCAGCGAATGCAGTTCCAAGGGTCAGTGAAAACCAGATACAGCATACGTGCTGACAGATTTCGTGAGGGCGCAATCGCTGGACTTTTCGAATTTGGCAGCCGGGCTCTGCCAGAGAGAGATACGCAGTGTTGCCCCATTACCAAGCAAAGGTTTTAAAGATCGCGAAAGTCTGTGTGGCAGCGAATGCAATTGCAAGGGACAGTGAAAACCACCTGCAGCTTTCCTTTCTGGCAGCTTTCGTGTGGGCGCTATCGCTGGACGTTTCGAATTTGGCAGCCGGGCTCTGCGAGAGAGAATAAATATTGTTACCCCATTACCAAGCCAAGGTTTTGCGGAGAGCAAAAGTCTGTGTGGCAGCAAATGCAGTTCCAGCGGACAGTGAAAGCAAGCTAGATCTTTCCGTGCTGCCAGTTTTCCTGTGGGCGCAGTCGCTGGACGTTTCAAATTTGGCAGCCGGGCTCTGCGAGAGAGAGATACACAGTGTTGCCCCATTACCAACCAAAGCTTTTGCAGAACGTGGAAGTCTCTGTGGCAACGAATGCAGTTCCAAGGGACAGTGAAAACCAGCTAGAGCTTTCCGTGCTGGCAGCTTTCGAGTGGGCGCAGTCGCTGGACGTATCGAATTTGGCAGCCGGGCTCTGCGAGAGACAGATACAGAGTGTTGCCCCTTTACGAACCAAAGCTTTTGGGGAAAGCGAATGTCTGTGTGGCAGCGAATGGAGTCCCATGGGACAGTGAAAACAAGCTACAGCTTTCCGTGCTGGCAGCTTTCGTGTGGGCTCAATCGCTGGACGTTTCGAATTTGGCAGCCGGGCTCTGCAAGAGAGATATACAGCGTGTTGCCCCTTTACGAACCAAAGGTTTTGCGGAGAGCGAAAGTCTGTCTGTCAGCGAATGCAGTTCCTAGGGACAGTGTAAACCAGCGACAGCTTTCCCTGCTGACAGCATTCGTGTGGGCGCAATCGCTGGATGTTTCTAATTTGGCATCCGGGCTCTGCGAGAGAGAGATACACAATGTTGCCCCATTACCAACCAAAGCTTTTAAAGATCGCGAAAGTCTGTGTGGCAGCGAATGCAGTTCCAAGGGACAGTGAAAACCAGCTACAGCTTTCCGTGCTGGCATCTTTCGTGTGGGCGCAATCGCTGGACGTTTCAAATTTGGCAGCCGGGCCCTGCGAGAGAGAGATACACAGTGTTGCCCCATTCCAAAGCAAAGGTTTTGTGAAGAGCGAAAGTCTGTGCAGCAGCGAATGCAGTTCCTAGGGATAGTGAAAACCAGCTACAGCATTCCCTGCTGGCAGCGTTCGTGTGGGCGAAACCGCTGAACGTTTCGAATTTGGCAGCCGGGCTCCGTGAGAGAGAGATACAACGTGTTGCCCCATTACCAAGCAAAGCTGTTGGGGAAAGCGACTGCCTGTGTGGCAGCGAATGCAGTTCCAAGGGACAGTGAAAACCAGCTACAGCATTCCGTGCTGGCAGCTTTCGTGTGGGCGCAATCGCTGTACGTTTCGAATTTGGCAGCCGGGCTCTGCGACAGACACATACACAGTGTTGCCCCTTAAACGAACCAAAGCTTTTGGGGAAAGCAAATGTCTGTGTGGCAGCAAATGCAGTTAAAGGGACAGTGAAAACCAGCTACAGCATTCCGTGCTGGCAGCTTTCGTGTGGGCGCAATCGCTGGACGTTTCGAATTTGGCAGCCGGGCTCTGCGAGACAGATATACAGAGCGTTGCCCATTTACGAAGCAAAGCTTTTGGGGAAAGCGAATGTCTCTGTGGCAGCGAATGCAGTTCCAAGGGACAGTGAAAACCAGGTAGAGCATTCCGTGCTGGCAGCTTTCGTGTGGGCGCAATCGCTGGACGTTTCGAATTTGGCAGCCGGGCTCTGCGAGAGAGAGATACAAAGTGTTGCCCCATTACCAAGCAAAGGTTTTAAAGATCGTGAAAGTCTGTGTGGCAGCGAATGCAGTTCCAAGGGACAGTGAAAACCAGCTACAGCTTTCTGTGCTGGCAGCTTTCTTGTGGGCGCAATCGCTGGACGTTTCGAATTTGGCAGCTGGGATCTGCGAGAGAGAGATACACAGAGTTGCCCCATTACCAACCAAAGCTTTTGCACAACGCGAAAGTCTGTCTGGCAGCGAATGAAGTTCCAAGGGACAGTGAAAACCAGCTACAGCTTTCTGTGCTGGCAGCTTTCGTGTGGGCGCAATCGCTGGACGTTTCGAATTTGGCAGCCGGCCTCTGCGAGAGGGAGATACACAGTGTTGCCCCATTACCAAGCAAAGCTTCTGCAGAAAGCGAATGCCTGTGTGGCACCGAATGCAGTTCCAGGGGACAGTGAAAACCAGCTACAGCTTTCCGTGCTGGCAGCTTTCGTGTGGGCGCAATCGCTGGACGGTTCGAATTTGGCAGCCGGGCTCTGCGAGACAGAGATACACAGTGTTGCCCCAACACCAAGCTAAGGTTTTAAAGATCGTGAAAGTCTGTGTGGCAGCGAATGCAGTTCCAGGGGACAGTGAAAACCAGCTACAGCTTTCCGTGCTGGCAGATTTGGTCTGGGCGCAATCGCTGGACGTTTCGAATTTGGCAGCCGGGCTCTGCGAGACAGAGATACACACTGTTGCCCCATTACCAAGCAAAGCTTTTGCAGAATGCGAAAGTCTGTCTGGCAGCGAATGCAGTTCCAAGGGACAGTGAAAACCAGCTACAGCTTTCCGTGCTGGCAGCCTTCCTGTGGGCGCAAAAGCTGGACGTTTCGAATTTGGCAGCCGGGCTCTGCCAGAGAGAGATACACATTGTTACCCCATTCCAAAGCAAATGTTTTGTGGAGATCGAAAGTCTGTGTGGCAGCGAATGCAGTCCCAAGGGACAGTGAAAACCAGCTACAGCTTTCCGTGTTGACAGCTTTCATGTGGGCGCAATCGCTGGACGTTTCGAATTTGGCAGCCGGGCTCTGCGAGAGAGATATACACAGTGTTGCCCCATTACCAACCAAAGCTTTTAAAGATCGCGAAAGCCTGTGTGGCAGCGAATGCAGTTCCAATGGACAGTGAAAACCAGCTACAGCTTTCCATGCTGGTAGCTTTTGTGTGGCAGAAATCGCTGGACGTTTCGAATTTGTCAGCCGGGTTCTGCGAGACAGAGATACAGAGTGTTGCCCCATTACCAAGCAAAGGTTTTGCAGAGAGCGAAAGTCTGTGTGGCACCGAATGCAGTTCCAAGGGACAGTGAAAACCAGCTACAGCTTTTTGTGCTGGCAGCTTTCGTCTGGGCGCAATCGCTGGACGTTTCGAATTTGGCAGCCGACCTCTGCGAGACAGAGATACAGAGTGTTGCCCCATTACCAAGCAAAGGTTTTGCAGAGATCGAATGTCTGTGTGGCAAAGAATGCAGTTCCAGGGGACAGTGAAAACCAGCTACAGCTTTCTGTGCTGGCAGATTTCGTCTGGGCGCAATAGCTGTACGTTTCGAATTTGGCAGCCGGGCTCTGCCAGAGAGAGATACACATTGTTACCGCATTCCAAAGCAAAGGTTTTGCAGAGAGCGAAAGTCTGTGTGGCAGCGAATGCAGTTCCAGGGGACAGTGAAAACCAGCTACAGCTTTCTGTGCTGGCAGCTTTCGTGTGGGCGCAATCGCTGGACGTTTCGAATTTGGCAGCCGGGCTGTGCGAGAGAGAGATACACATTGTTGCCCCATTAACAACCAAAGCTTTTGCAGAATGCAAAAGTCTGTGTGGCAGCGAATGAAGTTCCAGGGGACAGTGAAAACCAGCTACAGCTTTCCGTACTGGCAGCCTTCCTGTGGGCGCAATCGCTGGACGTTTCGAATTTGGCAGCCTGGCTCTGCCAGAGAGAGATACACCTTGTTACCCCATTCCAAAGGAAAGGTTTTGCGGAGAGCGGAAGTCTGTGTGGCAGCGAATGCAGTTCCAGGGGACAGTGAAAACCAGCTACAGCTTTCCGTGCTGGCAGCTTTCGTGTGAGCGCAATCGCTGGAGGTTTCGAATTTGGCAGCCGGGCTCTGCGAGAGAGAGATACACAGAGTTGCCCCATTACCAACCAAAGCTTTTGCAGAATGCGAAAGTCTGTGTGGCATCGAATGAAGTTCCAAGGGACAGTGAAAACCAGCTACAGCTTTCTGTGCTGGCAGCTTTCGTGTGGGCGCAATCGCTGGACGTTTCGAATTTGGCAGCCGGTCTCTGCGAGAGGGAGATACACAGTGTTGCCCCATTACCAAGCAAAGCTTCTGCAGAAAGCGAATGCCTGTGTGGCACCGAATGCAGTTCCAGGGGACAGTGAAAACCAGCTACAGCTTTCCGTGCTGGCAGCTTTCGTGTGGGCGCAATCGCTGGATGTTTCGAATTTGGCAGCCGGGCTCTGCGAGAGAGATATACAGAGTGTTGCCCCATTACCAAGCAAAGCTTTTAAAGATCGCGAAAGTCTGTGTGGCAGCGAATGCAGTTCCAAGGGACAGTGAAAACCAGCTACAGCTTTCCGTGCTGGTAGCTTTTGTGCGGCAGAAATCGCTGGACGTTTCGAATTTGGCAGCCGCGCTCTGCGAGAGAGAGATACAAAGTGTTGCCCCATTACCAAGCAAAGGTTTTGCGGAGAGCGAAAGATTGTGTGGCAGCGAATGCAATTCCAAGGGACAGTGAAAACCAGCTACAGCTTTCTGTGCTGGCAGCTTTCGTGTGGGCACAATCGCTGGACGTTTCGAATTTGGCAGCCGCGCTCTGCGAGAGAGAGGTATAAAGTGTTGCCCCATTACCAAGCAAAGGTTTTGCAGAGAGCGAAAGTCTGTGTGGCACCGAATGCAGTTCCAAGGGACAGTGAAAACCAGCTACAGCTTGCCGTGCTGGCAGATTTCGTCTGGGCGCAATCGCTGCACGTTTCGAATTTGGCAGCCGGGCTCTGCGAGACAGAGATACACAGTGTTGCCCCGTTACCAAGCAAAGGTTTTAAAGATCGCGAAAGTCTGTGTGGCAGCGAATGCAGTTCCAAGGGACAGTGAAAACCAGCTACAGCTTTCCGTGCTGGCAGCTTTCGTGTGGGCGCAATCGCTGGACGTTTCGAATTTGGCAGCCGGGCTCTGCGAGAGAGAGATACACAGTGTTGCCCCGTTACCAAGCAAAGGTTTTAAAGATCGCGAAAGTCTGTGTGGCAGCGAATGCAGTTCCAAGGGACAGTGAAAACCAGCTACACCTTTCTGTGCTGGCAGCTTTCTAGTGGGCGCAATCGCTGGACGTTTCGAATTTGGCAGCCGGGCTCTGCGAGAGAGAGATACACAGTGTTGCCCCATTACCAAGCAAAGGTTTTGCGGAGAGCGAAAGACTGAGTGACACCGAATGCAGTTCCAAGGGACAGTGAAAACCAGCTACAGCTTGCCGTGCTGGCAGATTTCGTCTGGGCGCAATCGCTGCACGTTTCGAATTTGGCAGCCGGGCACTGCGAGAGAGAGATACACAGTGTTGCCCCATTACCAACCAAAGCTTTTAAAGATCGTGAAAGCCTGTGTGGCAGCGAATGCAGTTCTAAGGGACAGTGAAAACCAGCTACAGCTTTCCGTGCTGGCAGCTTTCGTGTGGGCGCAATCGCTGGACGTTTCGAATTTGGCAGCCGGGCTCTACGAGAGAGAGATACACAGTGTTGCCCCATTACTAACCAAAGCTTTTAAAGATCGCGAAAGTCTGTGTGGCAGTGAATGCAGTTCCAAGGGACAGTGAAAACCAGCTACAGCTTTCCGTGCTGGTAGCTTTTGTGTGGCAGAAATCGCTGGACGTTTCGAATTTGGCAGCCGGGCTCTGCGAGAGAGAGATACACAGTGTTGCCCCATTACCAAGCAAAGGTTTTGCGGAGAGCGAAAGACTGTGTGGCAGCGAATGCAGTTCCAAGGGACAGTGAAAACCAGCTACAGTTTTCTGTGCTGGCAGCTTTCGTGTGGGCGCAATCGCTGGACGTTTCGAATTTGGCAGCCGGGCTCTGCGAGACAGAGATACAAAGTGTTACCCCATTACCAAGCAAAGGTTTTGCAGAGAGCGAAAGTCTGTGTGGCAGCGAATGCAGTTCCAAAGGACAGTGAAAACCAGCTACAGCTTTCCGTGCTGGCAGCTTTCATGTGGGCGCAATCGCTGGACGTTTCGAATTTGGCAGCTGGGCTCTGCGAGAGAGAGATATACATTGTTGCCCCATTACCAAACAAAGCTTTTGCAGAATGCAAAAGTCTGTCTGGCAGCGAATGCAGTTCCAAGGGACAGTGAAAACCAGCTACAGCTTTCCGTGCTGGCAGCCATCCTGTGGCCGCAATAGCTGGACGTTTCGAATTTGGCAGCTGGGCTCTGCGAGAGAGAGATACACATTGTTACCCCATTACCAAGCATAGGTTTTGCGGAGATCGAAATTCTGTGTGGCAGCGAATGCAGTTCCAAGGGACAGTGAAAACCAGCTACAGCTTTCCGTGCTGGTAGCTTTTGTGTGGCAGAAATCGCTGGACGTTTCGAATTTGGCAGCCGGGCTCTGCGAGAGAGAGATACACATTGTTGCCCCATTACCAACCAAAGGTTTTGCAGAGAGCGAAAGTCTGTGTGGCAGCGAATGCAGTTCCAAGGGACACTGAAAACCTGCTAGAGCTTTCCGTGCTGGCAGCTTTCGTGTGGCTGCAATCGCTGGACGTTTCGAATTTGGCAGCCGGGCTCTGCGAGAGAGAGATACACATTGTTGCCCCATTACCAAGCAAAGGTTTTGCGGAGAGCGAAAGACTGTGTGGCAGCGAATGCAGTTCCAAGGGACAGTGAAAACCAGCTACAGTTTTCTGTGCTGGCAGCTTTCGTGTGGGCGCAATCGCTGGTCGTTTCGAATTTGGCAGCCGGGCTCTGCGACACAGAGATACAGAGTGTTGCCCCATTACCAAGCAAAGGACTTGCAGAGAGCGAAAGTCTGTGTGGCAGCGAATGCAGTTCCAGGGGACAGTGAAAATCAGCTGCAGCTTTCTGTGCTGGCAGCTTTCGTGTGGGCGCAATCGCTGGACGTTTCGAATTTGGCAGCCGGGCTCTGCGAGACAGAGATACACAGTGTTGCCCCATTACCAAGCAAAGGTTTTGCAGAGAGCGAAAGACTGTGTGGCAGCGAATGCAGTTCCAAGGGACAGTGAAAACCAGCTACAGCTTTCCGTGCTGGCAGCTTTCGTGTGGGCGCAATCGCTGCACGTTTCGAATTTGGCAGCCGGGCTCTGCGACAGAGAGATACACAGTGTTGCCCCATTACCAACCAAAGGTTTTGCAGAGAGCGAAAGTCTGTGTGGCACCGAATACAGTTCCAAGGCACAGTGAAAACCAGCTACAGCTTTCTGTGCTGGCAGCTTTTGTGTGGGCGCAATCGCTGGACGTTTCGAATTTGGCAGCCGAGCTCTGCGAGACAGAGATACACAGTGTTGCCCCATTACCAACCAAAGCTTTTGCAGAATGCGAAAGTCTGTCTGGCAGCGAATGAAGTTCCAAGGGACAGTGAAAACCAGCTATAGCTTTCCGTGCTGGCAGCCTTCCTGTGGCCGCAATAGCTGGATGTTTCGAATTTGGCAGATGGGCTCTGCCAGAGAGAGATACACATTGTTACCCCATTCCAAAGCAAAGGTTTTGCGGAGATCGAAAGTCTGTGTGGCAGCGAATGCAGTTCCAAGGGACAGTGAAAACCAGCTACAGCTTTCCGTGCTGGCAGCTTTCGTGTGGGCGCTATCGCTGGACGTTTCGAATTTGGCAGCCGGGCTCTGCGAGAGAGAGATACACAGTGTTGCCCCATTACCAAGCAAAGGTTTTGCGGAGAGCGAAAGACTGTGTGGCAGCGAATGCACTTCCAGGGGACAGTGAAAACCAGCTACAGCTTTCTGTGCCTGCAGCTTTCGTGTGGGCGCAATCGCTGGACGTTTCGAATTTGGCAGCCGGGCTCTGCGAGACAGAGATACACAGTGTTGCCCCGTTACCAAGCATAGGTTTTAAAGATCGCGAAAATCTGTGTGGCAGCGAATGCAGTTCCAAGGGCAGTGAAAACCAGCTACAGCTTTCTGTGCTGGCAGCTTTCGTGTGGGCACAATCGCTGGACGTTTCGAATTTGGCAGCCGCGCTCTGCGAGAGAGAGATACACAGTGTTGCCCCATTACCAAGCAAAGCTTTTGCAGACAGCGAAAGTCTGTGTGGCACCGAATGCAGTTCCAAGGGACAGTGAAAAACAGCTACAGCTTGCCGTGCTGGCAGATTTCGTCTGGGCGCAATCGCTGCACGTTTCGAATTTGGCAGCCGGGCTCTGCGAGAGAGAGATACACAGTGTTGCCCCATTACCAACCAAAGCTTTTAAAGATCGCGAAAGCCTGTGTGGCACCGAATGCAGTTCCAAGGGACAGTGAAAAGCAGCTACAGCTTTCCGTGCTGGCAGCTTTCGTGTGGGCGCAATCGCTGGACGTTTCGAATTTGGCAGCCGGGCTTTGCCAGAGAGAGATACGAAGAGTTGCCCCATTACGAAGCAAAGGTTTTGCGGAGAGCGAAAGACTGTGTGGCAGCGAATGCAGTTCCAAGGGACAGTGAAAACCAGCTACAGCATTCCGTGCTGGCAGCTTTCGTGTGGGCGCAGTCGCTGGACGTTTCGAATTTGGCAGCCGGGCTCTGCAAGAGTGAGATACAGAGTGGTGCCCCTTCACGAACAAAAGCTTTTGCAGAAAGCGAATGCCTGTGTGGCAGTGAATGCAGTTCCAAGGGACAGTGAAAACCAGCTACAGCATTCCGTGCTGGCAGCTTTCGTGTGGGCGCAATCGCTGGACTGTTCGAATTTGGCAGCTGGGCTCCGCGAGACAAAGAGATACACAGTGTTGCCCCATTACGAAGCAAAGCTTCTGCAGAAAGCGAATGTCTGTGTGGCAGCGAATGCAGTTCCAAGGGACAGTGAAAACCAGCTACAACATTCCGTGCTGGAAGCTTTCGTGTCTGCGCAGTCGCTGGACGTTTCGAATTTGGCAGCCGGGCTCTGCGAGAGAGAGATACACAGTGTTGCCCCATTACGAACCAAAGCTTCTGCAGAAAGCCAATGCCTGTGTGTCAGCGAATGCAGTTCCAAGTGACAGTGAAAACCAGCTACACCATTCCATGCTGGGAGCTTTTTGTGGGCGAAATCGCTGGACGTTTCAAATTTAGCAGCCGGGCTCTGCAAGAGACACATACACAGTGTTGCCCCTTTACGAACCAAACCTTTTGGGGATAGCGAATGTCTCTGTGGCAGCGAATGCAGTTCCAAGGGACAGTGAAAACCAGCTACAGCATTCCGTGCTGGCAGCTTTCGTGTGGGCGCAGTCGCTGGACGTTTCGAATTTAGCAGCCGGGCTGTGCGAGAGACACATACACAGTGTTGCCCCTTTACGAACCAAAGGTTTTGGGGAAAGCGAATGTGTGTGTGGCAGCGAATGCAGTTCCCAGAGACAGTGAAAACCAGCTACAGCTTTCCGTGCTGGTTCCTTTCGTGTGGGCGCAATCGCTGGACTTTTCGAATTTGGCAGCCGAGCTCTGCGAGAGACACATACACAGTGTTGCCCCTTTACGAACCAAAGCTTTTGGGGAAAGCGAATGTCTGTGTGGCAGCGAATGCAGTTCCAGGGGACAGTGAAAACCAGCTACAGCTTTCTGTGCTGGCAGCTTTCGTGTGGGCGCAATCGCTGGACGTTTCGAATTTGGCAGCCGGGCTGTGCGAGAGAGAGATACACATTGTTGCCCCATTAACAACCAAAGCTTTTGCAGAATGCAAAAGTCTGTGTGGCAGCGAATGAAGTTCCAGGGGACAGTGAAAACCAGCTACAGCTTTCCGTACTGGCAGCCTTCCTGTGGGCGCAATCGCTGGACGTTTCGAATTTGGCAGCCGGGCTCTGCCAGAGAGAGATACACCTTGTTACCCCATTCCAAAGGAAAGGTTTTGCGGAGAGCGGAAGTCTGTGTGGCAGCGAATGCAGTTCCAAGGGACAGTGGAAACCAGCTACAGCTTTCTGTGCTGGCAGCTTTCGTGTGGGCGCAATCGCTGGACGTTTCGAATTTGGCAGCCGACCTCTGCGAGACAGAGATACAGAGTGTTGCCCCATTACCAAGCAAAGGTTTTGCAGAGAGCGAAAGTCTGTGTGGCAGCGAATGCAGTTCCAGGGGACAGTGAAAACCAGCTACAGCTTTCCGTGCTGGCAGCTTTCGTGTGAGCGCAATCGCTGGAGATTTCGAATTTGGCAGCCGGGCTCTGCGAGAGAGAGATACACAGAGTTGCCCCATTACCAATCAAAGCTTTTGCAGAATGCAAAAGTCTGTCTGGCATCGAATGAAGTTCCAAGGGACAGTGAAAACCAGCTACAGCTTTCTGTGCTGGCAGCTTTCGTGTGGGCGCAATCGCTGGACGTTTCGAATTTGGCAGCCGGTCTCTGCGAGAGGGAGATACACAGTGTTGCCCCATTACCAAGCAAAGCTTCTGCAGAAAGCGAATGCCTGTGTGGCACCGAATGCAGTTCCAGGGGACAGTGAAAACCAGCTACAGCTTTCCGTGCTGGCAGCTTTCGTGTGGGCGCAATCGCTGGATGTTTCGAATTTGGCAGCCGGGCTCTGCGAGAGAGATATACAGAGTGTTGCCCCATTACCAACCAAAGCTTTTAAAGATCGCGAAAGCCTGTGTGGCAGCGAATGCAGTTCCAATGGACAGTGAAAACCAGCTACAGCTTTCCGTGCTGGTAGCTTTTGTGTGGCAGAAATCGCTGGACGATTCGAATTTGACAGCCGGGCTCTGCGAGAGAGAGATACAAAGTGTTGCCCCATTACCAAGCAAAGGTTTTGCTGAGAGCGAAAGATTGTGTGGCAGCGAATGCAATTCCAAGGGACAGTGAAAACCAGCTATAGCTTTCTGTGCTGGCAGCTTTCGTGTGGGCGCAGTCGCTGGATGTTTCGAATTTGGCAGCCGGGCTCTGCGAGAGAGAGATACAAAGTGTTGCCCCATTACCAAGCAAAGGTTTTGCAGAGAGCGAAAGTCTGTGTGGCACCGAATGCAGTTCCAAGGGACAGTGAAAACCAGCTACAGCTTTCTGTGCTGGCACCTTTCGTGTGGGCGCAATCGCTGGACGTTTCGAATTTGGCAGCCGGGCTGTTCGAGAGAGAGATACACAGTGTTGCCCCGTTACCAAGCATAGGTTTTAAAGATCGCGAAAATCTGTGTGGCAGCGAATGCAGTTCCAAGGGCAGTGAAAACCAGCTACAGCTTTCTGTGCTGGCAGCTTTCGTGTGGGCACAATCGCTGGACGTTTCGAATTTGGCAGCCGCGCTCTGCGAGAGAGAGATACACAGTGTTGCCCCATTACCAAGCAAAGCTTTTGCAGAGAGCGAAAGTCTGTGTGGCACCGAATGCAGTTCCAAGGGACAGTGAAAACCAGCTACAGCTTTCCGTGCTGGCAGCTTTCGTGTGGGCGCAATCGCTGCACGTTTCGAATTTGGCAGCCGGGCTCTGCCAGAGAGAGATACGAAGAGTTGCCCCATTACGAACCAAAGGTTTTGCGGAGAGCGAAAGACTGTGTGGCAGCGAATGCAGTTCCAAGGGACAGTGAAAACCAGCTACAGCATTCCGTGCTGGCAGCTTTCGTGTGGGCGCAATCGCTGGACGTTTCGAATTTGGCAGCCGGGCTCTGCGAGAGAGAGATACAGAGTGGTGCCCCTTCACGAACAAAAGCTTTTGCAGAAAGCGAATGCCTGTGTGGCAGTGAATGCAGTTCCAAGGGACAGTGAAAACCAGCTACAGCATTCCGTGCTGGCAGCTTTCGTGTGGGCGCAATCGCTGGACTATTCGAATTTGGCAGCTGGGCTCCGCGAGAGAGAGATACACAGTGTTGCCCCATTACGAAGCAAAGCTTCTGCAGAAAGCGAATGTCTGTGTGGCAGCGAATGCAGTTCCAAGGGACAGTGAAAACCAGCTACAGCATTCCGTGCTGGGAGCTTTCGTGTGGGCGCAATCGCTGGACGTTTCGAATTTGGCAGCCGGGCTCTGCGAGAGAGAGATACACAGTGTTGCCCCATTACGAACCAAAGCTTCTGCAGAAAGCCAATGCCTGTGTGTCAGCGAATGCAGTTCCAAGTGACAGTGAAAACCAGCTACACCATTCCATGCTGGGAGCTTTTTGTGGGCGAAATCGCTGGACGTTTCAAATTTAGCAGCCGGGCTCTGCAAGAGACACATACACAGTGTTGCCCCTTTACGAACCAAACCTTTTGGGGAAAGCGAATGTCTGTGTGGCAGCGAATGCAGTTCCAAGGGACAGTGAAAACCAGCTACAGCATTCCGTGCTGGCAGCTTTCGTGTGGGCGCAGTCGCTGGACGTTTCGAATTTAGCAGCCGGGCTGTGCGAGAGACACATACACAGTGTTGCCCCTTTACGAACCAAAGCTTTTGGGGAAAGCGAATGTCTGTGTGGCAGCGAATGCCGTTCCAAGGGACAGTGAATACCAGCTACAGCATTCCATGCTGGCAGCTTTCGTGTGGGAGAAATTGCTGGACGTTTCAAATTTGGAATCCGGGCTCTGCGAGAGACACATACACAGTGTTGCCCCTTTACGAACCAAAGATTTTGGGGAAAGCGAAAGTTTGTGTGGGAGCGAATGCAGTTCCAAGGGACAGTGAAAACCAGCTACAGCATTGCGTGCTAGCAGTTTCGTGTGGGAGAAATTGCTGGACGTTTCAAATTTGGAAGCCGGGCTCTGCGAGAGACACATACACAGTGTTGCCCCTTTACGAACCAAAGCCTTTGCAGAAAGCGAATGTCTGTGTGGCAGCGAATGCAGTTCCAAGGGACAGTGAAAACCAGCTACAGCATTCCGTGCTGGCAGCTTTCGTGTGGTCGCAAGCGCTCGATGTTTCAAATTTGGCAGCCGGGCTCTGCGAGAGAGAGATACACAGTGTTGCCCCTTTACGAACCAAAGCTTTTGGGGAAAGCGAATGCCTGTGTGGCAGCGAATGCAGTTCCAAGGGACAGTGAAAACCAGATACAGCATTCCGTGCTGGTAGCTTTCGTGTGGGCGCAATCGCTGGACTTTTCTAATTTGGCAGCCGGGCTCTGCAAGAGTGAGATACACAGTGTTGCCCCTTTACGAACCAAAGCTTTTGGGGAAAGCGAATGTCTGTGTGGCAGCGAATGCAGTTCCAAGGGGCAGTGAAAACCAGCTACAGCATTCCGTGCTGGTAGCTTTCGTGTGGGCGAAATCGCTGGACGTTTCGAATTTGGCAGTCGGGCTCTGCAAGAGAGAGATACACAGTGTTGCCCCTTTACGAACCAAAGCTTTTGGGGAAAGCGAATGTCTGTGTGGCAGCGAATGCAGTTCCAAGGGACAGTGAAAACCAGCTACAGCATTCCGTTCTGGCAGCTTTCGTGTGGGCGCAACAGCTCGTCGTTTCAAATTTGGCAGCCGGGCTCTGCGAGAGACACATACGCAGTGTTGCCCCTTTACGAACCAAAGCTTGAGGGCAAAGCGAACGCCTGTGTGGCAGCGAATGCAGTTCCAAGGGACAGTGAAAACCAGCTAAAGCATTCCGTACTGGCAGCTTTCGTGTGGGCACAATCGCTGGACCTTTCGAATTTGGCAGTCGGGCTCTGCGAGAGACACATACACACTGTTGCCCGATTACTAGATAAAGCTTTTGGGGAAAGCTAATGTCTGTGTGGCAGCGAATGCAGTTACAAGGGACAGTGAAAACCAGCTACAGCATTTCATGCTGCTAGCGTTCGTGTGGGCGCAATCGCTGCACTTTTCAAATTTGGCTGCCGGGCTCTGCGAGAGAGAGATACACAGTGTTGCCTTTTTACGAACCAAAGATTTTGGGGAAAGCGAATGTCTGTGTGGCAGCGAATGCAGTTCCAAGGGACAGTGAAAACCAGCTATAGCATTGCGTGCTAGCAGCTTTCGTGTGGGCGCAATCGCTGGACGTTTCGAATTTGGCAGCCGGGCTCTGCGAGAGAGAGATACACAGTGTTGCCCCTTTACGAACCAAAGCTTTTGGGGAAAGCGAATGTCTGTGTGGCAGCGAATGCAGTTCCAAGGGACAGTGAAAACCAGCTACAGCATTCCGTGCTGGCAGCTTTCGTGTGGGCGCAATCGCTGGACGTTTCAAATTTGGAAGCCGGGATCTGCGAGAGACACATACACACTGTTGCCCCTTTACGAACCAAAGCTTTTGGGGAAAGCAAATGCCTGTGTGGCAGCGAATGCAGTTCCAAGGGACAGTGAAAACCAGCTACAGCATTCCGTGCTGGCAGCTTTCGTGTGGGCGCAGTCGCTGGACGTTTCGAATTTGGCAGTCGGGCTCTGCGAGAGAGAGATGCACAGTGTTGCCCCTTTACGAACCAAAGCTTTTGGGGAAAGCGAATGTCTGTGTGGCAGCGAATGCAGTTCCAAGGGACAGTGAAAACCAGCTACAGCATTCCGTACTGGCACCTTTCGTGCGGGCGCAATTGCTAGACATTTCGAATTTGGCAGCCGGGCTCTGCAAGTGTGAGATACACAGTGTTGCCCCTTTACGAACCAAAGCTTTTGGGGAAAGCGAATGTCTGTGTGGCAGCGAATGCACTTCCAAGGGACAGTGAAAACCAGCTACAGAATTCCGTGCTGGCAGCTTTCGTGTGGGAGAAATCGCTGGACGTTTCGAATTTGGCAGCCGGGCTGTGCGAGAGACACATACACAGTGTTGCCCCATTACCAAGAAAAGCTTTTGGGGAAAGCGAATGTCTGTGTGGCAGCGAATGCAGTTCCAAGGGACAGTGAAAACCAGCTACAGCATTCCGTGATGGGAGCTTTCGTGTGGGCGCAATCGCTGGACGTTTCGAATTTGGCAGCCGGGCTCTGCGAGAGATAGATACACAGTGTTGCCCCATTACGAACCAAAGCTTCTGCAGAAAGCCAATGCCTGTGTGTCAGCGAATGCAGTTCCAAGTGACAGTGAAAACCAGCTACACCATTCCGTGCTGGGAGCTTTTTGTGGGCGAAATCGCTGGACGTTTCAAATTTAGCAGCCAGGCTCTGCAAGAGACAAATACACAGTGTTGTCCCTTTACGAACCAAACCTTTTGGGGATAGCGAATGTCTCTGTGGCAGCGAATGCAGTTCCAAGGGACAGTGAAAACCAGCTACAGCATTCCGTGCTGGCAGCTTTCGTGTGGGCGCAATCGCTGGACATTTCGAATTTAGCAGCCGGGCTGTGCGAGAGACACATACACAGTGTTGCCCCTTTACGAACCAAAGCTTTTGGGGAAAGCGAATGTCTGTGTGGCAGCGAATGCAGTTCCAAGGGACAGTGAAAACCAGCTACAGCATTCCGTGCTGGCAGCTTTCGTGTGGGCACAATCGCTGGACGTTTCGAATTTGGCAGCCGGGCTCTGCAAGAGACACATACACAGTGTTGCCCCATTACCAATCAAAGTTTCTGCAGAAAGCGAATGTCTGTGTGGCAGCGAATGCAGTTCCAAGGGACAGTGAAAACCAGCTACAGCATTCCGTGCTGGCAGCTTTAGTGTGGGCGCAATCGCTGGACGTTTCGAAATTGACAGCCGGACTCTGCTAGACAGACATACACAGTGTTGCCCCGTTATTAACCAAAGCTTTTGCAGAAAGCGAATGTCTGTGTGGCAGCGAATGCAGTTCCAAGGGACAGTGAAAACCAGCTACAGCATTCCATGCTGGTAGCTTTCGTGTGGGAGAAATCGCTGGACATTTCGAATTTGGCAGCCGGGCTCTGCGAGAGACACATATAGAGTGTTGCCCCTTTACGAACCAAAGATTTTGGGGAAAGCGTATGTCTGTGTGGCAGCGAAGGCAGTTCCAAGGACAGTGAAAACCAGCTACAGCATTCCGTGCTGGCAGCTTTCGTATGGGAGAAATTGCTGGACGTTTCGAATTTGGCAGCCGGGCTCTGTGAGACACACATACAGAGTGTTGCCCCTTTACGAACCAAAGATTTTGGGGAAAGCAAATGTCTGTGTGGCAGCGAATGCAGTTCCAAGGGGCAGTGAAAACCAGCTACAGCATTCCGTGCTGGCAGCTTGCGTATAGGAGAAATTGCTGGACATTTCGAAATTGGCAGCCGGGCTCTGCTAGGCAGAGATACACAGTGTTCCCCTTTACGAACCAAAGCTTTTGGGGAAAGCGAATGTCTGTGTGGCAGCGAATGCAGTTCCAAGGGACAGTGAAAACCAGCTACAGCATTCCGTGCTGGTAGCTTTCGTGTGGGCGCAATCGCTGGACTTTTCTAATTTGGCAGCCGGACTCTGCAAGAGTGAGATACACAGTGTTGCCCCTTTACGAACCAAAGCTTTTGGGGAAAGCGAATGTCTGTGTGGCAGCGAATGCAGTTCCAAGGGGCAGTGAAAACCAGCTACAGCATTCCGTGCTGGTAGCTTTCGTGTGGGCGAAATCGCTGGATGTTTCGAATTTGGCAGTCGGGCTCTGCGAGAGAGAGATACACAGTGTTGCCCCTTTACGAACCAAAGCTTTTGGGTAAAG
Source organism: Mycteria americana (assembly GCF_035582795.1). Lineage (NCBI taxonomy): Eukaryota > Metazoa > Chordata > Aves > Ciconiiformes > Ciconiidae > Mycteria > Mycteria americana. Next base: position 3,555,912 of record NW_027445436.1, on the reverse strand, counting down.
CGAATGTCTGTGTGGCAGCGAATGCAGTTCCAAGGGACAGTGAAAACCAGCTACAGCATTCCGTTCTGGCAGCTTTCGTGTGGGCGCAACAGCTCGTCGTTTCAAATTTGGCAGCCGGGCTCTGCGAGAGACACATACGCAGTGTTGCCCCTTTACGAACCAAAGCTTGAGGGCAAAGCGAACGCCTGTGTGGCAGCGAATGCAGTTCCAAGGGACAGTGAAAACCAGCTACAGCATTCCGTACTGGCAGCTTTCGTGTGGGCACAATCGCTGGACCTTTCGAATTTGGCAGTCGGGCTCTGCGAGAGACACATACACACTGTTGCCCGATTACTAGATAAAGCTTTTGGGGAAAGCTAATGTCTCTGTGGCAGCGAATGCAGTTACAAGGGACAGTGAAAACCAGCTACAGCATTTCATGCTGCTAGCGTTCGTGTGGGCGCAATCGCTGCACTTTTCAAATTTGGCTGCCGGGCTCTGCGAGAGAGAGATACACAGTGTTGCCTTTTTACGAACCAAAGATTTTGGGGAAAGCGAATGTCTGTGTGGCAGCGAATGCAGTTCCAAGGGACAGTGAAAACCAGCTATAGCATTGCGTGCTAGCAGCTTTCGTGTGGGCGCAATCGCTGGACGTTTCGAATTTGGCAGCCGGGCTCTGCGAGAGAGAGATACGCAGAGTGTTGCCCCTTTACGAACCAAAGCTTTTGGGGAAAGCGAATGTCTGTGTGGCAGCGAATGCAGTTCCAAGGGACAGTGAAAACCAGCTACAGCATTCCGTGCTGGCAGCTTTCGTGTGGGCGCAATCGCTGGATGTTTCGAATTTGGCAGCCGGGCTCTGCGAGAGAGAGATACGCAGAGTGTTGCCCCTTTACGAACCAAAGCTTTTGCAGAAAGTGAATGTCTGTGTGGCAGCGAATGCAGTTCCAAGGGACAGTGAAAACCAGCTACAGCATTCTGTGCTGGCAGCTTTCGTGTGGGCGCAATCGCTGGACGTTTCAAATTTGGAAGCCGGGATCTGCGAGAGACACATACACACTGTTGCCCCTTTACGAACCAAAGCTTTTGGGGAAAGCAAATGCCTGTGTGGCAGCGAATGCAGTTCCAAGGGACAGTGAAAACCAGCTACAGCATTCCGTGCTGGCAGCTTTCGTGTGGGCGCAGTCGCTGGACGTTTCGAATTTGGCAGTCGGGCTCTGCGAGAGAGAGATGCACAGTGTTGCCCCTTTACGAACCAAAGCTTTTGGGGAAAGCGAATGTCTGTGTGGCAGCGAATGCAGTTCCAAGGGACAGTGAAAACCAGCTACAGCATTCCGTACTGGCAGCTTTCGTGCGGGCGCAATTGCTAGACATTTCGAATTTGGCAGCCGGGCTCTGCAAGTGTGAGATACACAGTGTTGCCCCTTTACGAACCAAAGCTTTTGGGGAAAGCGAATGTCTGTGTGGCAGCGAATGCACTTCCAAGGGACAGTGAAAACCAGCTACAGCATTCCGTGCTGGCAGCTTTTGTGTGGCAGAAATCGCTGGACGTTTCGAATTTGGCAGCCGCGCTCTGCTAGACAGAGTTACACAGTGTTGCCCCATTACCAAGAAAAGCTTTTGGGGAAAGCGAATGTCTGTGTGGCAGCTAATGCATTTCCAAGGGACAGTGAAAACCAGCTACAGCATTCCGTGCTGGCAGCTTTCGTGCGGGCGCAATTGCTAGTCGTTTCGAATTTGGCAGCCGGGCTCTGCAAGTGTGATATACACAGTGTTGCCCCTTTACGAACCAAAGCTTTTGGGGAAAGCGAATGTCTATGTGGCAGCGAATGCACTTCCAAGGGACAGTGAAAACCAGCTACAGCATTCCGTGCTGGCAGCTTTCGTGTGGGAGAAATCGCTGGACGTTTCGAATTTGGCAGCCGGGCTGTGCGAGAGACACATACACAGTGTTGCCCCATTACCAAGAAAAGCTTTTGGGGAAAGCGAATGTCTGTGTGGCAGCGAATGCAGTTCCAAGGGACAGTGAAAACCAGCTACAGCATTCCGTGATGGGAGCTTTCGTGTGGGCGCAATCGCTGGACGTTTCGAATTTGGCAGCCGGGCTCTGCGAGAGATAGATACACAGTGTTGCCCCATTACGAACCAAAGCTTCTGCAGAAAGCCAATGCCTGTGTGTCAGCGAATGCAGTTCCAAGTGACAGTGAAAACCAGCTACACCATTCCGTGCTGGGAGCTTTTTGTGGGCGAAATCGCTGGACGTTTCAAATTTAGCAGCCAGGCTCTGCAAGAGACAAATACACAGTGTTGTCCCTTTACGAACCAAACCTTTTGGGGATAGCGAATGTCTCTGTGGCAGCGAATGCAGTTCCAAGGGACAGTGAAAACCAGCTACAGCATTCCGTGCTGGCAGCTTTCGTGTGGGCGCAATCGCTGGACGTTTCGAATTTAGCAGCCGGGCTGTGCGAGAGACACATACACAGTGTTGCCCCTTTACGAACCAAAGCTTTTGGGGAAAGCGAATGTCTGTGTGGCAGCGAATGCAGTTCCAAGGGACAGTGAAAACCAGCTACAGCATTCCGTGCTGGCAGCTTTCGTGTGGGCACAATCGCTGGACGTTTCGAATTTGGCAGCCGGGCTCTGCAAGAGACACATACACAGTGTTGCCCCATTACCAATCAAAGTTTCTGCAGAAAGCGAATTTCTGTGTGGCAGCGAATGCAGTTCCAAGGGACAGTAAAAACCAGCTACAGCATTCCGTTCTGGCAGCTTTCGTGTGGGCGCAATCGCTGGACGTTTCGAATTTGGCAGCCGGGCTCTGCGAGGGAGAAATACAGAGTGTTGCCCCTTTTTGAAACAAATCTTTTGGGGAAAGCGAATGCCTGTGTGGCAGCGAATGCAGTTCCAAGGGACAGTGAAAACCAGCTACAGCATTCCGTGCTGGCAGCTTTAGTGTGGGCGCAATCGCTGGACGTTTCGAAATTGACAGCCGGACTCTGCTAGACAGACATACACAGTGTTGCCCCGTTATTAACCAAAGCTTTTGCAGAAAGCGAATGTCTGTGTGGCAGCGAATGCAGTTCCAAGGGACAGTGAAAACCAGCTACAGCATTCCATGCTGGTAGCTTTCGTGTGGGAGAAATCGCTGGACATTTCGAATTTGGCAGCCGGGCTCTGCGAGAGACACATATAGAGTGTTGCCCCTTTACGAACCAAAGATTTTGGGGAAAGCGTATGTCTGTGTGGCAGCGAAGGCAGTTCCAAGGACAGTGAAAACCAGCTACAGCATTCCGTGCTGGCAGCTTTCGTATGGGAGAAATTGCTGGACGTTTCGAATTTGGCAGCCGGGCTCTGTGAGACACACATACAGAGTGTTGCCCCTTTACGAACCAAAGCTTTTGGGGAAAGCGAATGTCTGTGTGGCAGCGAATGCAGTTCCAAGGGACAGTGAAAACCAGCTACAGCATTCCGTGCTGGCAGCTTTCGTGTAGGCGCAATCGCTGGAAGTTTCGAATTTGACAGCCGGGCTCTGCAAGAGATACATACACAATGTTGCCCCTTTATGAACCAAAGCTTTTGGGGAAAGCGAATGTCTGTGTGCCAGCGAATGCAGTTCCAAGGGACAGTGAAAACCAGCTATAGCATTCCGTGCTGGCAGCTTTCGTGTGGGAGAAATTGCTGGACGTTTCGAATTTGGCAGCCGGGCTCTGCAAGAGACACATACACAGTTTTGCCCCATTACCAAGCAAAGTTTCTGCAGAAAGCGAATGCCTGTGTGGCAGCGAATGCAGTTCCAAGGGACAGTAAAAACCAGCTACAGCATTCCGTGCTGGTAGCTTTCGTGTGGGCGCAATCGCTGGACGTTTCGAATTTGGCAGCCGGGCTCTGCGAGGGAGAAATACACAGTGTTGCCCCTTTTTGAAACAAATCTTTTGGGGAAAGTGAATGTCTGTGTGGCAGCGAATGCAGTTCCAAGGGACAGTGAAAACCAGCTACAGCATTCCGTGCTGGCAGCTTTCGTGTGGGCGCAATCGCTGGACGTTTAGAAATTGACAGCCGGACTCTGCTAGACAGACATACACAGTGTTGCCCCTTTACGAACCAAAGCTTTTGCAGAAAGCGAATGTCTGTGTGGCAGCGAATGCAGTTCCAAGGGACAGTGAAAACCAGCTACAGCATTCCGTGCTGGCAGCTTGCGTATAGGAGAAATTGCTGGACATTTCGAAATTGGCAGCCGGGCTCTGCTAGGCAGAGATACACAGTGTTCCCCTTTACGAACCAAAGCTTTTGGGGAAAGCGAATGTCTGTGTGGCAGCGAATGCAGTTCCAAGGGACAGTGAAAACCAGCTACAGCTTTCCGTGCTGGCAGCTTTCGTGTGGGCGCAATCGCTGGACGTTTTGAATTTGGCAGCCGGGCTCTGCAAGATTGAGATACACAGTGTTGCCCCATTACCAAGAAAAGCTTTTGGGGAAAGCGAATGTCTGTGTGGCAGCGAATGCAGTTCCAAGGCACAGTGAAAACCAGCTACAGCATTCCGAGCTGGCAGCTTTCGTGGGGGCGCAACCGCTGGACGTTTCAAATTTGGCAGCCGGGCTCTGCAAGATTGAGATACACAGTGTTGCCCCATTACCAAGAAAAGCTTTTGGGGAAAGCGAATGTCTGTGTGGCAGCGAATGCAGTTCCAAGGGACAGTGAAATCCAGCTACAGCATTCCGTGCTGACAGCTTTCGTGTGGGAGAAATCGCTGGATGGTTCAAATTTAGCAGCCGGGCTCTGCTAGACAGAGATACAGAGTGTTGCCCCATTACCAAGAAAAGCTTTTGGGGAAAGCGAATGGCTGTGTGGCAGCGAATGCAGTTCCAAGGGACAGTGAAAACCAGCTATAGCATTCCGTGCTGGCAGCTTTCGTGTGGGAGAAATTGCTGGACGTTTCGAATTTGGCAGCCGGGCTCTGCAAGAGACACATTCACAGTTTTGCCCCATTACCAAGCAAAGTTTCTGCAGAAAGCGAATGCCTGTGTGGCAGCGAATGCAGTTCCAAGGGACAGTAAAAACCAGCTACAGCATTCCGTTCTGGCGGCTTTCGTGTGGGCGCAAGCGCTGGACGTTTCGAATTTGGCAGCCGGGCTCTGCGAGGGAGAAATACACAGTGTTGCCCCTTTTTGAAACAAATCTTTTGGGGAAAGTGAATGTCTGTATGGCAGCGAATGCAGTTCCAAGGGACAGTGAAAACCAGCTACAGCATTCCGTGCTGGCAGCTTTCGTGTGGGCGCAATCGCTGGACGTTTCGAAATTGACAGCCGGACTCTGCTAGACAGACATACACAGTGTTGCCCCTTTACGAACCAAAGCTTTTGCAGAAAGCGAATGTCTGTGTGGCAGCGAATGCAGTTCCAAGGGACAGTGAAAACCAGCTACAGCATTCCGTGCTGGCAGCTTGCGTATAGGAGAAATTGCTGGACATTTCGAAATTGGCAGCCGGGCTCTGCTAGGCAGAGATACACAGTGTTCCCCTTTACGAACCAAAGCTTTTGGGGAAAGCGAATGTCTGTGTGGCAGCGAATGCAGTTCCAAGGGACAGTGAAAACCAGCTACAGCTTTCCGTGCTGGCAGCTTTCGTGTGGGCGCAATCGCTGGACGTTTTGAATTTGGCAGCCGGGCTCTGCAAGATTGAGATACACAGTGTTGCCCCATTACCAAGAAAAGCTTTTGGGGAAAGCGAATGTCTGTGTGGCAGCGAATGCAGTTCCAAGGGACAGTGAAAACCAGCTACAGCATTCCGAGCTGGCAGCTTTCGTGGGGGCGCAATCGCTGGACGTTTCGAATTTGGCAGCCGGGCTCTGCAAGATTGAGATACACAGTGTTGCCCCATTACCAAGAAAAGCTTTTGGGGAAAGCGAATATCGGTGTGGCAGCGAATGCAGTTCCAAGGGACAGTGAAATCCAGCTACAGCATTCCGTGCTGACAGCTTTCGTGTGGGAGAAATCGCTGGATGATTCAAATTTAGCAGCCGGGCTCTGCTAGACAGAGATACAGAGTGTTGCCCCATTACCAAGAAAAGCTTTTGGGGAAAGCGAATGTCTGTGTGGCAGCGAATGCAGTTCCAAGGGACAGTGAAAACCGGCTACAGCATTCCGTGCTGGCAGCTTTCATAGGGGAGAGATTGCTGGACGTTTCGAATTTGGCAGCCGGGCTCTGCGAGAGACACATACACATTGTTGCCCCATTACCATGAAAACCTTTTGGGGAAAGCGAATGTCTGTGTGGCAGCGAATGCATTTCCAAGGGACAGTGAAAACCAGGTACAGCATTCCGTGCTGGCAGCTTTCGTGCGGGCGCAATCGCTGGACGTTTCGAATTTGGCAGCCGGGCTCTGCAAGAGTGAGATACAAAGTGTTGCCCCTTTATGAACCAAAGCTTTTGGGAAAAGCAAATGCCTGTGTGGCAGCGAATGCAGTTCCAAGGGACAGTGAGAACCACCTACAGCATTCCGTGCTGGCAGCTTTCGTGCGGGCGCAATCGCTGGACGTTTCGAATTTGGCAACCAGGCTCTTCGAGAGACAAATACACAGTGTTGCCCCTTTATGAACGTAAGCTTTTGGGGAAAGCGAATGTCTGTGTGGCAGTGAATGCAGTTCCAAGGGACAGTGAAAACCAGCTACAGCATTCCGTGCTGGTAGCTTTCGTGTGGGCGCAATCGCTGGACGTTTCGAATATGGCAGCAGGGCTCTGCGAGAGACACATACACAGTGTTGCCCCAACCAAGCAAACCTTTTGGGGAAAGCAAATGTCTCTGTGGCAGCGAATGCAGTTACAAGGGACAGTGAAAACCAGGTATAGCATTCCGTGCTGGCAGCTTTCGTATGGGAGAAATTGCTGGACGTTTCGAATTTGGCAGCTGGGCTCTGCGAGAGACACATGCACAGTGTTGCCCCATTACCAAGAAAAGCTTTTGGGGAAAGCGAATGCCTGTGTGGCAGCGAATGCAGTTCCAAGGGACAGTGAAAACCAGCTACAGCATTCCATGCTGGCATCTTTCGTGTGGGAGAAATTGCTGGATGTTTCGAATTTGGCAGCCGGGCTCTGCTAGACAGAGATACACAGTGTTGCCCCTTTACGAACCAAAGCTTTTGCAGAAAGCGAATGTCTGTGTGGCAGCGAATGCAGTTCCAAGGGACAGTGAAAACCAGCTACAGCATTCCGTGCTGGCAGCTTTCGTGCGGGCGCAATCGCTGGATGTTTTCAATTTGGCAACCGGGCTCTTCGATAGACAAATACACAGTGTTGCCCTTTATGAACCAAAGCTTTTGGGGAAAGCGAATGTCTGTGTGGCAGTGAATGCAGTTCCAAGGGACAGTGAAAACCAGCTACAGCATTGCGTGCTGGCAGCTTTCGTGTGGGCGCAATCGCTGGACGTTTCGAATTTGGCAGCCGGGCTCTGCGAGAGAGAGATACACAGTGTTGCCCCATTACCAAGAAAAGCTTTTGGGGAAAGCGAATGTCTGTGTGGCAGCGAATGCAGTTCCAAGGGACAGTGAAAACCAGCTACAGCATTCCGTGCTGACAGCTTTCGTGTGGGAGAAATCGCTGGATGATTCAAATTTAGCAGCCGGGCTCTGCTAGACAGAGATACACAGTGTTGCCCCATTACCAAGAAAAGCTTTTGGGGAAAGCGAATGTCTGTGTGGCAGCGAATGCAGTTCCAAGGGACAGTGAAAACCAGCTACAGCATTCCGTGCTGGCAGCTTTCGTGTGGGTGCAATCGCTGGACGTTTCGAATTTGGCAGCCGGGCTCTGCAAGAGTGAGATACACAGTGTTGCCCCTTTACGAACCAAAGCTTTTGGGGAAAGCGAATGTCTGTGTGGCAGCGAATGCAGTTCCAAGGGACAGTGAAAACCAGCTACAGCATTCCGTACTGGCAGCTTTCGTGTGGGAGAAATCGCTGGACGTTTCGAATCTGGCAGCCGGACTCTGCGAGAGAGAGATACAGAGTGTTGCCCCATTACGAACCAAAGCTTTGGGGGAAAGCGAATGTCTGTGTGGCAGCGAATGCAGTTCCAAAGGACAGTGAAAACCAGCTGCAGGAATTCGTTCTGGCAGCTTTCGTGTGGGTGCAGTCGCTGGAGTTTTCGAATTTGGCAGCCGGGCTCTGCAAGAGTAAGATACACAGTGTTGCCCCTTTACGAACCAAAGCTTTTGGGGAAAGCGAATGTCTGTGTGGCAGCGAATGCAGTTCCAAGGGACAGTGAAAACCAGCTACAGCATTCCGTGCTGTATTCTTTCGTGCGGGCGCAATCGCTGGACGTTTCGAATTTGGCAGACGGGCTCTGCGAGAGACACATACACAGTGTTGCCCCTTTACGAACCAAAGCTTTTGGGGAAAGCGAATGTCTGTGTGGCAGCGAATGCAGTTCCAAGGGCCAGTGAAAACCAGCTACAGCATTGCGTGCTGGCAGCTATCGTGTGGGCGCAATCGCTGGACCTTTCGAATTTGGCAGCCGGGCTCTGCGAGAGAGAGATACACAGTGTTGCCCCATTACCAAGCAAAGCTTTTGAGGAAAGCGAATATCTGTGTGGCAGCGAATGCATTTCCAAGGGACAGTGAAAACCAGCTACAGCATTCCGTGCTGGCAGCTTTTGTGTGGCGCAATGGCTGGACGTTTCGAATTTGGCAGCCGGGCTCTGCGAGAGACACATACACAGTGTTGCCCCTTTACGAACCACCGCTTTTGGGAAAGCGAATTTCTGTGTGGCAGCGAATGCAGTTCCAAGGGACAGTGAAAACCAGCTACAGCATTCCGTACTGGCAGCTTTCGTGTGGGAGAAATCGCTGGACGTTTCGAATCTGGCAGCCGGACTCTGCGAGAGAGAGATACAGAGTGTTGCCCCATTACGAACCAAAGCTTTGGGGGAAAGCGAATGTCTGTGTGGCAGCGAATGCAGTTCCAAAGGACAGTGAAAACCAGCTGCAGGAATTCGTTCTGGCAGCTTTCGTGTGGGTGCAGTCGCTGGAGTTTTCGAATTTGGCAGCCGGGCTCTGCAAGAGTAAGATACACAGTGTTGCCCCTTTACGAACCAAAGCTTTTGGGGAAAGCGAATGTCTGTGTGGCAGCGAATGCAGTTCCAAGGGACAGTGAAAACCAGCTACAGCATTCCGTGCTGTATTCTTTCGTGCGGGCGCAATCGCTGGACGTTTCGAATTTGGCAGCCGGGCTCTGCGAGAGACACATACACAGTGTTGCCCCTTTACGAACCAAAGCTTTTGGGGAAAGCGAATGTCTGTGTGGCAGCGAATGCAGTTCCAAGGGCCAGTGAAAACCAGCTACAGCATTGCGTGCTGGCAGCTTTCGTGTGGGCGCAATCGCTGGACGTTTCGAATTTAGCAGCCGGGCTGTGCGAGAGACACATACACAGTGTTGCCCCTTTACGAACCAAAGCTTTTGGGGAAAGCGAATGTCTGTGTGGCAGCGAATGCAGTTCCAAGGGACAGTGAAAACCAGCTACAGCATTCCGTGCTGGCAGCTTTCGTGTGGGCACAATCGCTGGACGTTTCGAATTTGGCAGCCGGGCTCTGCAAGAGACACATACACAGTGTTGCCCCATTACCAATCAAAGTTTCTGCAGAAAGCGAATTTCTGTGTGGCAGCGAATGCAGTTCCAAGGGACAGTAAAAACCAGCTACAGCATTCCGTTCTGGCAGCTTTCGTGTGGGCGCAATCGCTGGACGTTTCGAATTTGGCAGCCGGGCTCTGCGAGGGAGAAATACAGAGTGTTGCCCCTTTTTGAAACAAATCTTTTGGGGAAAGCGAATGCCTGTGTGGCAGCGAATGCAGTTCCAAGGGACAGTGAAAACCAGCTACAGCATTCCGTGCTGGCAGCTTTAGTGTGGGCGCAATCGCTGGACGTTTCGAAATTGACAGCCGGACTCTGCTAGACAGACATACACAGTGTTGCCCCGTTATTAACCAAAGCTTTTGCAGAAAGCGAATGTCTGTGTGGCAGCGAATGCAGTTCCAAGGGACAGTGAAAACCAGCTACAGCATTCCATGCTGGTAGCTTTCGTGTGGGAGAAATCGCTGGACATTTCGAATTTGGCAGCCGGGCTCTGCGAGAGACACATATAGAGTGTTGCCCCTTTACGAACCAAAGATTTTGGGGAAAGCGTATGTCTGTGTGGCAGCGAAGGCAGTTCCAAGGACAGTGAAAACCAGCTACAGCATTCCGTGCTGGCAGCTTTCGTATGGGAGAAATTGCTGGACGTTTCGAATTTGGCAGCCGGGCTCTGTGAGACACACATACAGAGTGTTGCCCCTTTACGAACCAAAGCTTTTGGGGAAAGCGAATGTCTGTGTGGCAGCGAATGCAGTTCCAAGGGACAGTGAAAACCAGCTACAGCATTCCGTGCTGGCAGCTTTCGTGTAGGCGCAATCGCTGGAAGTTTCGAATTTGACAGCCGGGCTCTGCAAGAGATACATACACAATGTTGCCCCTTTATGAACCAAAGCTTTTGGGGAAAGCGAATGTCTGTGTGCCAGCGAATGCAGTTCCAAGGGACAGTGAAAACCAGCTATAGCATTCCGTGCTGGCAGCTTTCGTGTGGGAGAAATTGCTGGACGTTTCGAATTTGGCAGCCGGGCTCTGCAAGAGACACATACACAGTTTTGCCCCATTACCAAGCAAAGTTTCTGCAGAAAGCGAATGCCTGTGTGGCAGCGAATGCAGTTCCAAGGGACAGTAAAAACCAGCTACAGCATTCCGTGCTGGTAGCTTTCGTGTGGGCGCAATCGCTGGACGTTTCGAATTTGGCAGCCGGGCTCTGCGAGGGAGAAATACACAGTGTTGCCCCTTTTTGAAACAAATCTTTTGGGGAAAGTGAATGTCTGTGTGGCAGCGAATGCAGTTCCAAGGGACAGTGAAAACCAGCTACAGCATTCCGTGCTGGCAGCTTTCGTGTGGGCGCAATCGCTGGACGTTTAGAAATTGACAGCCGGACTCTGCTAGACAGACATACACAGTGTTGCCCCTTTACGAACCAAAGCTTTTGCAGAAAGCGAATGTCTGTGTGGCAGCGAATGCAGTTCCAAGGGACAGTGAAAACCAGCTACAGCATTCCGTGCTGGCAGCTTGCGTATAGGAGAAATTGCTGGACATTTCGAAATTGGCAGCCGGGCTCTGCTAGGCAGAGATACACAGTGTTCCCCTTTACGAACCAAAGCTTTTGGGGAAAGCGAATGTCTGTGTGGCAGCGAATGCAGTTCCAAGGGACAGTGAAAACCAGCTACAGCTTTCCGTGCTGGCAGCTTTCGTGTGGGCGCAATCGCTGGACGTTTTGAATTTGGCAGCCGGGCTCTGCAAGATTGAGATACACAGTGTTGCCCCATTACCAAGAAAAGCTTTTGGGGAAAGCGAATGTCTGTGTGGCAGCGAATGCAGTTCCAAGGCACAGTGAAAACCAGCTACAGCATTCCGAGCTGGCAGCTTTCGTGGGGGCGCAACCGCTGGACGTTTCAAATTTGGCAGCCGGGCTCTGCAAGATTGAGATACACAGTGTTGCCCCATTACCAAGAAAAGCTTTTGGGGAAAGCGAATGTCTGTGTGGCAGCGAATGCAGTTCCAAGGGACAGTGAAATCCAGCTACAGCATTCCGTGCTGACAGCTTTCGTGTGGGAGAAATCGCTGGATGGTTCAAATTTAGCAGCCGGGCTCTGCTAGACAGAGATACAGAGTGTTGCCCCATTACCAAGAAAAGCTTTTGGGGAAAGCGAATGGCTGTGTGGCAGCGAATGCAGTTCCAAGGGACAGTGAAAACCAGCTATAGCATTCCGTGCTGGCAGCTTTCGTGTGGGAGAAATTGCTGGACGTTTCGAATTTGGCAGCCGGGCTCTGCAAGAGACACATTCACAGTTTTGCCCCATTACCAAGCAAAGTTTCTGCAGAAAGCGAATGCCTGTGTGGCAGCGAATGCAGTTCCAAGGGACAGTAAAAACCAGCTACAGCATTCCGTTCTGGCGGCTTTCGTGTGGGCGCAAGCGCTGGACGTTTCGAATTTGGCAGCCGGGCTCTGCGAGGGAGAAATACACAGTGTTGCCCCTTTTTGAAACAAATCTTTTGGGGAAAGTGAATGTCTGTATGGCAGCGAATGCAGTTCCAAGGGACAGTGAAAACCAGCTACAGCATTCCGTGCTGGCAGCTTTCGTGTGGGCGCAATCGCTGGACGTTTCGAAATTGACAGCCGGACTCTGCTAGACAGACATACACAGTGTTGCCCCTTTACGAACCAAAGCTTTTGCAGAAAGCGAATGTCTGTGTGGCAGCGAATGCAGTTCCAAGGGACAGTGAAAACCAGCTACAGCATTCCGTGCTGGCAGCTTGCGTATAGGAGAAATTGCTGGACATTTCGAAATTGGCAGCCGGGCTCTGCTAGGCAGAGATACACAGTGTTCCCCTTTACGAACCAAAGCTTTTGGGGAAAGCGAATGTCTGTGTGGCAGCGAATGCAGTTCCAAGGGACAGTGAAAACCAGCTACAGCTTTCCGTGCTGGCAGCTTTCGTGTGGGCGCAATCGCTGGACGTTTTGAATTTGGCAGCCGGGCTCTGCAAGATTGAGATACACAGTGTTGCCCCATTACCAAGAAAAGCTTTTGGGGAAAGCGAATGTCTGTGTGGCAGCGAATGCAGTTCCAAGGGACAGTGAAAACCAGCTACAGCATTCCGAGCTGGCAGCTTTCGTGGGGGCGCAATCGCTGGACGTTTCGAATTTGGCAGCCGGGCTCTGCAAGATTGAGATACACAGTGTTGCCCCATTACCAAGAAAAGCTTTTGGGGAAAGCGAATATCGGTGTGGCAGCGAATGCAGTTCCAAGGGACAGTGAAATCCAGCTACAGCATTCCGTGCTGACAGCTTTCGTGTGGGAGAAATCGCTGGATGATTCAAATTTAGCAGCCGGGCTCTGCTAGACAGAGATACAGAGTGTTGCCCCATTACCAAGAAAAGCTTTTGGGGAAAGCGAATGTCTGTGTGGCAGCGAATGCAGTTCCAAGGGACAGTGAAAACCGGCTACAGCATTCCGTGCTGGCAGCTTTCATAGGGGAGAGATTGCTGGACGTTTCGAATTTGGCAGCCGGGCTCTGCGAGAGACACATACACATTGTTGCCCCATTACCATGAAAACCTTTTGGGGAAAGCGAATGTCTGTGTGGCAGCGAATGCATTTCCAAGGGACAGTGAAAACCAGGTACAGCATTCCGTGCTGGCAGCTTTCGTGCGGGCGCAATCGCTGGACGTTTCGAATTTGGCAGCCGGGCTCTGCAAGAGTGAGATACAAAGTGTTGCCCCTTTATGAACCAAAGCTTTTGGGAAAAGCAAATGCCTGTGTGGCAGCGAATGCAGTTCCAAGGGACAGTGAGAACCACCTACAGCATTCCGTGCTGGCAGCTTTCGTGCGGGCGCAATCGCTGGACGTTTCGAATTTGGCAACCAGGCTCTTCGAGAGACAAATACACAGTGTTGCCCCTTTATGAACGTAAGCTTTTGGGGAAAGCGAATGTCTGTGTGGCAGTGAATGCAGTTCCAAGGGACAGTGAAAACCAGCTACAGCATTCCGTGCTGGTAGCTTTCGTGTGGGCGCAATCGCTGGACGTTTCGAATATGGCAGCAGGGCTCTGCGAGAGACACATACACAGTGTTGCCCCAACCAAGCAAACCTTTTGGGGAAAGCAAATGTCTCTGTGGCAGCGAATGCAGTTACAAGGGACAGTGAAAACCAGGTATAGCATTCCGTGCTGGCAGCTTTCGTATGGGAGAAATTGCTGGACGTTTCGAATTTGGCAGCTGGGCTCTGCGAGAGACACATGCACAGTGTTGCCCCATTACCAAGAAAAGCTTTTGGGGAAAGCGAATGCCTGTGTGGCAGCGAATGCAGTTCCAAGGGACAGTGAAAACCAGCTACAGCATTCCATGCTGGCATCTTTCGTGTGGGAGAAATTGCTGGATGTTTCGAATTTGGCAGCCGGGCTCTGCTAGACAGAGATACACAGTGTTGCCCCTTTACGAACCAAAGCTTTTGCAGAAAGCGAATGTCTGTGTGGCAGCGAATGCAGTTCCAAGGGACAGTGAAAACCAGCTACAGCATTCCGTGCTGGCAGCTTTCGTGCGGGCGCAATCGCTGGATGTTTTCAATTTGGCAACCGGGCTCTTCGATAGACAAATACACAGTGTTGCCCTTTATGAACCAAAGCTTTTGGGGAAAGCGAATGTCTGTGTGGCAGTGAATGCAGTTCCAAGGGACAGTGAAAACCAGCTACAGCATTGCGTGCTGGCAGCTTTCGTGTGGGCGCAATCGCTGGACGTTTCGAATTTGGCAGCCGGGCTCTGCGAGAGAGAGATACACAGTGTTGCCCCATTACCAAGAAAAGCTTTTGGGGAAAGCGAATGTCTGTGTGGCAGCGAATGCAGTTCCAAGGGACAGTGAAAACCAGCTACAGCATTCCGTGCTGACAGCTTTCGTGTGGGAGAAATCGCTGGATGATTCAAATTTAGCAGCCGGGCTCTGCTAGACAGAGATACACAGTGTTGCCCCATTACCAAGAAAAGCTTTTGGGGAAAGCGAATGTCTGTGTGGCAGCGAATGCAGTTCCAAGGGACAGTGAAAACCAGCTACAGCATTCCGTGCTGGCAGCTTTCGTGTGGGTGCAATCGCTGGACGTTTCGAATTTGGCAGCCGGGCTCTGCAAGAGTGAGATACACAGTGTTGCCCCTTTACGAACCAAAGCTTTTGGGGAAAGCGAATGTCTGTGTGGCAGCGAATGCAGTTCCAAGGGACAGTGAAAACCAGCTACAGCATTCCGTACTGGCAGCTTTCGTGTGGGAGAAATCGCTGGACGTTTCGAATCTGGCAGCCGGACTCTGCGAGAGAGAGATACAGAGTGTTGCCCCATTACGAACCAAAGCTTTGGGGGAAAGCGAATGTCTGTGTGGCAGCGAATGCAGTTCCAAAGGACAGTGAAAACCAGCTGCAGGAATTCGTTCTGGCAGCTTTCGTGTGGGTGCAGTCGCTGGAGTTTTCGAATTTGGCAGCCGGGCTCTGCAAGAGTAAGATACACAGTGTTGCCCCTTTACGAACCAAAGCTTTTGGGGAAAGCGAATGTCTGTGTGGCAGCGAATGCAGTTCCAAGGGACAGTGAAAACCAGCTACAGCATTCCGTGCTGTATTCTTTCGTGCGGGCGCAATCGCTGGACGTTTCGAATTTGGCAGACGGGCTCTGCGAGAGACACATACACAGTGTTGCCCCTTTACGAACCAAAGCTTTTGGGGAAAGCGAATGTCTGTGTGGCAGCGAATGCAGTTCCAAGGGCCAGTGAAAACCAGCTACAGCATTGCGTGCTGGCAGCTATCGTGTGGGCGCAATCGCTGGACCTTTCGAATTTGGCAGCCGGGCTCTGCGAGAGAGAGATACACAGTGTTGCCCCATTACCAAGCAAAGCTTTTGAGGAAAGCGAATATCTGTGTGGCAGCGAATGCATTTCCAAGGGACAGTGAAAACCAGCTACAGCATTCCGTGCTGGCAGCTTTTGTGTGGCGCAATGGCTGGACGTTTCGAATTTGGCAGCCGGGCTCTGCGAGAGACACATACACAGTGTTGCCCCTTTACGAACCACCGCTTTTGGGAAAGCGAATTTCTGTGTGGCAGCGAATGCAGTTCCAAGGGACAGTGAAAACCAGCTACAGCATTCCGTACTGGCAGCTTTCGTGTGGGAGAAATCGCTGGACGTTTCGAATCTGGCAGCCGGACTCTGCGAGAGAGAGATACAGAGTGTTGCCCCATTACGAACCAAAGCTTTGGGGGAAAGCGAATGTCTGTGTGGCAGCGAATGCAGTTCCAAAGGACAGTGAAAACCAGCTGCAGGAATTCGTTCTGGCAGCTTTCGTGTGGGTGCAGTCGCTGGAGTTTTCGAATTTGGCAGCCGGGCTCTGCAAGAGTAAGATACACAGTGTTGCCCCTTTACGAACCAAAGCTTTTGGGGAAAGCGAATGTCTGTGTGGCAGCGAATGCAGTTCCAAGGGACAGTGAAAACCAGCTACAGCATTCCGTGCTGTATTCTTTCGTGCGGGCGCAATCGCTGGACGTTTCGAATTTGGCAGCCGGGCTCTGCGAGAGACACATACACAGTGTTGCCCCTTTACGAACCAAAGCTTTTGGGGAAAGCGAATGTCTGTGTGGCAGCGAATGCAGTTCCAAGGGCCAGTGAAAACCAGCTACAGCATTGCGTGCTGGCAGCTATCGTGTGGGCGCAATCGCTGGACCTTTCGAATTTGGCAGCCGGGCTCTGCGAGAGAGAGATACACAGTGTTGCCCCATTACCAAGCAAAGCTTTTGAGGAAAGCGAATATCTGTGTGGCAGCGAATGCATTTCCAAGGGACAGTGAAAACCAGCTACAGCATTCCGTGCTGGCAGCTTTTGTGTGGCGCAATGGCTGGACGTTTCGAATTTGGCAGCCGGGCTCTGCGAGAGACACATACACAGTGTTGCCCCTTTACGAACCACCGCTTTTGGGAAAGCGAATTTCTGTGTGGCAGCGAATGCAGTTCCAAGGGACAGTGAAAACCAGCTACAGCATTCCGTGCTGGCAGCTTTTGTGTGGGCGCAATCGCTGGACGTTTCGAATTTGGCAGCCGGGCTCTGCTAGACAGAGATACACAGTGTTGCCCCTTTACGAACCAAAGCTTTTGCAGAAAGCGAATGTCTGTGTGGCAGCGAATGCAGTTCCAAGGGACAGTGAAATCCAGCTACAGCATTCCGTGCTGACAGCTTTCATGTGGGAAAAATCGCTGGATGGTTCAAATTTAGCAGCCGGGCTCTGCTAGACAGAGATACAGAGTGTTGCCCCATTACCAAGAAAAGCTTTTGGGGAAAGCGAATGGCTGTGTGGCAGCGAATGCAGTTCCAAGGGACAGTGAAAACCAGCTATAGCATTCCGTGCTGGCAGCTTTCGTGTGGGAGAAATTGCTGGACGTTTCGAATTTGGCAGCCGGGCTCTGCAAGAGACACATTCACAGTTTTGCCCCATTACCAAGCAAAGTTTCTGCAGAAAGCGAATGCCTGTGTGGCAGCGAATGCAGTTCCAAGGGACAGTAAAAACCAGCTACAGCATTCCGTTCTGGCGGCTTTCGTGTGGGCGCAAGCGCTGGACGTTTCGAATTTGGCAGCCGGGCTCTGCGAGGGAGAAATACACAGTGTTGCCCCTTTTTGAAACAAATCTTTTGGGGAAAGTGAATGTCTGTATGGCAGCGAATGCAGTTCCAAGGGACAGTGAAAACCAGCTACAGCATTCCGTGCTGGCAGCTTTCGTGTGGGCGCAATCGCTGGACGTTTCGAAATTGACAGCCGGACTCTGCTAGACAGACATACACAGTGTTGCCCCTTTACGAACCAAAGCTTTTGCAGAAAGCGAATGTCTGTGTGGCAGCGAATGCAGTTCCAAGGGACAGTGAAAACCAGCTACAGCATTCCGTGTTGGCAGCTTGCGTATAGGAGAAATTGCTGGACATTTCGAAATTGGCAGCCGGGCTCTGCTAGGCAGAGATACACAGTGTTCCCCTTTACGAACCAAAGCTTTTGGGGAAAGCGAATGTCTGTGTGGCAGCGAATGCAGTTCCAAGGGACAGTGAAAACCAGCTACAGCTTTCCGTGCTGGCAGCTTTCGTGTGGGCGCAATCGCTGGACGTTTTGAATTTGGCAGCCGGGCTCTGCAAGATTGAGATACACAGTGTTGCCCCATTACCAAGAAAAGCTTTTGGGGAAAGCGAATGTCTGTGTGGCAGCGAATGCAGTTCCAAGGGACAGTGAAAACCAGCTACAGCATTCCGAGCTGGCAGCTATCGTGGGGGCGCAATCGCTGGACGTTTCGAATTTGGCAGCCGGGCTCTGCAAGATTGAGATACACAGTGTTGCCCCATTACCAAGAAAAGCTTTTGGGGAAAGCGAATATCGGTGTGGCAGCGAATGCAGTTCCAAGGGACAGTGAAATCCAGCTACAGCATTCCGTGCTGACAGCTTTCGTGTGGGAGAAATCGCTGGATGATTCAAATTTAGCAGCCGGGCTCTGCTAGACAGAGATACAGAGTGTTGCCCCATTACCAAGAAAAGCTTTTGGGGAAAGCGAATGGCTGTGTGGCAGCGAATGCAGTTCCAAGGGACAGTGAAAACCGGCTACAGCATTCCGTGCTGGCAGCTTTCATAGGGGAGAGATTGCTGGACGTTTCGAATTTGGCAGCCGGGCTCTGCGAGAGACACATACACATTGTTGCCCCATTACCATGAAAACCTTTTGGGGAAAGCGAATGTCTGTGTGGCAGCGAATGCATTTCCAAGGGACAGTGAAAACCAGGTACAGCATTCCGTGCTGGCAGCTTTCGTGCGGGCGCAATCGCTGGACGTTTCGAATTTGGCAGCCGGGCTCTGCAAGAGTGAGATACAAAGTGTTGCCCCTTTATGAACCAAAGCTTTTGGGAAAAGCAAATGCCTGTGTGGCAGCGAATGCAGTTCCAAGGGACAGTGAGAACCACCTACAGCATTCCGTGCTGGCAGCTTTCGTGCGGGCGCAATCGCTGGACGTTTCGAATTTGGCAACCAGGCTCTTCGAGAGACAAATACACAGTGTTGCCCCTTTATGAACGTAAGCTTTTGGGGAAAGCGAATGTCTGTGTGGCAGTGAATGCAGTTCCAAGGGACAGTGAAAACCAGCTACAGCATTCCGTGCTGGTAGCTTTCGTGTGGGCGCAATCGCTGGACGTTTCGAATATGGCAGCAGGGCTCTGCGAGAGACACATACACAGTGTTGCCCCAACCAAGCAAACCTTTTGGGGAAAGCAAATGTCTCTGTGGCAGCGAATGCAGTTACAAGGGACAGTGAAAACCAGGTATAGCATTCCGTGCTGGCAGCTTTCGTATGGGAGAAATTGCTGGACGTTTCGAATTTGGCAGCTGGGCTCTGCGAGAGACACATGCACAGTGTTGCCCCATTACCAAGAAAAGCTTTTGGGGAAAGCGAATGCCTGTGTGGCAGCGAATGCAGTTCCAAGGGACAGTGAAAACCAGCTACAGCATTCCATGCTGGCATCTTTCGTGTGGGAGAAATTGCTGGATGTTTCGAATTTGGCAGCCGGGCTCTGCTAGACAGAGATACACAGTGTTGCCCCTTTACGAACCAAAGCTTTTGCAGAAAGCGAATGTCTGTGTGGCAGCGAATGCAGTTCCAAGGGACAGTGAAAACCAGCTACAGCATTCCGTGCTGGCAGCTTTCGTGCGGGCGCAATCGCTGGATGTTTTCAATTTGGCAACCGGGCTCTTCGATAGACAAATACACAGTGTTGCCCTTTATGAACCAAAGCTTTTGGGGAAAGCGAATGTCTGTGTGGCAGTGAATGCAGTTCCAAGGGACAGTGAAAACCAGCTACAGCATTGCGTGCTGGCAGCTTTCGTGTGGGCGCAATCGCTGGACGTTTCGAATTTGGCAGCCGGGCTCTGCGAGAGAGAGATACACAGTGTTGCCCCATTACCAAGAAAAGCTTTTGGGGAAAGCGAATGTCTGTGTGGCAGCGAATGCAGTTCCAAGGGACAGTGAAAACCAGCTACAGCATTCCGTGCTGACAGCTTTCGTGTGGGAGAAATCGCTGGATGATTCAAATTTAGCAGCCGGGCTCTGCTAGACAGAGATACACAGTGTTGCCCCATTACCAAGAAAAGCTTTTGGGGAAAGCGAATGTCTGTGTGGCAGCGAATGCAGTTCCAAGGGACAGTGAAAACCAGCTACAGCATTCCGTGCTGGCAGCTTTCGTGTGGGTGCAATCGCTGGACGTTTCGAATTTGGCAGCCGGGCTCTGCAAGAGTGAGATACACAGTGTTGCCCCTTTACGAACCAAAGCTTTTGGGGAAAGCGAATGTCTGTGTGGCAGCGAATGCAGTTCCAAGGGACAGTGAAAACCAGCTACAGCATTCCGTACTGGCAGCTTTCATGTGGGAGAAATCGCTGGACGTTTCGAATCTGGCAGCCGGACTCTGCGAGAGAGAGATACAGAGTGTTGCCCCATTACGAACCAAAGCTTTGGGGGAAAGCGAATGTCTGTGTGGCAGCGAATGCAGTTCCAAAGGACAGTGAAAACCAGCTGCAGGAATTCGTTCTGGCAACTTTCGTGTGGGTGCAGTCGCTGGAGTTTTCGAATTTGGCAGCCGGGCTCTGCAAGAGTAAGATACACAGTGTTGCCCCTTTACGAACCAAAGCTTTTGGGGAAAGCGAATGTCTGTGTGGCAGCGAATGCAGTTCCAAGGGACAGTGAAAACCAGCTACAGCATTCCGTGCTGTATTCTTTCGTGCGGGCGCAATCGCTGGACGTTTCGAATTTGGCAGACGGGCTCTGCGAGAGACACATACACAGTGTTGCCCCTTTACGAACCAAAGCTTTTGGGGAAAGCGAATGTCTGTGTGGCAGCGAATGCAGTTCCAAGGGCCAGTGAAAACCAGCTACAGCATTGCGTGCTGGCAGCTATCGTGTGGGCGCAATCGCTGGACCTTTCGAATTTGGCAGCCGGGCTCTGCGAGAGAGAGATACACAGTGTTGCCCCATTACCAAGCAAAGCTTTTGAGGAAAGCGAATATCTGTGTGGCAGCGAATGCATTTCCAAGGGACAGTGAAAACCAGCTACAGCATTCCGTGCTGGCAGCTTTTGTGTGGCGCAATGGCTGGACGTTTCGAATTTGGCAGCCGGGCTCTGCGAGAGACACATACACAGTGTTGCCCCTTTACGAACCACCGCTTTTGGGAAAGCGAATTTCTGTGTGGCAGCGAATGCAGTTCCAAGGGACAGTGAAAACCAGCTACAGCATTCCGTGCTGGCAGCTTTTGTGTGGGCGCAATCGCTGGACGTTTCGAATTTGGCAGCCGGGCTCTGCTAGACAGAGATACACAGTGTTGCCCCTTTACGAACCAAAGCTTTTGCAGAAAGCGAATGTCTGTGTGGCAGCGAATGCAGTTCCAAGGGACAGTGAAAACCAGGTACAGCATTCCATGCTAGCAGCTTTCGTGTCGGAGAAATCGTTGGACGTTTCGAATTTGGCAGCCGGGCTCTGCTAGAGACACATACACAGTGTTGCCCCATTACCAAGCAAAGCTTTTGGGGAAAGTGAATGTCTGTGTGGCAGCGAATGCAGTTCCAAGGGACAGTGAAAACCAGCTACAGCATTCCGTGCTGCCAGCTTTCGTGTGGGCGCCGTCGCTGGACGTTTCGAATTTGGCAGCCAGGCTCTGCAAGAGTGAGATACAAAGTGTTGCCCCTCTACGAACCAAAGCTTTTGGGGAAAGCGAATGTCTGTGTGGCAGCGAATGCAGTTCCAAGGGACAGTGAATACCAGCTACAGCATTGCGTGCTGGCAGCTTTCGTGTGGGCGCAACCGCTGGACGTTTCGAATTTGGCAGCCGGGCTCTGCGAGAGACACGTACACAGTGTTGCCCTTTTACGAACCAAAGCTTTTGGGGAAAGCGAATGCCTGTGTGGCAGCGAATGCAGTTCCAAGGGACAGTGAAAACCAGCTACAGCATTCCTTGCTGGCAGCTTTCGTATGGGAGAAATTGCTGGACGTTTCGAAATTGGCAGCTGGGCTCTGCGAGAGATACAGGCACAGTGTTGCCCCATTACCAAGAAAAGCTTTTGGGGAAAGCGAATGTCTGTGTGGCAGCGAATGCAGTTCCAAGGGACAGTGAAAACCAGCTACAGCATTGCGTGCTGGCAGCTTTCGTGTGGGCGCAATCGCTGGACGTTTCGAATTTGGCAGCCGGGCTCTGCGAGAGAGAGATACACAGTGTTGCCCCATTACCAAGAAAAGCTTTTGGGGAAAGCGAATGTCTGTGTGGCAGCGAATGCAGTTCCAAGGGACAGTGAAAACCAGCTACAGCATTCCGTGCTGGCAGCTTTTGTGCGGGCGCAATCGCTGGACGTTTCGAATTTGGCAGCCGGGCTCTGCGAGACACACATACACAGTGTTGCCCCTTTACGAACCACAGCTTCTGGGAAAGAGAATTTCTGTCTGGCAGCGAATGCAGTTCCAAGGGACAGTGAAAACCAGCTACAGCATTCCGTGCTGGCAGCTTTCGTGTGGGAGAAATCGCTGGAGGTTTCGAATTTGGCAGCTGGGCTCTGCTAGACAGAGATACACAGTGTTGCCCCATTACCAAGAAAAGCTTTTGGGGAAAGCGAATGTCTGTGTGGCAGCGAATGCAGTTCCAAGGGACAGTGAAAACCAGCTACAGCATTCCGAGCTGGAAGCTTTCGTGGGGGCGCAATCGCTGGACGTTTCGAATTTGGCAGCCGGGCTCTGCAAGATTGAGATACACAGTGTTGCCCCATTACCAAGAAAAGCTTTTGGGGAAAGCGAATATCGGTGTGGCAGCGAATGCAGTTCCAAGGGACAGTGAAATCCAGCTACAGCATTCCGTGCTGACAGCTTTCGTGTGGGAGAAATCGCTGGATGATTCAAATTTAGCAGCCGGGCTCTGCTAGACAGAGATACAGAGTGTTGCCCCATTACCAAGAAAAGCTTTTGGGGAAAGCGAATGGCTGTGTGGCAGCGAATGCAGTTCCAAGGGACAGTGAAAACCGGCTACAGCATTCCGTGCTGGCAGCTTTCATAGGGGAGAGATTGCTGGACGTTTCGAATTTGGCAGCCGGGCTCTGCGAGAGACACATACACATTGTTGCCCCATTACCATGAAAACCTTTTGGGGAAAGCGAATGTCTGTGTGGCAGCGAATGCATTTCCAAGGGACAGTGAAAACCAGGTACAGCATTCCGTGCTGGCAGCTTTCGTGCGGGCGCAATCGCTGGACGTTTCGAATTTGGCAGCTGGGCTCTGCAAGAGTGAGATACAAAGTGTTGCCCCTTTATGAACCAAAGCTTTTGGGAAAAGCAAATGCCTGTGTGGCAGCGAATGCAGTTCCAAGGGACAGTGAGAACCACCTACAGCATTCCGTGCTGGCAGCTTTCGTGCGGGCGCAATCGCTGGACGTTTCGAATTTGGCAACCAGGCTCTTCGAGAGACAAATACACAGTGTTGCCCCTTTATGAACGTAAGCTTTTGGGGAAAGCGAATGTCTGTGTGGCAGTGAATGCAGTTCCAAGGGACAGTGAAAACCAGCTACAGCATTCCGTGCTGGTAGCTTTCGTGTGGGCGCAATCGCTGGACGTTTCGAATATGGCAGCAGGGCTCTGCGAGAGACACATACACAGTGTTGCCCCAACCAAGCAAACCTTTTGGGGAAAGCAAATGTCTCTGTGGCAGCGAATGCAGTTACAAGGGACAGTGAAAACCAGGTATAGCATTCCGTGCTGGCAGCTTTCGTATGGGAGAAATTGCTGGACGTTTCGAATTTGGCAGCTGGGCTCTGCGAGAGACACATGCACAGTGTTGCCCCATTACCAAGAAAAGCTTTTGGGGAAAGCGAATGCCTGTGTGGCAGCGAATGCAGTTCCAAGGGACAGTGAAAACCAGCTACAGCATTCCATGCTGGCATCTTTCGTGTGGGAGAAATTGCTGGATGTTTCGAATTTGGCAGCCGGGCTCTGCTAGACAGAGATACACAGTGTTGCCCCTTTACGAACCAAAGCTTTTGCAGAAAGCGAATGTCTGTGTGGCAGCGAATGCAGTTCCAAGGGACAGTGAAAACCAGCTACAGCATTCCGTGCTGGCAGCTTTCGTGCGGGCGCAATCGCTGGATGTTTTCAATTTGGCAACCGGGCTCTTCGATAGACAAATACACAGTGTTGCCCTTTATGAACCAAAGCTTTTGGGGAAAGCGAATGTCTGTGTGGCAGTGAATGCACTTCCAAGGGACAGTGAAAACCAGCTACAGCATTGCGTGCTGGCAGCTTTCGTGTGGGCGCAATCGCTGGACGTTTCGAATTTGGCAGCCGGGCTCTGCGAGAGAGAGATACACAGTGTTGCCCCATTACCAAGAAAAGCTTTTGGGGAAAGCGAATGTCTGTGTGGCAGCGAATGCAGTTCCAAGGGACAGTGAAAACCAGCTACAGCATTCCGTGCTGACAGCTTTCGTGTGGGAGAAATCGCTGGATGATTCAAATTTAGCAGCCGGGCTCTGCTAGACAGAGATACACAGTGTTGCCCCATTACCAAGAAAAGCTTTTGGGGAAAGCGAATGTCTGTGTGGCAGCGAATGCAGTTCCAAGGGACAGTGAAAACCAGCTACAGCATTCCGTGCTGGCAGCTTTCGTGTGGGTGCAATCGCTGGACGTTTCGAATTTGGCAGCCGGGCTCTGCAAGAGTGAGATACACAGTGTTGCCCCTTTACGAACCAAAGCTTTTGGGGAAAGCGAATGTCGGTGTGGCAGCGAATGCAGTTCCAAGGGACAGTGAAAACCAGCTACAGCATTCCGTACTGGCAGCTTTCGTGTGGGAGAAATCGCTGGACGTTTCGAATCTGGCAGCCGGACTCTGCGAGAGAGAGATACAGAGTGTTGCCCCATTACGAACCAAAGCTTTGGGGGAAAGCGAATGTCTGTGTGGCAGCGAATGCAGTTCCAAAGGACAGTGAAAACCAGCTGCAGGAATTCGTTCTGGCAACTTTCGTGTGGGTGCAGTCGCTGGAGTTTTCGAATTTGGCAGCCGGGCTCTGCAAGAGTAAGATACACAGTGTTGCCCCTTTACGAACCAAAGCTTTTGGGGAAAGCGAATGTCTGTGTGGCAGCGAATGCAGTTCCAAGGGACAGTGAAAACCAGCTACAGCATTCCGTGCTGTATTCTTTCGTGCGGGCGCAATCGCTGGACGTTTCGAATTTGGCAGACGGGCTCTGCGAGAGACACATACACAGTGTTGCCCCTTTACGAACCAAAGCTTTTGGGGAAAGCGAATGTCTGTGTGGCAGCGAATGCAGTTCCAAGGGCCAGTGAAAACCAGCTACAGCATTGCGTGCTGGCAGCTATCGTGTGGGCGCAATCGCTGGACCTTTCGAATTTGGCAGCCGGGCTCTGCGAGAGAGAGATACACAGTGTTGCCCCATTACCAAGCAAAGCTTTTGAGGAAAGCGAATATCTGTGTGGCAGCGAATGCATTTCCAAGGGACAGTGAAAACCAGCTACAGCATTCCGTGCTGGCAGCTTTTGTGTGGCGCAATGGCTGGACGTTTCGAATTTGGCAGCCGGGCTCTGCGAGAGACACATACACAGTGTTGCCCCTTTACGAACCACCGCTTTTGGGAAAGCGAATTTCTGTGTGGCAGCGAATGCAGTTCCAAGGGACAGTGAAAACCAGCTACAGCATTCCGTGCTGGCAGCTTTTGTGTGGGCGCAATCGCTGGACGTTTCGAATTTGGCAGCCGGGCTCTGCTAGACAGAGATACACAGTGTTGCCCCTTTACGAACCAAAGCTTTTGCAGAAAGCGAATGTCTGTGTGGCAGCGAATGCAGTTCCAAGGGACAGTGAAAACCAGGTACAGCATTCCATGCTAGCAGCTTTCGTGTCGGAGAAATCGTTGGACGTTTCGAATTTGGCAGCCGGGCTCTGCTAGAGACACATACACAGTGTTGCCCCATTACCAAGCAAAGCTTTTGGGGAAAGTGAATGTCTGTGTGGCAGCGAATGCAGTTCCAAGGGACAGTGAAAACCAGCTACAGCATTCCGTGCTGCCAGCTTTCGTGTGGGCGCAGTCGCTGGACGTTTCGAATTTGGCAGCCAGGCTCTGCAAGAGTGAGATACAAAGTGTTGCCCCTCTACGAACCAAAGCTTTTGGGGAAAGCGAATGTCTGTGTGGCAGCGAATGCAGTTCCAAGGGACAGTGAATACCAGCTACAGCATTGCGTGCTGGCAGCTTTCGTGTGGGCGCAACCGCTGGACGTTTCGAATTTGGCAGCCGGGCTCTGCGAGAGACACGTACACAGTGTTGCCCTTTTACGAACCAAAGCTTTTGGGGAAAGTGAATGCCTGTGTGGCAGCGAATGCAGTTCCAAGGGACAGTGAAAACCAGCTACAGCATTCCTTGCTGGCAGCTTTCGTATGGGAGAAATTGCTGGACGTTTCGAAATTGGCAGCTGGGCTCTGCGAGAGATACAGGCACAGTGTTGCCCCATTACCAAGAAAAGCTTTTGGGGAAAGCGAATGTCTGTGTGGCAGCGAATGCAGTTCCAAGGGACAGTGAAAACCAGCTACAGCATTCCGTGCTGGCAGCTTTCGTGTGGGTGCAATCGCTGGACGTTTCGAATTTGGCAGCCGGGCTCTGCAAGAGTGAGATACACAGTGTTGCCCCTTTACGAACCAAAGCTTTTGGGGAAAGCGAATGTCTGTGTGGCAGCGAATGCAGTTCCAAGGGACAGTGAAAACCAGCTACAGCATTGCGTGCTGGCAGCTTTCGTGTGGGCGCAATCGCTGGACGTTTCGAATTTGGCAGCCGGGCTCTGCGAGAGAGAGATACACAGTGTTGCCCCATTACCAAGAAAAGCTTTTGGGGAAAGCGAATGTCTGTGTGGCAGCGAATGCAGTTCCAAGGGACAGTGAAAACCAGCTACAGCATTCCGTGCTGGCAGCTTTTGTGCGGGCGCAATCGCTGGACGTTTCGAATTTGGCAGCCGGGCTCTGCGAGACACACATACACAGTGTTGCCCCTTTACGAACCACAGCTTCTGGGAAAGAGAATTTCTGTCTGGCAGCGAATGCAGTTCCAAGGGACAGTGAAAACCAGCTACAGCATTCCGTGCTGGCAGCTTTCGTGTGGGAGAAATCGCTGGAGGTTTCGAATTTGGCAGCTGGGCTCTGCTAGACAGAGATACACAGTGTTGCCCCATTACCAAGAAAAGCTTTTGGGGAAAGCGAATGTCTGTGTGGCAGCGAATGCAGTTCCAAGGGACAGTGAAAACCAGCTACAGCATTCCATGCTAGCAGCTTTCGTGTGGGAGAAATCGCTGGCCGTTTCGAATTTGGCAGCCGGGCTCTGCTAGAGACACATACACAGTGTTGCCCCATTACCAAGCAAAGCTTTTGGGGAAAGTGAATGTCTGTGTGGCAGCGAATGCAGTTCCAAGGGACAGTGAAAACCAGCTACAGCATTCCGTGCTGGCAGCTTTCGTGTGGGCGCAGTCGCTGGACGTTTCGAATTTGGCAGCCGGGCTCTGCAAGAGTGCGATACAAAATGTTGCCCCTTTACGAACCAAAGCTTTTGGGGAAAGCGAATGTCTGTGTGGCAGCGAATGCAATTCCAAGGGACAGTGAAAACGAGCTACAGCATTCCGTACTGGCAGCTTTCGTGTGGGCGCAATCGCTGGACGTTTCGAATTTGGCAGCCGGGCTCTGCGAGAGAGAGATACACAGTGTTGCCCGATTAGCAAGCAAAGCTTTTGGGGAAAGCGAATGTCTGTGTGGCAGCGAATGCAGTTCCAAGGGACAGTGAAAACCAGCTACAGCATTCCGTGCTGGCAGCTTTTGTGTGGGAGAAATCGCTGGATGTTGCGAATTTGGCAGCCGGGCTCTGCGAGAGACACATACACAGTGTTGCCCCTTTACGAATCAAAGCTTTTGGGGAAAGCGAATGTCTGTGTGGCAGCGAATGCAGTTCCAAGGGACAGTGAAAACCAGCTACAGCATTCCGTGCTGGCACCTTTCGTATGGGAGAAATTGCTGGACGTTTCGAAATTGGCAGCTGGGCTAAGCGAGAGACACATGCACAGTGTTGCCCCTTTACGAACCAAAGCTTTTGGGGAAAGCGAATGTCTGTGTGGCAGCGAATGCAGTTCCAAGGGACAGTGAAAACCAGCTACAGCATTCCGTGCTGGCAGCTTTCGTGTGGGCGCAATTGCTGGACGTTTGGAATTTGGCAGCCGGGCTCTGCGAGAGAGAGATACACAGTGTTGCCCCTTTACGAACCAAAGCTTTTGGGGAAAGCGAATGTCTGTGTGGCAGCGAATGCAGTTCCAAGGGACAGTGAAAACCAGCTACAGCATTCCGTGCTGGCAGCTTTCGTGTGGGAGAAATCGCTGGATGTTGCGAATTTGGCAGCCGGGCTCTGCTAGACCGAGATACACAGTGTTGCCCCATTACCAAGAAAAGCTTTTGGGGAAAGCGAATGTCTCTGTGGCAGCGAATGCAGTTCCAAGGGACAGTGAAAACCAGCTACAGCATTCCGTGCTGGCAGATTTCCTGAGGGCACAATCGCTGGATGTTTCGAATTTGGCAGCCGGGCTCTGCGAGAGACACATACACAGTGTTGCCCCATTACGAACCAAAGCTTTTGCAGAAAGCGAATGTCTGTGTGGCAGCGAATGCAGTTCCAAGGGACAGTGAAAACCAGCTACAGCATTCCGTGCTGGCAGCTTTCGTGTGGGTGCAATCGTTGGACGTTTCGAATTTGGCAGCCGGGCTCTGCGAGAGACACATGCACAGTGTTGCCCCTTTACGAACCAAAGCTTTTGGGGAAAGTGAATGCCTGTGTGGCAGCGAATGCAGTTCCAAAGGACAGTGAAATCCAGCTACAGGAATTCGTTCTGGCAGCTTTCGTGTGGGTGCAATCGCTGGACGTTTCGAATTTGGCAGCCGGGCTCTGCTAGACAGAGATACACAGTGTTGCCCCATTACCAAGAAAAGCTTTTGGGGAAAGCGAATGTCTGTGTGGCAGCGAATGCAGTTCCAAGGGACAGTGAAAACCAGCTACAGCATTCCGTGCTGGCAGCTTTCGTGCGGGCGCAATCGCTGGACGTTTCGAATTTGGCAGCCGGGCTCTGCGAGAGACACATACACAGTGTTGCCCCTTTACGAACCAAAGCTTTTGGGGAAAGCGAATGTCTGTGTGGCAGCGAATGCAGTTCCAAGGGACAGTGAAAACCAGCTACAGAATTCCGTGTGGCAGCTTTCATATGGGACAAATTGCTGGACGTTTCGAAATTGGCACCTGGGCTCTGCGAGAGACACATGCACAGTGTTGCCCCATTACCAAGAAAAGCTTTTGGGGAAAGCGAATGTCTGTGTGGCAGCGAATGCAGTTCCAAGGGACAGTGAAAACCAGCTACAGCATTCCGTGCTGGCAGCTTTCGTGTGGGCGCAGTCGCTGGACGTTTCGAATTTGGCAGCCGGGCTCTGCAAGAGTGAGATACACAGTGTTGCCCCATTACCAAGAAAAGCTTTTGGGGAAAGCGAATGTCTGTGTGGCAGCGAATGCAGTTCCAAGGGACAGTGAAAACCAGCTACAGCATTCCGTGCTGGCAGCTTTCGTGCGGGCGCAATCGCTGGATGTTTCGAATTTGGCAACCGGGCTCTTCGAGAGACAAATACACAGTGTTGCCCCTTTATGAACCAAAGCTTTTGGGGAAAGCGAATGTCTGTGTGGCAGTGAATGCAGTTCCAAGGGACAGTGAAAACCAGCTACAGCATTGCGTGCTGGCAGCTTTCGTGTGGGCGCAATCGCTGGACGTTTCGAATTTGGCAGCCGGGCTCTGCGAGAGAGAGATACACAGTGTTGCCCGATTAGCAAGCAAAGCTTTTGGGGAAAGCGAATGTCTGTGTGGCAGCGAATGCAGTTCCAAGGGACAGTGAAAACCAGCTACAGCATTCCGTGCTGGCAGCTTTCGTATGGGAGAAATTGCTGGACGTTTCGAAATTGGCAGCTGGGCTCTGCGAGAGACACATGCACGGTGTTGCCCCATTACCAAGAAAAGCTTTTGGGGAAAGCGAATGTCTGTGTGGCAGCGAATGCAGTTCCAAGGGACAGTGAAAACCAGCTACAGCATTCCGTGCTGGCAGCTTTCGTGTGGGCGCAATCGCTGGACGTTTCGAATTTGGCAGCCGGGCTCTGCAAGAGTGAAATACACAGTGTTGCCCCTTTACGAACCAAAGCTTTTGGGGAAAGCGAACGTCTGTGTGGCAGCGAATGCAGTTCCAAGGGACAGTGAAAACCAGCTACAGCATTCCGTGCTGGCAGCTTTCGTGCGGGCGCAATCGCTGGACGTTTCGAATTTGGCAGCCGGGCTCTGTGAGAGACACATACACAGTGTTGCCCCTTTACGAAGCAAAGCTTTTGGGGAAAGCGAATGTCTGTGTGGCAGCGAATGCAGTTCCAAGGGACAGTGAAAACCAGCTACAGCATTCCGTGCTGGCAGCTTTCGTGTGGGAGAAATCGCTGGATGTTGCGAATTTGGCAGCCGGGCTCTGCTAGACAGAGATACACAGTGTTGCCCCATTATCAAGAAAAGCTTTTGGGGAAAGCGAATGCCTGTGTGGCAGCGAATGCAGTTCCAAGGCACAGTGAAAACCAGCTACAGCATTCCGTGCTGGCAGCTTTAGTGTGGGCGCAATCGCTGGACGTTTCGAATTTGGCAGCCGGGCTCTGCGAGAGAGAGATACACAGTGTTGCCCCTTTACGAACCAAAGCTTTTGGGGAAAGCGAATGTCTGTGTGGCAGCGAATGCAGTTCCAAGGGACAGTGATAACCAGCTACAGCATTCCGTGCTGGCAGCTTTCGTATGGGAGAAATTGCTGGACGTTTCGAATTTGGCAGCCGGGCTCTGCGAGAGACACATACACATTGTTGCCCCATTACCATGAAAGCCTTTTCGGGAAAGCGA
This sequence comes from Mycteria americana, assembly GCF_035582795.1. Taxonomy (NCBI): domain Eukaryota; kingdom Metazoa; phylum Chordata; class Aves; order Ciconiiformes; family Ciconiidae; genus Mycteria; species Mycteria americana. The sequence goes on along the minus strand of NW_027445436.1, from coordinate 3,525,322 downwards.
ATGTCTGTGTGGCAGCGAATGCAGTTCCAAGGGACAGTGAAAACCAGCTACAGCATTCCATGCTGGCAGCTGTCGTGCGGGCGCAATCGCTGGACGTTTCGAATTTGGCAGCCGGGCTCTGCTAGACAGAGATACAGAGTGTTGCCCCATTATCAAGCAAAGCTTTTGGGGAAAGCGAATGTCTGTGTGGCAGCGAATGCAGTTCCAAGGGACAGTGAAAACCAGCTACAGCATTCCGTGCTGGCAGCTTTCGTGCGGGTGCAATCGCTGGATATTTCGAATTTGGCAACTGGGCTCTTCGATAGACAAATACACAGTGTTGCCCCTTTATGAACCAAAGCTTTTGGGGAAAGCGAATGTCAGTGTGGCAGCGAATGCAGTTCCAAGGGACAGTGAAAACCAGCTACAGCATTCCGTGCTGGCAGCTTTCGTGCGGGCGCAATCGCTGGACATTTCGAATTTGGCAGCCGGGCTCTGCGAGAGACACATACACAGTGTTGCCCCTTTACGAAGCAAAGCTTTTGGGGAAAGCGAATGTCTGTGTGGCAGCGAATGCAGTTCCAGGGAACAGTGAAAACCAGCTACAACTTTCCGTGCTGGCAGCCTTCCTGTGGGCGCAATAGCTGGACGTTTCGAATTTGGCAGCCGGACTCTGCCAGAGAGAGATACACATTATTTCCCCATTCCAAAGCAAAGGTTTTGCGGAGATCGAAAGTCTGTGTGGCAGCGAATGCAGTTCCAGGGGACAGTGAAAACCAGCTACAGCTTTCCGTGCTGGCAGATTTCGTGAGGGCGCAATCGCTGGACTTTTCGAATTTGGCAGCCGGGCTCTGCGAGAGAGAGATACACAGTGTTGCCCCATTACCAAGCAAAGGTTTTGCGGAGAGCGAAAGACTGTGTGGCAGCGAATGCACTTCCAAGGGACAGTGAAAACCAGCTACAGCTTTCCGTGCTGGCAGATTTCGTCTGGGCGCAATCGCTGGACGTTTCGAATTTGGCAGCCGGGCTCTGCTAGAGAGAGATACACAATGTTGCCCCATTACCAACCAAAGCTTTTGCAGAATACGAAAATCTGTCTGGCAGCGAATGAAGTTCCAAGGGACAGTGAAAACCAGCTACAGCTTTCTGTACTGGCAGCCTTCCTGTGGCCGCAATAGCTGGACGTTTCGAATTTGGCAGCCGGGCTCTGCCAGAGAGAGATACACATTGTTACCCCATTCCAAAGCAAAGGTTTGGCGGAGATCGAAAGTCTGTGTGGCAGCGAATGCAGTTCCAGGGGACAGTGAAAACCAGCTACAGCTTTCCGTGCTGGCAGCTTTCGTGTGGGCGCAATCGCTGGACGTTTCGAATTTGGCAGCCGGGGTCTGCGAGACAGAGATCCACAGTGTTGCCCCGTTACCAAGCAAAGCTTTTCGGGAAAGCGAATGTCTGTGTGGCAGCGAATGCAGTTCCAAGGGACAGTGAAAACCAGCTACAGCTTTCTGTGGTGGCAGCTTTCGTGTGGGCGCAATCGCTGGACGTTTCGAATTTGGCAGCCGGGCTCTGCCAGAGAGAGATACACATTATTACCCCATTCCAAAGCAAAGGTTTTGTGGAGATCGAAAGTCTGTGTGGCAGCGAATGCAGTTCCAAGGGACAGTGAAAACCAGGTACAGCTTTCTGTGCTGGCAGCTTTCGTGTGGGCGCAATCGCTGGACGTTTCGAATTTGGCAGCCGGGCTCTGCGAGAGACACATACACTGTGTTGCCCCTTTACCAAGCAAAGGTTTTGCAGAGAGCGAAAGCCTGTGTGGCAGCGAATGCAGTTCCAAGGGACAGTGAAAACCAGCTACAGCTTTCCGTGCTGGCAGCTTTCGTGTGGGCGCAATCGCTCGACGTTTCAAATGTGGCAGCCGGGCTCTGAGAGACAGAGATACAAACCGTTGCCCCATTACCAACCAAAGCTTTTAAATATCGCGAAAGTCTGTGTGGCAGCGAATGCAGTTCCAAGGGACAGTGAAAACCAGCTAGAGCTTTCCGTGCTGGCAGCCTTCCTGTGGCCGCAATAGCTGGACGTTTCGAATTTGGCAGACGGGCTCTGCCAGAGAGAGATACACATTATTACCCCATTCCAAAGCAAAGGATTTGTGGAGATCGAAAGTCTGTGTGGCAGCGAATGCAGTTCCAAGGGACAGTGAAAACCAGGTACACTTTCTGTGCTGGTAGCTTTCGTGTGGGCGCAATCGCTGGACGTTTCGAATTTGGCAGCCGGGCTCTGCGAGAGAGAGATACAGAGTGTTGCCCCATTACCAAGCAAAGGTTTTGCGGAGAGCGAAACACTGTGTGTCAGCGAATGCAGTTCCAAGGGACAGTGAAAACCAGGTACAGCTTTCTGTGCTGGCAGCTTTCGTGTGGGCGCAATCGCTGGACGTTTCAAATTTGGCAGCCGGGGTTTGCGAGACAGAGATACACAGTGTTGCCCCATTACCAAGCAAAGGTTTTGCAGAGAGCGAAAGTCTGTCTGGCACCGAATGCAGTTCCAAGGGACAGTGAAAACCAGCTACAGCTTTCCGTGCTGGCAGCCTTCCTGTGGCTGCAATAGCTGGACGTTTCGAATTTGGCAGCCGGGCTCTGCGAGAGAGAGATACACATTGTTGCCCCATTACCAACCAAAGCTTTTAAAGATCGCGAAAGTCTGTCTGGAAGCGAATGAAGTTCCAAGGGACAGTGAAAACCAGCTACAGCTTTCCGTGCTGGCAGCTATCGTGTGGGCGCAATCGCTGGACGTTTCGAATTTGGCAGCCGGGCTCTGCGAGAGAGAGATACACATTGTTGCCCCATTACCAACCAAAGCTTTTGTAGAATGCGAAAGTCTGTCTGGCAGCGAATGAAGTTCGAAGGGACAGTGAAAACCAGCTACAGCTTTCCGTGCTTGCAGCCTTCCTGCGGGCGCAATCGCTGGACGTTTCGAATTTGGCAGCCGGGCTCTGCCAGAGAGAGATACACATTATTACCCCATTCCAAAGCAAAGGTTTTGCGGAGATCGAAAGTCTGTGTGGCAGCGAATGCAGTTCCAAGGGACAGTGAAAAGCAGCTACAGCTTTCTGTGCTGGCAGCTTTCGTGTGGGCGCAATCGCTGGACGTTTCGAATTTGGCAGCCGGGCTCTGCGAGAGAGAGATACACAGTGTTGCCCCATTACCAAGCAAAGGTTTTGTGGAGAGCGAAACACTGTGTGGCAGCGAATGCAGTTCCAAGGGACAGTGAAAACCAGCTACAGCTTTCTGTGCTGGCAGCTTTCGTGTGGGCGCAATCGCTCGACGTTTCAAATTTGGCAGCCGGGCTCTGCGAGACAGAGATACACAGTGTTGCCCCATTACCAACCAAAGCTTTTAAAGATCGTGAAAGTCTGTGTGTCAGCGAATGCAGTTCCAAGGGACAGTGAAAACCAGCTAGAGCTTTCCGTGCTGGCAGCTTTAGTGTGGGCGCAATCGCTGGACGTTTCGAATTTGGCAGCCGGGCTCTGCGAGAGAGAGATACACAGTGTTGCCCCATTACCAAGCAAAGGTTTTGCAGAGAGCGAAAGTCTGACTGGCAGCGAATGCAGTTCCAAGGGACAGTGAAAACCAGCTACAGCTTTCTGTGCTGGCAGCTTTCGTGTGGGCGCAATCGCTGGACGTTTCGAATTTGGCAGCCGGGCTCTGCGAGAGAGAGATACAGAGTGTTGCCCCATTCCAAAGCAAAGGTTTTGCAGAGAGCGAAAGTCTGTGTGGCAGCGAATGCAGTTCCAAGGGACAGTGAAAACCAGCTACAGCTTTCCGTGCTGGCAGATTTCGTCTGGGCGCAATCGCTGGACGTTTCGAATTTGGCAGCCGGGCTCTGCCAGAGAGAGATACACATTGTTGCCCCATTACCAACCAAAGCTTTTGCAGAATGCGAAAGTCTGTCTGGCAGCGAATGAAGTTCCAAGGGACAGTGAAAACCAGCTACAGCTTTCTGTGCTGGCAGCCTTCCTGTGGGCGCAATAGCTGGACGTTTCGAATTTGGCAGCCGGGCTCTGCCAGAGAGAGATACACATTATTTGTATCTCTCTCTCACATTAAAGAGATTCCCTTTCTGAAGGGAACCGAGGGTCCGATATGCCGGCCTGACCCTCCTCTTAGGGAAGTCTGCTGCCTCCCTGGAGCCCGCGTGAAGGATGTCACGAGGGTACTCCCTAGTCTGGTACGGCCCTCGGACTATTACCCCCTACTGCTCTTCCATGTGGGGGGCGATGATACTGCAATGCGAAGTCCTAGGGTGATCAAAAGAGACTTGAGGGCCTTGGGACGGCTAGTAAGAAACTCAGGAGCGCAGGTTATTTTCTCTTCTCTCCTTCCAGTGGTGGGCAGTGACACCAGAAGGAACAGAGATGCCCAATCTATTAATGCATGGCTCCGTGGCTGGTGTCATCGCCACGGATTTGGTTTTTTTGACAACGGGATGGCCTGCGCCGCACCGGGTTTGCTGGCATCTGATGGGATTCATCTTTCTCAAAGGGGAAAGAGAATCTTTGCACAGGAACTTGCAGGGCTCATTGACAGAGCTTTAAACTAGACTCGAAGGGGGAGGGGAGTAATATCAGGCTTGCCCGAGAGAAGCTGAGGGGCGACGTGCCATGGTTGGAGGGAGCGGCTGACAGCGAGGACAGTCGGCCTGAGTCCTCGAGATGCGCGGGGTACGCTTGGGCACAGCCGAAGTTGAGCGGAGTAGAGCCAGGGGATACTGAGGCAACGGGAGCCAAGAGGGAAACACCAGTGAAATGCCTCAAAGCACGCAAGGGGTGTTCTTCTATGAAGGAGGCACGGACGACAGCCCAGCTGAAGTGCCTCTACACCAATGCACGTAGCATGGGCAACAAGCAGGAGGAGTTGGAAGCCATTGTACGTCAGGAAAACTATGATATGGTGGCCATCACGGAAACGTGGTGGGGTGACTCGCACAACTGGAGTGCGGCGATGGATGGCTATAAACTCTTCAGGAGGGATAGGCGAGGCAGGAGAGGTGGTGGGGTAGCCCTATACGTCAGGGAGAGTCTGGATAGTTTAGAGCTCGATGATGGTGATGATAGGGTGGAGTGTCTGTGGGTCAGAATCAGGGGGAAGGCCAACAAGGCAGATATTGTGGTGGGAGTCTGTTACAGACCCCCCAACCAGGATGAGGAGACAGATGAACTATTCTATAAGCAGCTGGGAGAAGCCTCACGATCGCTAGCCCTTGTTCTTGTGGGGGACTTCAACCTGCCGGATGTCTGCTGGAAATACAATACAGCAGAGAGGAAACAGTCCAGGAGGTTCCTGGAGCGTGTGGCAGATAACTTCCTGACGCAGCTGGTGAGTGAGCCAACTAGGGAAGGTGCCCCGCTGGACCTCTTGTTCACGAACAGAGAAGGACTGGTGAGTGATGTGATGGTTGGAGGCTGTCTTGGGCAGAGCGATCATGAAATGATAGAGTTTTTGATACGTGGAGGAGCGGTGAGGGGGGTCGGCAAAACTGCCACCTTAGACTTCCGGAGGGCGGACTTCAGCCTGTTTAGGAGACTGGTCGACAGAGTCCCCTGGGAGGCAGCTCTTATGGGCAAAGGGGTCCAGGAAGGCTGGACATTCTTTAAGGAGGAAGTCCTAAAGGCACAAGAGCGGGCTGTCCCCAGGTGCCGAAAGACGAGCCGGCGGGGAAGAAGACCGGCCTGGCTGACTAGAGAGCTCTGGCTCGAACTGAGGAGAAAGAGGAGAGTCTATGACCTCTGGAAGAAGGGGCGGGCAACTCAGGAGGACTACAAAGGTGTAGCGAGGCTGTGCAGGGAGAAAACTAGAAGGGCCAAAGCTGAGCTAGAGCTCAGTCTGGCTGCTGCTATAAAAGACAACAAAAAACACTTCTTCAAATACATTAGCAGCAAAAGGAGAGCTAAGGAGAATCTCCAGCCCCTAGTAGATGTGGGAGGAAACACAGTGACCAAGGATGAGGAAAAGGCTGAGGTACTTAATGCCTTCTTTGTCTCAGTCTTTACTAGCAGGGCCGAATGTTCTATGGGTACCCAGCCCCTGGAGTTGGAAGATAGGGATGGGGACCAGACTGGAGCCCCCATTATCCAGGGGGAAATGGTGAGTGACCTGCTGCACCACTTAGACACACACAAGTCTATGGGGCCTGATGAGATCCACCCGAGAGTGTTGAAGATGCTGGCAGATGTGCTCACCAAGCCCCTTTCCATCATTTACCAGCAGTCCTGGCTAACTGGGGAAGTCCCTGCTGACTGGAGATTAGCGAATGTGACACCCATCTTCAAGAAGGGCCGGAAGGAGGACCCGGGGAACTACAGGCCTGTCAGCCTGACCTCGGTGCCGGGGAAGCTGATGGAGCAGATCATCCTGAGTGCTATCACACGCCATGTAGAGAATAACCAGGGGATCAGGCCCAGCCAGCATGGGTTCAGGAAAGGCAGGTCCTGCTTGACCAACCTGATCTCCTTCTATGATAAGGTGACCCGCCTAGTGGATGAGGGGAAGTCTGTGGATGTTGTCTATCTAGACTTCAGTAAAGCCTTTGACACGGTTTCCCACGGCATTCTCCTGGAGAAACTGGCTGCTCATGGCTTGGACGGGTATACTCTTCGCTGGGTAAAGAACTGGCTGGACGGCCGGGCCCAGAGAGTGGTGGTGAATGGAGTTTACTCCGGTTGGCGGCCGGTCACAAGCGGTGTTCCCCAGGGCTCGGTGTTGGGGCCAGTTCTGTTTAACATCTTTATCAATGATCTGGACGAAGGGATCGAGTGCACTCTCAGTAAGTTTGCAGACGACACCAAGTTGTGTGGGAGTGTTGATCTGCTGGAGGGTAGGCAGGCTCTGCAGAGGGACCTGGACAGGCTGGATCGATGGGCTGGGGTGAATTGTATGAGGTTTAACAAGGCCAAGTGCAAGGTCCTGCACTTGGGCCACAGCAACCCCATGCAACGCTACAGGCTTGGGGAAGAGTGGCTGGAAAGCTGCCTGGCAGAGAAGGACCTGGGGGTGTTGGTTGACAGCCACCTGAATATGAGCCAGCAGTGTGCCCAGGCGGCCAAGAAGGCCAATGGCATCCTGGCCTGTATCAAAAATAGCGTGGCCAGCAGGACTAGGGAAGTGATTGTGCCCCTGTACTCGGCACTGGTGAGGCCGCACCTCGAATACTGTGTTCAGTTTTGGGCCCCCCACTACAAGAGGGATATTGAGGTACTGGAGCGCGTACAGAGAAGGGCAACGAAGCTGGTGAAGGGTCTAGAGCAGAAGTCTTATGAGGAGCGGCTGAGGGAGCTGGGACTGTTTAGCCTGGAGAAAAGGAGGCTGAGGGGAGACCTCATCGCTCTCTACAACTACCTGAAAGGAGGTTGTAGAGAGGTGGGGGTCGGTCTCTTCTCCCAGGTAACAAGTGATAGGACGAGAGGAAATGGCCTCAAGTTGCGCCAGGGGAGGTTTAGACTGGATATTAGGAAATTTTTCTTCACCGAGAGGGTTATCAAGCATTGGAACAGACTGCCCAGGGAAGTGGTTGAGTCGCCATCCCTGGAGGTATTTAAAGGACGTTTGGATGAGGTACTTAGAGACATGGTGTAGTGGTGGTTTTTGGCAGTGTTAGGTTTATGGTTGGACTCGATGATCTTAAAGGTCTTTTCCAACCTATATGATTCTGTGATTCTGTGATTCTGTGATTATTACCCCATTCCAAAGCAAAGGTTTTGTGGAGATCGAAAGTCTGTGTGGCAGCGAATGCAGTTCCAAGGGACAGTGAAAACCAGGTACAGCTTTCTGTGCTGGCAGCTTTCGTGTGGGCGCAATCGCTGGACGTTTTGAATTTGGCAGCCGGGGTCTGCGAGAGAGAGATACACAGTGTTGCCCCATTACCAAGCAAAGGTTTGGCGGAGAGCGAAACACTGTGTGGCAGGGAATGCAGTTCCAAGGGACAGTGAAAACCAGGTACAGCTTTCTGTGCTGGCAGCTTTCGTGTGGGCGCAATCGCTGGACGTTTCGAATTTGGCAGCCGGGCTCTGCGAGAGAGAGATACAAAGTGTTGCCCCATTACTAAGCAAAGGTTTTGCGGAGAGCGAAACACTGTGTGGCAGCGAATGCAGTTCCAAGGGACAGTGAAAACCAGCTACAGCTTTCTGTGCTGGCAGCTTTCGTGTGGGCGCAATCGCTGGACGTTTCAAATTTGGCAGCCGGGCTCTGCGAGAGAGAGATACACAGTGTTGCCCCATTACCAAGCAAAGGTTTTGCAGAGAGCGAAAGCCTGTCTCGCAGCGAATGCAGTTCCAAGGGACAGTGAAAACCAGCTACAGCTTTCTGTGCTGGCAGCTTTCGTGTGGGCGCAATCGCTGGACGTTTCAAATTTGGCAGCCGGGCTCTGCGAGACAGAGATACACAGTGTTGCCCCATTACCAACCAAAGCTTTTAAAGATTGCGAAAGTCTGTGTGGCAGCGAATGCAGTTCCAAGGGACAGTGAAAACCAGATAGAGCTTTCCGTGCTGGCAGCCTTCCTGTGGCCGCAATAGCTGGACCTTTCGAATTTGGCAGCCGGGCTCTGCCAGAGAGAGATACACAGTGTTGCCCCATTACCAACCAAAGCTTTTAAAGATCATGAAAGTCTGTGTGGCAGCGAATGCAGTTCCAAGGGACAGTGAAAACCAGCTACAGCTTTCCGTGCTGGCAGGTTTCGTCTGGGCGCAATCGCTGGACGTTTCGAATTTGGCAGTCGGGCTCTGCGAGAGAGAGATACACATTGTTGCCCCATTACCAACCAAAGCTTTTGCAGAATGCGAAAGTCTGTATGGCAGCGAATGAAGTTCCAAGGGACAGTGAAAACCAGCTACAGCTTTCCGTGCTGGCAGCCTTCCTGTGGCCGCAATAGGTGGACGTTTCGAATTTGGCAGCTGGGCTCTGCCAGAGAGAGATACATATTATTACCCCATTCCAAAGCAAAGGTTTTGCGGAGATCGAAAGTCTGTGTGGCAGCGAATACAGTTCCAAGGGACAGTGAAAAACAGCTACAGCTTTCCGTGCTGGCAGCTTTCGTGTGGGCGCAATCGCTGGACGTTTCGAATTTGGCAGCCGGGGTCTGCGAGACAGAGATACACAGTGTTGCCCCATTACCAACCAAAGCTTTTAAAGATCGCGAAAGTCTGTGTGGCAGCGAATGCAGTTCCAAGGGACAGTGAAAACCAGCTAAAGCTTTCCGTGCTGGCAGATTTCGTCTGGGCGCAATCGCTGGACGTTTCGAATTTGGCAGCCGGGCTCTGCGAGAGAGAGATACACAGTGTTGCCCCATTACCAACCAAAGCTTTTGCAGAATGCGAAAGTCTGTCTGGCAGCGAATGAAGTTCCAAGGGACAGTGAAAACCAGCTACAGCTTTCCGTGCTGGCAGCCTTCCTGTGGCCGCAATAGCTGGACATTTCGAATTTGGGAGCCGGGCTCTGCCAGAGAGAGATACACATTGTTACCCCTTTCCAAACCAAAGGTTTTGCGGAGATCGAAAGTCTGTGTGGCAGCGAATGTAGTTCCAAGGGACAGTGAAAACCAACTACATCTGTCCGTGCTGGCAGCTTTCGTGTGGGAGCAAGCGCTGGACGTTTCGAATTTGGCAGCCGGGCTCTGCGAGAGAGAGATACAAAGTGTTGCCGCATTACCAAGCAAAGGTTTTGCGGAGAGTGAAACACTGTGTGGCAGCGAATGTAGTTCCAAGGGACAGTGAAAACCAGCTACAGCTTTCCGTGCTGGCAGCTTTCGTGTGGGCGCAATCGCTGGACGTTTCGAATTTGGCAGCCGGGCTCTGCGAGAGAGAGATAGACAGTGTTGCCCCATTACCAAGCAAAGGTTTCGCGGAGAGCGAAAGACTGTGTGGCAGCGAATGCAGTTCCAGGGGACAGTGAAAACCAGCTACATCTTCCTTTTCTGGTAGCTTTCGTGTGGGCGCAATCGCTGGACGTTTCGAATTTGACAGCCGGGGTCTGCGAGAGAGAGATACACAGTGTTGCCCCATTACCAAGCAAAGGTTTTGCGGAGAGCGAAACACTGTGGCAGCGAATGAAGTTCCAAGGGACAGTGAAAACCAGCTAGAGCTTTCCGTGCTGGCAGCTTTCGTGTGGGCGCAGTCGCTGGACCTTTCGAATTTGGCAGCCGGGCTCTGCGAGAGAGAGATACACAGTGTTGCCCCATTACCAACCAAAGGTTTTGCAGAGCGCGACAGTCTCTGTGGCAGCGAATGCAGTTCCAGGGGACAGTGAAAACCAGCTACAGCTTTCCGTGCTGGCAGATTTCGTCTGGGCGCAATCGCTGGACGTTTCGAATTTGGCAGCCGGGCTCTGCGAGACAGAGATACACAGTGTTGCCCCATTACCAACCAAAGCTTTTAAATATCGCGAAAGTCTGTGTGGCAGCGAATGCAGTTCCAAGGGACAGTGAAAACCAGCTACAGCTTTCCGTGCTGGCAGCCTTCCTGTGGCCGAAATAGCTGGACGTTTCGAATTTGGCAGCCGGGGTCTGCCAGAGAGAGATACACATTGTTACCCCATTCCAAAGCAAAGGTTTGGCGGAGAGCGAAACACTGTGTGGCAGCGAATGCAGTTCCAAGGGACAGTGAAAACCTGCTAGAGCTTTCCGTGCTGGCAGCTTTCGTGTGGGCGCAATCGCTGGACATTTCGAATTTGGCAGCCGGGCTCTGCGAGAGAGAGATACACAGTGTTGCCCCATTACAAAGCAAAGCTTTTAAAGATCGCGAAAGTCTGTGTGGCAGCGAATGCAGTTCCAGGGGACAGTGAAAACCAGCTACAGCTTTCTGTGCTGGCAGCTTTCGTGTGGGCGCAATCGCTGGACGTTTCGAATTTGGCACCCGGGCTCTGCGAGAGAGAGATACAAAGTGTTGCCCCATTACCAAGCCAAGGTTTTGCGGAGAGCGAAACACTGTGTGGCAGCGAATGCAGTTCCAAGGGACAGTGAAAACCAGCTAGAGCTTTCCGTGCTGGCAGCTTTCGTGTGGGCGCAATCGCTGGACATTTCAAATTTGGCAGCCGGGCTCTGCGAGAGAGAGATACACAGTGTTGCCCCATTACCAAGCAAAGGTTTTGCGGAGATCGAAAGACTGTGTGGCAGCGAATGCAGTTCCAGGGGACAGTGAAAACCAGCTACAGCTTTCTGTGCTGGCAGCTTTCGTTCGGGCGCAATCGCTGGACGTTTCGAATTTGGCAGCCGGGCTCTGCGAGACAGAGATACACAGTGTTGCCCCATTACCAAGCAAGGGATTTAAAGATCGCGAAAGTCTGTGTGGCAGCGAATGCAGTTCCAGGGGACAGTGAAAACCAGCTACAGTTTTCCATGCTGGCAGATTTCGTCTGGGCGCAATCGCTGGACGTTTCGAATTTGGCAGCCGGGCTCTGCGAGAGAGAGATACACACTCTTGCCCCATTACCAACCAAAGGTTTCGCGGAGAGCGAAAGACTGTGCGGCAGCGAATGCAGTTCCAAGGGACAGTGAAAACCAGCTACAGCATTCCGTGCTGGCAGCTTTCGTGTGGGCGCAATCGCTGGACGTTTCGAATTTGGCAGCCGGGCTCTGCGAGAGAGAGATACACAGTATTGCCCCTTTACGAACCAAAGCTTTTGGGGAAAGCAAATGCCTGTGTGGCAGCGAATGCAGTTCCAAGGGACAGTGAAAACCAGCTACAGCATTCCGTGCTGGCAGCTTTCGTGTGGGCGCAATCGCTGGACGTTTCGAATTTGGCAGCCGGGCTCTGCGAGAGACACATACACAGTGTTGCCCCATTACCAAGCAAAGGTTTTGCAGAATGCGAAAGTCTGTCTGGCAGCTAATGAAGTTCCAAGGGACAGTGAAAACCAGCTACAGCTTTCCGTGCTGGCAGCCTTCCTGTGGCCGCAAAAGCTGGACGTTTCGAATTTGGCAGCCGAGCTCTGCCAGAGAGAGATACACATTGTTATCCCATTCCAAAGCAAAGGTTTTTCAGCGATCGAAAGTCTGTGTGGCAGCGAATGCAGTTCCAAGTGACAGTGAAAACCAGCTACAGCTTTCCGTGCTGGCAGGTTTCGTGTGGGCGCAATCGCTGGAGGTTTCGAATTTGGCAGCCGGGCTCTGCGAGAGAGAGATACACAGTGTTGCCCCATTACCAAGCAAAGGTTTTGCAGAGAGCAAAAGTCTCTGTGGCACCGAATGCAGTTCCAAGGGACAGTGAAAACCAGCTACAGCTTTCTGTGCTGGCAGCTTTCGTTTGGGCGCAGTCGCAGGATGTTTCGTATTTGGCAGCCGGGCGCTGCGAGACAGAGATACACAGTGTTGCCCCATCACCAAGCAAAGCTTTTGCAGAATGCGAAAGACTGTGTGGCAGCGAATGCAGTTCCAGGTGACAGTGAAAACCAGCTACAGCTTTCTGTGCTGGCAGCTTTCGTGTGGGCGCAATCGCTGGACGTTTCGAATTTGGCAGCCGGGCTCTGCGAGAGAGAGATACACATTGTTGCCCCATTACCAACTAAAGCTTTTAAAGATCATGAAAGTCTGCATGGCAGCGAATGCAGTTCCAACGGACAGTGAAAACCAGCAACAGCTTTCTGTGCTGGCAGGTTTCGTGTGGGCGCCATCGCTGGACGTTTCGAATTTGGCAGCCGGGCTCTGCGAGAGATACACACTGTTGCCCCGTTCCAAAGCAAAGGTTTTGAAGAGAGCAAAAGTCCGTGTGGCAGCAAATGCAGTTCCAAGGGACAGAGAAAACCAGCTACAGCTTTCCATGCTGGTAGATTTCGTGACAGCGCAATCGCTGGACGTTTCGAATTTGGCAGCCGGGCTCTGCGAGAGAGAGATTCACAGTGTTGCCCCATTACCTACCAACGATTTTGCACAGCACGAAAGTCTGTGTGGCAGCGAATGCAGTTCCTAGGGACAGTGAAAACTAACTATAGCTTTCCGTGCTGGTAGCTTTCGTGTGGCAGCAATCATTGGATGTTTAGAATTTGGCAGCCAGGCTCTGCCGGAGAGAGATACAGAGTGTTGCCCCATTATCAAGCAAAGGTTTTGCAGAAGGCGAAAGTCTGTGTGGAAGCAAATGAAGTTCCAAGGGACAGTGAAAACCAACTACATCTTTCCGTGCTGGTAGATTTCGTGAGGGCGCAGTCGCTGGATGTTTCGAATTTGGCAGCCGGGCTCTGCGAGAGAGAGATACACAGTGTTGCCCCATTAGGAACCAAAGCTTTTGCAGAACGCGAAAGTCTGTGTGGCAGCGAATGCAGTTCCAAGGGAGAATAAAAACCAGCTACAGCTTTCCGTGCTGGTAGCTTTCATGTGGCAGCAATCGCTGGACGTTTCGAATTTGGCAGCCGGGCTCTTCCACAGAGAGATACACAGTGTTGCCCCATTACCAACCAAAGCATTTGCAGAATGCGAAAGTCTGTGTGGCAGCGAATGCAGTTCCAAGGGACAGTGAAAACCAGCTACAGCATTCCGTGCTGGCAGCTTTCGTGTGGGCGCAATCGCTGGACGTTTCGAATCTGGCACCCGGGCTCTGCAAGAGACACATACACAGTGTTGCCCCTTTACGAACCAAAGCTTTTGGGGAAAGCGAATGTCTGTGTGGCAGCGAATGCAGTTCCAAGGGACAGTGAAAACCAGCTACAGCTTTCCGTGCTGGCAGCTTTCGTGTGGCAGCAATAGCTGGAAGTTTCGAATTTGGCAGCCCTGCTCTGCGAGAGAGAGATACCCATTGTTTCCCCATTACCAACCAAAGCTTTTAAAGATCGCGAAAGTCTGTGTGGCAGCGAATGCAGTTCCAAGGGACAGTGAAAACCAGCTACAGCTTTCCGTGCTGGCAGATTTCGTGTGGGCGCAATCGCTGGACGTTTCGAATTTGGCAGCCGGGCTCTGCGAGAGAGATACACAGTCTTGCCCCATTACCAAAAAAAGATTTTGCAGAACGCGAAGGTCTGTGTGGCAGCGACTGCAGTTCCAAGGGACAGTGAAAACCAGCTACAGCATTGCGTGCTGGCAGCTTTCCTGTGGGCGCAATCGCTGGACGTTTCGAATTTGGCAGCCGGGCTCTGCGAGAGAGAGATACACAGTTTTGCCCCATTACCAACCAAAGCTTCTGCAGAAAGCGAATGCCTGTGTGGCAGCGAATGCAGTTCCAAGGGACAGTGAAAACCAGCTACAGCATTCCGTGCTGGCGGCTTTCGTGTGGGCGCAATCGCTGGATGTTTCGAATTTGGCAGCCGGGCTCTGCGAGAGAGAGATACATAGTGTTGCGCCATTACCAAGCAGAGTTTCTGCAGAAAGCCAATGTCTGTGTGGGAGCGAATGCAGTTCCAAGGGACACTGAAATCCAGCTACAGCATTCCGTGCTGGCAGCTTTCGTGTGGGCGAAATCGCTGGACTTTTCGAATTTGGCTGCTGGGCTCTGCGAGAGACACATACACAGTGTTGCCCCATTACCAACCAAAGCTTTTGGGGAAAGCGAATGTCTGTGTGGCAGCGAATGCAGTTCCAAGGTACAGTGAAAACCAGCTTCAGCATTCCGTGGTGGCAGCTTTCGTGTGGGAGAAATCGCTGGACGTTTCGAATTTGGCAGCCGGGCTCTGCGAGAGAGAGATACACAGTTTTGCCCCATTACCAACCAAAGCTTCTGCAGAAAGCGAATGCCTGTGTGTCAGCGAATGCAGTTCCAAGGGACAGTGAAAACCAGCTACAGCATTCCGTGTTGGCAGCTTTCGTGTGGGCGCACTCGCTGGACGTTTCGAATTTGACAGCCGGGCTCTGCGAGAGACACATACACAGTGTTGCCCCATTACGAACCAAAGCTTCTGCAGAAACCAAATGTCTGTGTGGCAGCAAAAGCAGTTCCAAGGGACAGTGAAAACCAGGTACAGCATTCCGTGCTGGCAGCTTTCGTGTGGGAGAAATCGCTGGACGTTTCGAATTTGGCAGCCGGGCTCTGCGAGAGACACATAAACAGTGTTGCCCCATTACCAACCAAAGCTTTTGGGGCAAGCGAATGCCTGTGTGTCAGCGAATGCAGTTCCAAGGGACAGTGAAAACCAGCTACAGCATTCCGTGGTGGCAGCTTTAGTGTGGGTGCAATCGCTGGACGTTTCTAATTTGGCAGCCGGGCTCTGTGAGTGAGAGATACAGAGTGTTTCCCCATTACCAACCAAAGCTTTTAAACATCGCGAATGCCTTTGTGTCAGCGAATGCAGTTCCAAGGGACAGTGAAAACCAGCTACAGCTTTCCGTGCTGGCAGCTTTCGTGTGGCAGCAATAGCTGGAAGTTTCGAATTTTGCAGCCCGGCTCTGCGAGAGAGAGATACCCATTGTTTCCCCATTACCAACCAAAGCTTTTAAAGATCGCGAAAGTCTGTGTGGCAGCGAATGCAGTTCCAAGGGACAGTGAAAACTAGCTACAGCTTTCTGTGCTGGCACCTTTAGTGTGGGCGCAGTCACTGGCCTTTTCAAATTTGGCAGCCGGGCTCTGCGAGAGAGAGATACACATTGTTACCCCATTACCAACCAAAGCTTTTGGGGAAAGCGAATGTCTGTGTGGCAGCGAATGCAATTCCAAGGGACAGTGAAAACCAGCTACAGCATTCCGTGCTGCGCGCTTTCGTGTGGGCGCAATCGCTGGACGTTTCAAATTTAGCAGCCGGGCTCTGCGAGAGAGAGATACAAAGTTTTGCCCCTTTACGAACCAAAGCTTTTGGGGAAAGCGAATGTCTGTGTGGCAGCGAATGCAGTTCCAAGGGATAGTGAAAACCAGCTACAGCATTCCGTGCTGGCAGCTTTCGTGTGGGCGCAATCGCTGGACGTTTCGAATTTGGCAGCCGGGCTCTGCGAGAGACACATACACAGTGTTGCCGCACTACCAAGAAAAGCTTTTGGGGAAAGCGAATGCCTGTGTGGCAGCGAATGCAGTTCCAAGGGACAGTGAAAACCAGCTAAAGCATTCCGTGCTGGCAGCTTTCGTGTGGGCGCAATTGCTGGACGTTTGGAATTTGGCAGCCGGGCTCTGCGAGAGAGAGATACACAGTGTTGCCCCATGACCAAGCAAAGCTTCTGCAGAAAGCGAATGTCTGTGTGGCAGCGAATGCAGTTCCAAGGGACAGTAAAAACCAGCTACAGCATTCCGTGCTGGCAGCATTCGTGTGGTCGCAATCGCTGGACGTTTCGAATTTGGCACCCGGGCTCTGCGAGAGACACGTACACAGTGTTGCCGCATTACCAAGAAAAGCTTTTGGGGAAAGCGAATGTCTGTGTGGCAGCAAATGCAGTTCCAAGGGACAGTGAAAACCAGCTACAGCATTGCGTGCTGGCAGCTTTCGTGCGGGCGCAATCGCTGAACGTTTCAAATTTAGCAGCCGGGCTCTGCGAGAGACTCATACACAGTTTTGCCCCATTACCAACCAAAGCTTTTGGCGAAAGAGAATGTCTGTGTGGCAGCGAATGCAGTTCCAAGGGACAGTGAAAACCAGCTACAGCTTTCCGTTCTGGCAGCTTTCGTGTGGGCGCAATTGCTGGACGTTTCGAATTTGGCAGCCGGGCTCTGCGAGAGATAGGTACACATCGTTGCCCCATGACCAAGCAAAGATTCTGCAGAAAGCGAATGTCTGTGTGGCAGCGAATGCAGTTCCAAGGGACAGTGAAAACCAGCTACAGCATTCCGTGCTGGCAGCTTTCGTGTGGGCGCAATCGCTGGACGTTTCAAATTTAGCAGCCGGGCTCTGCGAGAGAGAGATACAATGTTTTGCCCCTTTACGAACCAAAGCTTTTGCAGAAAGCCAAGGCCTGTGTGGCAGCGAATGCAGTTCCAAGGGACAGTGAAAACCAGCTACAGCATTCCGTGCTGGCAGCTTTCGTGTGGGCGCAATCGCTGGACGTTTCAAATTTAGCAGCCGGGCTCTGCGAGAGAGAGATACAAAGTTTTGCCCCTTTACGAACCAAAGCTTTTGCAGAAAGCGAATGCCTGTGTGGCAGCGAATGCAGTTCCAAGAGACAGTGAAAACCAGCTAAAGCATTCCGTGCTGGCGGCTTTCGTGTGGGCGCAATCGCTGGACGTTTCGAATTTGGCAGCCGGGCTCTGCGAGAGACACATACACAGTGTTGCCCCATGACCAAGCAAAGCTTTTGGGAAAGCGATTGTCTGTGTGGCAGCGAATGCAGTTCCAATGGACAGTGAAAACCAGCTACAGCATTCCGTGCTGGCAGCTTTCGTGTGGGCGCAATCGCTGGACGTTTCAAATTTGGCGGCCGGGCTCTGCGAGAGACACATACACAGTGTTGCCCCTTTACGAACCAAAGCTTTTGGGGATAGCGAATGTCTCTGTGGCAGCGAAAGCGGTTCCAAGGGACAGTGAAAACCAGCTACAGCATTCCGTGCTGGCAGCTTTCGTGTGGGAGCAATCGCTGGACGTTTCAAATTTAGCATCCGGGCTCTGCGAGAGACTCATACACAGTGTTGCCCCATTACCAACCAAAGCTTTTGGGGAAAGCGAATGTCTGTGTGGCAGCGAATGCAGTTCCAAGGGACAGTGAAAACCAGCTACAGCTTTCCGTTCTGGCAGCTTTCGTGTGGGCGCAATTGCTGGACGTTTCGAATTTGGCAGCCGGGCTCTGCGAGAGATAGATACACAGCGCTGCCCCATGACCAAGCAAAGCTTCTGCAGAAAGCGAATGTCTGTGTGGCAGCGAATGCAGTTCCAAGGGACAGTGAAAACCAGCTACAGCATTCCGTGCTGGTAGCTTTCGTGTGGGCGCAATCGCTGGACGTTTCGAATTTGGCACCCGGGCTCTGCGAGAGACACATACACAGTGTTGCCCCATGACCAAGCAAAGCTTCTGCAGAAAGCGAATGTCTGTGTGGCAGCGAATGCAGTTCCAAGGGACAGTAAAAACCAGCTACAGCATTCCGTGCTGGCAGCATTCGTGTGGTCGCAATCGCTGGACGTTTCGAATTTGGCACCCGGGCTCTGCGAGAGACACGTACACAGTGTTGCCGCATTACCAAGAAAAGCTTTTGGGGAAAGCGAATGTCTGTGTGGCAGCAAATGCAGTTCCAAGGGACAGTGAAAACCAGCTACAGCATTGCGTGCTGGCAGCTTTCGTGCGGGCGCAATCGCTGAACGTTTCAAATTTAGCAGCCGGGCTCTGCGAGAGACTCATACACAGTTTTGCCCCATTACCAACCAAAGCTTTTGGCGAAAGAGAATGTCTGTGTGGCAGCGAATGCAGTTCCAAGGGACAGTGAAAACCAGCTACAGCTTTCCGTTCTGGCAGCTTTCGTGTGGGCGCAATTGCTGGACGTTTCGAATTTGGCAGCCGGGCTCTGCGAGAGATAGGTACACATCGTTGCCCCATGACCAAGCAAAGATTCTGCAGAAAGCGAATGTCTGTGTGGCAGCGAATGCAGTTCCAAGGGACAGTGAAAACCAGCTACAGCATTCCGTGCTGGCAGCTTTCGTGTGGGCGCAATCGCTGGACGTTTCAAATTTAGCAGCCGGGCTCTGCGAGAGAGAGATACAATGTTTTGCCCCTTTACGAACCAAAGCTTTTGCAGAAAGCCAAGGCCTGTGTGGCAGCGAATGCAGTTCCAAGGGACAGTGAAAACCAGCTACAGCATTCCGTGCTGGCAGCTTTCGTGTGGGCGCAATCGCTGGACGTTTCAAATTTAGCAGCCGGGCTCTGCGAGAGAGAGATACAAAGTTTTGCCCCTTTACGAACCAAAGCTTTTGCAGAAAGCGAATGCCTGTGTGGCAGCGAATGCAGTTCCAAGAGACAGTGAAAACCAGCTAAAGCATTCCGTGCTGGCGGCTTTCGTGTGGGCGCAATCGCTGGACGTTTCGAATTTGGCAGCCGGGCTCTGCGAGAGACACATACACAGTGTTGCCCCATGACCAAGCAAAGCTTTTGGGAAAGCGATTGTCTGTGTGGCAGCGAATGCAGTTCCAATGGACAGTGAAAACCAGCTACAGCATTCCGTGCTGGCAGCTTTCGTGTGGGCGCAATCGCTGGACGTTTCAAATTTGGCGGCCGGGCTCTGCGAGAGACACATACACAGTGTTGCCCCTTTACGAACCAAAGCTTTTGGGGATAGCGAATGTCTCTGTGGCAGCGAAAGCGGTTCCAAGGGACAGTGAAAACCAGCTACAGCATTCCGTGCTGGCAGCTTTCGTGTGGGAGCAATCGCTGGACGTTTCAAATTTAGCATCCGGGCTCTGCGAGAGACTCATACACAGTGTTGCCCCATTACCAACCAAAGCTTTTGGGGAAAGCGAATGTCTGTGTGGCAGCGAATGCAGTTCCAAGGGACAGTGAAAACCAGCTACAGCTTTCCGTTCTGGCAGCTTTCGTGTGGGCGCAATTGCTGGACGTTTCGAATTTGGCAGCCGGGCTCTGCGAGAGATAGATACACAGCGTTGCCCCATGACCAAGCAAAGCTTCTGCAGAAAGCGAATGTCTGTGTGGCAGCGAATGCAGTTCCAAGGGACAGTGAAAACCAGCTACAGCATTCCGTGCTGGTAGCTTTCGTGTGGGCGCAATCGCTGGACGTTTCGAATTTGGCACCCGGGCTCTGCGAGAGACACATACACAGTGTTGCCCCATGACCAAGCAAAGCTTCTGCAGAAAGCGAATGTCTCTGTGGCAGCGAATGCAGTTTCAAGGGACAGTGAAAACCAGCTACAGCATTCCGTGCTGGCAGCTTTCGTGTGGGCGCAATCGCTGGACGTTTCGAATTTGGCAGCCGGGCTCTGCAAGAGACACATACACAGTGTTGCCGCATTACCAAGAAAAGCTTTAGATGGAAGTGAATGTCTGTGTGGCAGCAAATGCAGTTCCAAGGGACAGTGAAAACCAGCTACAGCATTCCGTGCTGGCAGCTTTGGTCTGGGCGCAATCGCTGGACGTTTCAAATTTGGAAGCCGGGCTCTGCGAGAGACACATACACAGTGTTGCCCCTTTACGAACCAAAGCTTTTGCAGAAAGCGAATGCCTGTGTGGCAGCGAATGCAGTTCCAAGGGACAGTGAAAACCAGCTAAAGCATTCCGTGCTGGCAGCTTTCGTGTGGGCGCAATTGCTGGACGTTTGGAATTTGGCAGCCGGGCTCTGCGAGAGAGAGATACACAGTGTTGCCCCATGACCAAGCAAAGCTTCTGCAGAAAGCGAATGTCTGTGTGGCAGCGAATGCAGTTCCAAGGGACAGTAAAAACCAGCTACAGCATTCCGTGCTGGCAGCATTCGTGTGGTCGCAATCGCTGGACGTTTCGAATTTGGCACCCGGGCTCTGCGAGAGACACGTACACAGTGTTGCCGCATTACCAAGAAAAGCTTTTGGGGAAAGCGAATGTCTGTGTGGCAGCAAATGCAGTTCCAAGGGACAGTGAAAACCAGCTACAGCATTGCGTGCTGGCAGCTTTCGTGCGGGCGCAATCGCTGGACGTTTCAAATTTGGAAGCCGGGCTCTGCAAGAGACACATACACAGTGTTGCCCCTTTACGAACCAAAGCTTTTGGGGAAAGCGAATGTCTGTGTGGCAGTGAATGCAGTTCCAAGGGACAGTGAAAACCAGCTACAACTTTCCGTGGTGGCAGCTTTCGTGTGGGCGCAATTGCTTGACGTTTCGAATTTGGCAACCGGGCTCTGCGAGAGAGAGATACAGAGTGTTGGCCAATTACGAACCAAAGCTCTTGGGGAAAGCGAATGTCTGTGTGGCAGCGAATGCAGTTCCAAGGGACAGTGAAACCAGCTACAGCATTCCATGCTGGCAGCTTTCGTGTGGGCGCAATCGCTGGACGTTTCAAATTTAGCAGCCGGGCCCTGCGAGAGAGAGATACAAAGTTTTGCCCCTTTACAAACCAAAGCTTTTGGGGAAAGCGAATGTCTGTGTGGCAGCGAATGCAGTTCCAAGGGACAGTGAAAACCAGCTACAGCATTCCGTGCTGGCAGCTTTCGTGTGGGCGCAATCGCTGGACGTTTCGAATTTGGAAGCCGGGCTCTGCGAGAGACACATACACAGTGTTGCCCCTTTACGAACCAAAGCTTTTGGGGAAAGCGAATGCTTGTGTGGCAGTGAATGCAGTTCCAAGGGACAGTGAAAACCAGCTACAGCTTTCCGTGCTGGCAGCTTTTGTGTGGGCGCAATTGCTGGACGTTTCGAATTTGGCAGCCGGGCTCTGCGAGAGAGAGATACACAGTGTTGGCCCATTACGAACCAAAGCTCTTGGGGAAAGCGAATGTCTGTGTGGCAACGAATGCAATTCCAAGGGACAGTGAAAACCAGCTACAGCATTCCGTGCTGCGCGCTTTCGTGTGGGCGCAATCGCTGGACGTTTCAAATTTAGCAGCCGGGCTCTGCGAGGAGAGATACAAAGTTTTGCCCCTTTACGAACCAAAGCTTTTGGGGAAAGCGAATGTCTGTGTGGCAGCGAATGCAGTTCCAAGGGACAGTGAAAACCAGCTACAGCATTCCGTGCTGGCAGCTTTCGTGTGGGCGCAATCGCTGGACGTTTCGAATTTGGCAGCCGGGCTCTGCAAGAGACACATACACAGTGTTGCCGCATTACCAAGAAAAGCTTTAGATGAAAGCGAATGTCTGTGTGGCAGCAAATGCAGTTCCAAGGGACAGTGAAAACCAGCTACAGCATTCCGTGCTGGCAGCTTTCGTCTGGGCGCAATCGCTGGACGTTTCAAATTTGGAAGCCGGGCTCTGCGAGAGACACATACACAGTGTTGCCCCTTTACGAACCAAAGCTTTTGCAGAAAGCGAATGCCTGTGTGGCAGCGAATGCAGTTCCAAGGGACAGTGAAAACCAGCTAAAGCATTCCGTGCTGGCAGCTTTCGTGTGGGCGCAATCGCTGGACGTTTCAAATTTAGCAGCCGGGCTGTGCGAGAGACACATACACAGTGTTGCCCCTTTACGAACCAAAGCTTTTGGGGATAGCGAATGTCTCTGTGGCAGCGAATGCAGTTCCAAGGGACAGTGAAAACCAGCTACAGCATTCCGTGCTGGCAGCTTTCGTGTGGGCGCAATCGCTGGACGTTTCGAATTTGGCAGCCGGGCTCTGCGAGAGAGAGATACACAGTGTTGCCCCATGACCAAGCAAAGCTTCTGCAGAAAGTGAATGTCTGTGTGGCAGCGAATGCAGTTCCAAGGGACAGTGAAAAGCAGCTACAGCATTCCGTGCTGGTAGCTTTCGTGTGGGCGCAATCGCTGGACGTTTCGAATTTGGCACCCGGGCTCTGCGAGAGACACATACACAGTGTTGCCCCATGACCAAGCAAAGCTTCTGCAGAAAGCGAATGTCTGTGTGGCAGCGAATGCAGTTCCAAGGGACAGTGAAAACCAGCTACAGCATTCCGTGCTGGCAGCTTTCGTGTGGGCGCAATCGCTGGACGTTTCGAATTTGGCAGCCGGGCTCTGCGAGAGACACATACACAGTGTTGCCGCATTACCAAGAAAAGCTTTAGACGAAAGCTAATGTCTGTGTGGCAGCAAATGCAGTTCGAAGGGACAGTGAAAACCAGCTACAGCATTCCGTGCTGGCAGCTTTCGTCTGGGCGCAATCGCTGGACGTTTCAAATTTGGCAGCCGGGCTCTGCGAGAGACACATACACAGTGTTGCCCCTTTACGAACCAAAGCTTTTGCAGAAAGCGAATGCCTGTGTGGCAGCGAATGCAGTTCCAAGGCACAGTGAAAACCAGCTACAGCATTCCGTGCTGGCAGCTTTCGTGTGGGCGCAATCGCTGGACGTTTCAAATTTAGCAGCCGGGCTCTGCGAGAGAGAGATACAAAGTTTTGCCCCTTTACGAACCAAAGCTTTTGGGGAAAGCGAATGCCTGTGTGGCAGCGAATGCAGTTCCAAGAGACAGTGAAAACCAGCTAAAGCATTCCGTGCTGGCAGCTGTCGTGTGGGCGCAATCGCTGGACGTTTCGAATTTGGCAGCCGGACTCTGCGAGAGACACATACACAGTGTTGCCCCATGACCAAGCTAAGCTTTTGGGGAAAGCGATTGTCTGTGTGGCAGCGAATGCAGTTCCAATGGACAGTGAAAACCAGCTAAAGCATTCCGTGCTGGCAGCTTTCGTGTGGGCGCAATCGCTGGACGTTTCGAATTTGGCAGCCGGGCTCTGTGAGAGACACATACACAGTGTTGCCCCTTTACGAACCAAAGCTTTTGGGGATAGCGAATGTCTCTGTGGCAGCGAATGCAGTTCCAAGGGACAGTGAAAACCAGCTACAGCATTCCGTGCTGGCAGCTTTCGTGTGGGAGCAATCGCTGGACGTTTCAAATTTAGCAGCCGGGCTCTGCGAGAGAGAGATACAAATTTTTGCCCCTTTACAAACCAAAGCTTTTGCAGAAAGCGCATGCCTGTGTGGCAGCGAATGCAGTTCCAAGGGACAGTGAAAACCAGCTAAAGCATTCCGTGCTGGCAGCTTTTGTGTGGGTGCAATCGCTGGACGTTTCGAATTTGGCAGCCGGGCACTGCGAGAGACACATAAAGAGTGTTGCCCCTTTACGAAACAAACCTTTGGGGAAAGCGAATGCTTGTGTGGCAGTGAATGCAGTTCCAAGGGACAGTGAAAACCAGCTACAGCATTCCGTGCTGGCAGCTTTCGTGTGGGCGCAATCGCTGGACGTTTCGAATTTGGCAGCCGGGTTCTGCGAGAGACACATACACAGTGTTGCCCCATGACCAAGCAAAGCTTCTGCAGAAAGTGAATGTCTGTATGGCAGCGAATGCAGTTCCAAGGGACAGTGAAAACCAGCTACAGCATTCCGTGCTGGCAGCTTTCGTGTGGGCGCAATCGCTGGACGTTTCGAATTTGGCAGCCGGGCTCTGCGAGAGACACATACACAGTGTTGCCCCATTACCAAGAAAAGCTTTTGTGGAATGTCGGAGTGGGAGACGGACCCAGAGTAACCATGAATCTCAATATGAGTATGGTCGTTCTCCTTTATTCAGATTACTTAACAGGTTTATATAGAAGCTAGGCAAAGCACGCGCTAACAGCGACTATTCTATTGGATAACTATACTTGTCCACGCGCTTAAAACAATTATATGATTGGTACAAAGTTGCCGTTCACGCACTGTTCACAAAGGGGGTCTTATCAGCACTTTCCCAGGCTTAGTCCCGTTTATCTTGCTTTACCAAGTACTCCTTCTGCTGTTCTCAAGGGAATTTCACCTTGATCTCTGGCTCCCAGGCCCCATCAAAGGCTGGATTGCTCACATCAATTAAGCTGTGTCCTTTTTCACTTAACCATTCTTCCACAATTCCCCCTTCTTGTTTTTGAGCGATCCAGGCATGATTTATCATGGTTCTAAAAGCCTTTTTTACACAGCTACATGCTACGCAAAAACACAGACCTATGATAACCAAAATTATTAAAAGTCGTAATCCCTCATCTAACAAACCCTTTAGCCATGATGGTAAGGACCCAAACAAACTGGTTAACCACTCATCAAAAAACCCCTGATTTTGTCGAATTTTGTTGGCATGCTCTTTCAGCCATCGTAGTTGTTTGTGAATTGATTCACTGTGATCAGACAGGTTTATACAACACATGCCTTCAAAATCCTCACAACCATGACCTTGGGCTAATAATAAAAAATCAATTGCTGCTCTATTTTGCAAAATTGCGTGGCGTAAGCTATTTTGATCCTCTAATAGTGTTTCTATTACCTGGGTGGTGACTTTTGCTTGTTTTTTAGCCCAACAGGCTAATTGCCCAACCTGTTTCAGGGCTCGTCCTGCTGCCCCCCCAGGTATGAACAGGGACAGGAACACTCTCTCAGTGGTACTGAGGAGGGCAAGTTCATCATCACAATCCGGGGAAAGACCCGTGATTTCTCGTTTTGTTCGATGTTTGATTTCTATTGTTTTATTTCTTACATCTTTCCACCAATTTTGATCTGGGGCTAATAACGTTAATTTTCCAAGATAGCACGGCCCACCAAACACGTTCTGTGGAACTCCTTGCCACGCTCTATCACCACATATTAAAAAGACATCTGGAGGCAAGGCCTTAGGAGTGCCATTGTTCCAGATTGGTACTCCTCCCTTAGTCTCGGCTCCTAGGGCCGCCTGGTCCCCACAATAACCAGCTGGATCGTAATAATCGTTATAGTGCCTTTCTTTTGATGTGACATTTGTCCATTCAATCCAGTTAGATGTTCTATAATAATTGGTGCCAGTAAAGGCGGGTCCTCCAAATATAAAACAAGTTTGAGTCCAATTTTTTGTTTTATTGCCAATTCTCATTGATCCTAATAAGCTTAACTCTTGGGGGTCCCACGGCAGTGTAACATTTAGACTATTGATGAGTGTGGCACTGCAGCCACTAACATTGGTAGCTCGACTACAGTTTTTTGTAGCAAAACTACTAAAGTCAGTTGCCTTAAAACCTGGTACCCCTAGTAGACACGTCCGGAAAGGCTCTGTAGCAGACGCAAGTGAGAGGCAAAACGCTTGTTGACCTGTTTTGTTCGCCCAGGTAACCCACATATTTTCTCTGGGCTCAATTTTGTGAAGACTCATCACCTCCGGGAGTACTATCCCGATGATCAGGGGTAGGTTCATCTTGCTTGTCGGATGAGCCATGAGGAGTTAGAACAGGCTTCACGTTTCTGCTCGGCACCCACACTGGACCGTGACCTGTGGAAACACACATATATCCTCGACCATTAAATATAACTGGGACTGGCCCTAGCCACATTCCAGAGGCAGGATCCTTGTAATTTACTTTAAATTGTGGTAGTGTCATTGTATCATTAAATTTAAGGTGCTGATGATGGATTACTACCGGCGGTTCTTCTCTATCCCCCATAAGACAGAGAAAGTTCAGTGTAAACAGTACACAATGCACCCTCTGTTGAGGGTCTACCTCTATATCCTTTTGCTTATTTAGATAGTCCTTCAAAATTTGATGCGTGCGCTCCACTAGTCCTTGACCAGTAGGCGAGTGTGGGATCCCTGTAACATGATTGACTCCCCATTTTGCTAAAAATGCTCTAACTTTTTGGCTAATATAAGCAGGCCCATTATCTGTTTTGATACGCTCAGGCACACCTAGCACCGCAAAACAAGCGAGCAAATGTTTACATACATGATGCGCCTTTTCTCCAGGCAACGCAGTTGCCCATATCATTTTTGAAAAGGTGTCTATGGTGACATGCAAATATTTCAATCGACCAAATTCGGGAACATGTGTGACATCCATCTGCCATAATTCTAACGCTTTTAATCCTTTTGGACTCACTCCAGACCCTATGCCTGGACCGTGATTTCCACATTTTGGACAGGCCTGGATTATACCTCTTGCTTCATTTTCCGTTAAATTAAATTGTCTTTTTAGACCTTTAGCATTTTGGTGGAAATTTTCATGACTTTGTCTAGCTTGTTGAAATTTGTCCATAGGAGGTGCGTGGCACACGGGACTAACCAGACTGTCAGCCAGCTGATTACCTTGACCAAGACCAAGGTCCAATTGATGGCTACGAATATGGATGATACAGCAGGCTGCTGTACGTTGACCTAATACAGACCGCAGTCTGATAAATAAACTCCCCAATCTAGGATTCGTTGTTTCCCGTAATAGGGCATCTTCTAGACGTGGCACTATTCCAGCCACATACATTGAGTCAGTTACCACATTTAAGGGAATATTTATCCAATTAGTCAAAGCCCAAATTACTGCAGTCAGTTCCAAAGTCTGGAGGGAATCTTGAGGCTGCCCCTCCATGACATACTGCTTCCAATTGTCGCCTTCCTTCCAGACACAGGCTGCACGCCGCAGGCGCTTGCCTGCATCTGTATACACAGTGACACCATCTGGTAATGGGTTGTTGCTTACTTTGGATCTCTGTATCCACTGATTCCGTCTTAACATCTGCCATAATTTTCCTTGTGGTTGTTGAGAGTGTATTTTACCACCGTAGCCTAATAGGGCATTCTGTATGGCCTCAGCATTACGAAGCCACCACTCTACCTCCACAGTACTAACAGGTATACTAATGTCCTCTGGTTCCTGGCCACTAATTTCTATAATTCGTGACCGTCCTTTCCGTATTAATTCGCCTACTGCTTCAGTTCGTGTTTGGATACTCCTTTTTGGTTGTACGCTTAAAAATACCCATTCTAAAATATTGAACATATCTCCTTGTCCTTTGCATTTGGCAGTGGCAGTGGCATTTAATTGAAAGGTTGAGGTGAGTTCCCCTTTCTTATTTTGCCACTGACAAATGACTGCATAAGGTGAGTCTTTTCCATTACAGACGATTAACGATATTGGCAGTGGTAAGATGCGGCGCGATGACCAAGCTGCGTGCATTTTTTGAATGATTTGCTGTAGCACCGTGTGGTGCTCCATTGTTAATGTCACTTTATCCGCAGGATTTGTCCCGCGCAATAACGCAGTCAGGGGTGCAATGTCAGTATTAGAAATACCAACACAATTGCGAACCCATTGAATGTCCCCAAGCAAGGTTTGGATGTCATGTAAGGTATGCAGTTGAGTGACAAGCTCTGTTTTTTGTGGTCGGATTTTTGAGTCTGTAATAGACCACCCAAGATATTTCCAAGGGGCAGTATGCTGCACCTTCTCTGGTGCAATGACAAGCCCCTTTTTCGCTAATATGGTGATGAGCTGGCGCAATGACTCGTCTGAGAATGGCTGTTCTCGACAGCAAAGAATATCGTCCATATAATGATAAATTATCGTATTTGACCATTGGGCTCGAAGTGGTTGCAGCGCCCACGCTACATACAATTGACACAATGTGGGTGAATTTTTCATTCCTTGTGGTAAAACAACCCATTCGTATCGCTCTGCCGGTGCAGCCTTGTTCACCGTCGGCACAGAGAAGGCGAAACGTTGAGTGTCTTGTGGGTGCAGTGGAATGGTAAAAAAACAGTCTTTTAAGTCGACTATCAAGATGTGCCATCCGCGTGGTAACATACTGAGAGATGGCATTCTGGGCTGCAACGCACCCATAGATTGCATTTGGTCATTGACCTTACGCAAGTCATGCAAAAGTCGCCATTTTCCACTTTTCTTCGGGATTACAAAAATGGGAGTGTTCCAGGGACTAACAGAAGGCTTAATATGTCCAGCTGCCAGTTGTTCAGCAACCAATTGTTTGGCAATTTGCAGTCGCTCTTTAGTCATGGGCCACTGGTCAACCCACACAGGCTCATTTGTAACCCATGTAAGTGACGGGTTGGGCGGCTGCTCCCCAGTGCCCATGACTAAAAATGCTTTGTTGTCAGAACGGCTCCAATTTGACTTAGCACATCTCGCCCGATTAGTGCTTCTAACGTCCCAGGCAAGGGCAACACATACACCTTAAGAGTGGCATGCTGCCCCTCCGGAAACTGTAAATGTATTGGTTGTTTGCTAATATAGGGTACTGATTGTCCACCAACTCCTGCAATACTTGATGTTGGTAATTCTACTGGCCAACTTGAAGGCCATATGTTGCGGCTGATGATTGTAACATCCGCCCCAGTATCTAACATCGCATCAATTTGTTGCGATGTGCCCTGTTGAGTAATAGTAATTTTAATTGTTGGCCGCTGATTTAATTTTGTTGTAAAACAAACAGCAGGGCCAGTGGACCCGAAACCTTGATTGCCCCGTCGAACATTTGATTGAGGCATATGGGTCAATGGGTTGCTAATAGCAACTATTTGTGCGATTTTACTACCTTTAGGAATAAACACTGGTGGACAAACAGTATAGACCATGATGTAGATACGACCCGTGTAATCTGCGTCGATTACTCCAGGTAACACGATGAGACCTTGTATACCGGCGGAGGACCGGCCTAGTAGCAATCCTCCAACGTTGCTTTCTTGATGAACAAGAGGTCCTATAACATTGCTGGGAACTTTCTGGACATTAGAGTCAACGAGGGTGACATCTACTGTGGTTTCCACGTCGACTCCCAGGCTTCCTCGGGTGGCTGGTAGGCACTGTTGTAGAAAACCCGTGTTCCGTTTTGGGGGTTCATTTGTGTCTGCGCGCGACCTCTCTCCGCGCTCGGCTTCCAGTTTCCCGAGCATGCCTTGGTAGCATGATTGTTTTTCTGGCAGTGGTCACACCAAACTGCAGCACGACAATTCGTTTTCATGTGGCCTGATTCCCCACAGCGAAAGCAGCTGCCACGAAAAGGTTGTTCTGGCGGTCGGCGAGGTTTTCCTTTGGGAGTAGGGCCTTGTTTTTTCTGCACCACTGCAACTAGTGGCTGCATTATTTCTCGAACTGCTCCCTGGACCGCAGCAGCAACGGTATTTCCCTGTCGTTGTGTTTCGGCTCTTTCTACTCGTAGAAGCATTTCCTCTACTCCAGCTCCTTTGGGCAAACTGGCTAGCATTTGTCTTGTTGTCTTATTAGCATTATCAAAAGCTAATATTTTGAACATTTGTTGTCTGTTGTCTTCTGATAAATCAGGATGATTCATGATAGCTTCCCAGAGCCGATCTACAAAATTACTGTATTTCTCGGTTGCTCCTTGTTGGAGATTACTAAAGGAGGGAACGTTGGATCCCGGTAGGCTAAGGAATGCCTCAAGTGCTAGCTGAGCAGACAATTGTAGCATATTCGCTGGAAAAGTTATCTGCACTTGATAGTCGCTGTATGGTCCTTGCCCTACGAGCATATCCGCAGTGATTCCACGAAGTGGGTCCCCGTCTCTTTGTCTTTGAGCAGCAGCATTAATGGCTCGCTGTTGCCAGGATGACATCCACAGTAAATACTGTGTTGGGGTAAGTAACAGTCTCATCAGGTTTTGACAATCATATGGACACATGAGGTCGGCAGAAAAGATCCAACTAACAATTTGTCTTGTAGCCTCGGATTTTAATCCATATGTGGAGACGGTGGTTCGGGCTTGTTGCAGTATTTTCCAATCATGAGGCTCCCACTTTCCTTGCCCGTCTCTCTGCACAACTGGAAACGCTAGTGTCATAGGGCCTTCAGCCCCCCCCACAGGCTTCCACTGTCCTTCTACAATTGCATCTTTGATGACACCGCTCCAGCGTGTGGGTTTAGGGAGTGCTGGAAGGTTCATTAAACATGGAGGCACAGCTTCTCCTTTCCTTTTTGTTTGTAATTCCAGAGTATCAAGACGTTTTAAAACTGCTTGCAACATTTTTGCAGTGGCATCAGAGGATTGTGGCAGCTCTTCCCCGCTAGATGGTGTGGTAGTTCCAGAGGATTCCGTAGAGGGGGGTAGGGGCGGATAGAACGAGGTTGAGGGCGGCAACGGAGGCGCGGAGGGTGGTTCACTGGGCGGAGCTGCAGGGGGAAGTCGGCAGGCTGCTCCGCCCAAGTCGTTACGTTTTGTCGCTCCCGCCCCTCCAGGGGGTTTTGGCGGAGCTACTTCCGCATTCGCTTCACAGTTTGCATTAAACCTGCTAACTGGAACTTCCGCCTTTTCTGGCTCCTGCACTGATTCCGCCATAACACGCAGTTCAGAAACGTTTTTACAGACAGTTCCAGACGCGCCTCTCACGGCAGGCAGCCCAAAAAATCGCGCAATAGGTCCCGGTTTGATTTAGGGCTTATCTTTAGACACTCCCGGACCTAACATTTGGGCAGCAGCG
The DNA here is from genome assembly GCF_035582795.1 of Mycteria americana. Taxonomy (NCBI): domain Eukaryota; kingdom Metazoa; phylum Chordata; class Aves; order Ciconiiformes; family Ciconiidae; genus Mycteria; species Mycteria americana. The sequence goes on along the minus strand of NW_027445436.1, from coordinate 3,494,687 downwards.
CAAGCTACTTCCCTCTCCGCCTTCATCGCTTTCAAAGTTTCCAAGAGAGTGTTCCAGAGTCCACGAACCGCCTTTATTTCCTTTTCTTCCTTTTCATCCCCCTCTATTGTTTTCTGCCACATTGTTCCTCCAAAATCTCGCCATTCCGATACGGAAAATAACATGCAGGTGTCAGAAAAGTGACCCCAACATTGTCCCAATTTAATCAACCTTATTAACTGCTTCACTGGTGCTTCTATCCCTCTCTTAGAGAGGATTCCAGTGAGCAACGTGGCCGCAGCTTCTGTTTCCATCACTGCGCCTGAGAGGTGAGGAGCGACCTCACACCGGCGTCTGCCCTGCTTCTTGCTCCAGGCAGCGCTTCCCTCAGCCGTGGTTTCCCAACTCCCCTCCTCTAGCTGCTTACCGCAGTCACGGAGATTTCATCGGTGCATACTCTGCTACCAGATGTCGGAGTGGGAGACGGACCCAGAGTAACGATGAATCTCAATATGAGTATGGTCGTTCTCCTTTATTCAGATTACTTAATAGGTTTATATAGAAGCTAAGCAAAGCACGCGCTAACAGCGACTATTCTATTGGATAACTATACTTGTCCATGCGCTTAAAACAATTATATGATTGGTACAAAGTTGCCGTTCACGCACTGTTCACAAAGAGGGTCTTATCAGCACTTTCCCAGGCTTAGTCCCGTTTATCTTGATTTACCAAGTACTCCTTCTGCTGTTCTCAAGGGAATTTCACCTTGATCTCTGGCTCCCAGGCCCCATCAAAGGCTGGATTGCTCACATCAATTAAGCTGTGTCCTTTTTCACTTAACCATTCTTCCACAGGGGAAAGCGAATGCCTGTGTGGTAGCTAATGCAGTTCCAAGGGACAGTGAAAACCAGCTACAGCATTCCGTACTGGCAGCTTTCGTGCGGGCGCAATCGCTGGACGTTTGGAATTTGGCAGCCGGGCTCTGCGAGAGAGAGATACACAGTGTTGCCCCGTTACGAACCAAAGCTTTTGCAGAAAGCGAATGTCTGTGTGGCAGCGAATGCAGTTCCCAGGGACAGTGAAAACCAGCTACAGCATTCCGTGCTGGCAGCTTTCGTGTGGGGGAAATCGCTGGACGATTCGAATTTGGCAGCCGGGCTCTGCGAGAGAGAGATACACAGTGTTGCCCCATTACCAAGAAGAGCTTCTGCAGAAAGCGAATGTCTGTGTGGCAGCGAATGCAGTTCCAAGGGACAGTGAAAACCAGCTACAGCATTCCGTGCTGGCAGCTTTCGTGTGGGCGCAATCGCTGGACGTTTCGAATTTGGCAGCCGGGCTCTGAGAGAGACACATACACAGTGTTGCCCCATTACCAAGAAAAGCTTTTGGGGCAAGCGAATGCCTGTGTGGCAGCGAATGCAGTTCCAAGGGACACTGAAAACCAGCTACAGCATTCCGTGCTGGCAGCTTTCGTGTGGGCGAAATCGCTGGACTTTTCGAATTTGGCAGCCAGGCTCTGCTAGAGACAAATACAAAGAATTGCCACTTTACGAACCAAAGCTTCTGGCGAAAGCGAATGCCTGTGTGGCAGTGAATGCAGTTCCAAGGGACAGTGAAAACCAGCTACAGCATTCCGTGCTGGCAGCTTTCGTGTGGGCGCAATTGCTAGACGTTTCGAATTTGGCAGCCGGGCTCTGCGAGAGACACATACACAGTGTTGCCCGATTACCAAGCAAAGCTTCTGCAGAAAACGAATGTCTGTGTGGCAGCGAATGCAGTTCCTAGCGACAGTGAAAACCAGGTAAAGCATTCCGTGCTGGCAGCTTTCGTGTGGGCGCAATCGCTGGACGTTTCGAATTTGGCAGCCGGGCTCTGCGAGAGACACATACACAGTGTTGTCCCATTACCAAGAAAAGCTTTTGGGGAAAGCGAATGTCTGTGTGGCAGTGAATGCAGTTCCAAGGGACAGTGAAAACCAGCTACAGTACTGCGAGCTGGCAGCTTTCGTGTGGGCGCATCAGCTGGACGTTTCTAATTTGGCAGCCGGGCTCTGCGAGAGAGAGATACACAGTTTTGCCCCATTACCAAGCAAAGGTTTTGCGGAGAGTGAAACACTGTGTGGCAACGAATGCAGTTCCAAGGGACAGTGAAAACCAGCTAGAGCTTTCCGTACTGGTAGCTTTCGTGTGGGCGCAATCGCTGGACGTTTCGAATTTGGCAGCCGGGCTCTGCGAGAGAGAGATACACAGTTTTGCCCCATTACCAAGCAAAGGTTTTGCGGAGAGTGAAACACTGTGTGCCAACGAATGCAGTTCCAAGGGACAGTGAAAACCAGCTAGAGCTTTCCGTGCTGGCAGCTTTCGTGTGGGAGAAATCGCTGGACGTTTCAAATGTGGCAGCCGGGTTCTGCGAGAGACACATACACAGCGTTGCCCCTTTACGAACCAAAGCATTTGGGGAAAGCGAATGTCTGTGTGGCAGCGAATGCAGTTCCAAGGGACAGTGAAAACCAGCTACAGCATTCCGTACTGGCATCTTTTGTGCGGGCGCAATTGCTAGACGTTTCGAATTTGGCAGCCAGGCTCTGCGAGAGACACATACACAATGTTGCCCGATTACCAAGCAAAGCTTCTGCAGAAAGCGAATGTCTGTGTGGTAGCGAATGCAGTTCCTAGGGACAGTGAAAACCAGCTACAGCATTTCGTGCTGGCAGCTTTCGTGTGGGCGCAATCGCTGGACGTTTCGAATTTGGCAGCCGGGTTCTGCGAGAGACACATACACAGTGTTGCCCCTTGACGAAGCAAAGCTTTTGCAGAAAGCGAATGTCTGTGCGGCAGTGAATGCAGTTCCAAGGGACAGTGAAAACCAGCTACAGCATTCCGTGCTGGCAGCTTTCGTGTGTGCTCAATCGCTGGACGTTTCGAATTTGGCAGCTGGGCTCTGCTAGACAGAGATACTCAGTGTTGCTCCTTTACGAACCAAAGCTTTTGGGGAAAGCGAATGTCTGTGTGGCAGCGAATGCAGTTCCAAGGGACAGTGAAAACCAGCTACAGCATTCCGTGCTGGTAGCTTTCGTGTGCGCGCAATCGCTAGACTTTTCGAATTTGGCAGCCGGGCTCTGCGAGAGAGAGAGATACAGAGTGTTGGCCGATTACTAGGGAAAGCTTTTGGGGAAAGCGAATGTCTGTGTGGCAGCGAATGCAGTTCCAAGGGACAGTGAAAACCAGCTACAGCATTCCGTGCTGACAGCTTTCGTGTGGGAGAAATATCTGGACGTTTCGAATTTGGCAGCAGGGCTCTGCGAGAGAGAGATACACAGTGTTGCCCCTTTACGAACCAAAGCTTTTGGGGACAGCGAATGTCTGTTTGGCAGCGAATGCAGTTCCAAGGGACAGTGAAAACCAGCTACAGCATTCCGTGCTGGCAGCTTTCGTATGGGAGAAATTGCTGGACGTTTCGAATTTGGCAGCCGGGCTCTGCGAGAGACACATACAGATTGTTGCCCCATTACCAAGAAAAGCTTTTGGGGAAAGCGAATGTCTGTGAGGCAGTGAATGCACTTCCAAGGGACAGTGAAAAGCAGCTGCAGCATTGCGAGCTGGCAGCTTTCGTGTGGGCGCAATCGCTGGACCTTTCGAATTTGGCAGCCGGGCTCTGCGAGAGAGAGATACACAGTGTTGTCCCATTACCAAGCACAGCTTCTGCAGAAAGCGAATGTCTGTGTGGCAGTGAATGCAGTTCCAAGGGACAGTGAAAACCAGCTACAGCATTCCGTGCTGGCAGCTTTCGTGTGGGCGCAATCGCTGGACGTTTCGAATTTGGCAGCCGGGCTCTGCGAAAGAGAGATACAGAGTGTTGCCCCTTTAAGAACCAAAGCTTTCGGGGAAAGCAAATGTCTGTGTGGCAGCGAATGAAGTTCCAAGGGACAGTGAAAACCAGCTACAGCATTCCGTGCTGGCAGCTTTCGTATGGGAGAAATTGATGGACGTTTCGAACTTGGCAGCCGGGCTCTGCGAGAGACACATACAGATTGTTGCCCCATTACCAAGTAAAGCTTTTGGGGAAAGCGAATGCCTGTGTGGCAGCCAATGCAGTTCCAAGGGACAGTGAAAACCAGCTAGAGCATTCCGTGCTGGCAGCTATTGTGAGGGCGCAATTGCTAGACGTTTCGTATTTGGCAGCTGGGCTCTGCGAGAGACACATACACAGTGTTGCCCCTTTACGAACCAAAGCTTTTGGGGAAAGCAAATGTCTGTGTGGCAGCGAATGCAGTTCCCAGGGACAGTGAAAAGCAGCTACAGCATTTCGTGCTGGCAGCTTTCGTGCGGGCGCAATCGCTGGACGTTTCGAATTTGGCAGCCGAGCTCTGCGAGAGACACATACACAGTGTTGCCCCTTTACGAACCAAAGCTTTTGGGGAAAGCGAATGTGTGTGTGGCAGCGAATGCAGTTCCAAGGGACAGTGAAAACCAGCTACAGCATTGCGTGCTGGCAGCTTTCGTGTGGGCGCAAACGCTGGATGTTTCAAATTTGGCAGCCGGGCTCTGCGAGAGACACATACACAGTGTTGCCCCTTTACGAACCAAAGCTTTTGGGGAAAGCGAATGCCTATGTGGCAGCGAATGCAGTTCCAAGGGACAGTGAAAACCAGCTACAGCATTCCGTGGTTGTAGCTTTCTGTGGGAGAAATCGCTGGATGTTTCGAATTTGGCAGCCGGGCTCTGCTAGACAGAGATACACAGTGTTGCCCAATTACCAAGCAAAGATTTTGGGGAAAGCGAATGTCTGTGTGGCAGTGAATGCAGTTCCAAGGGACAGTGAAAACCAGCTAAAGCATTCCGTGCTGGCAGCTTTCGTGTGGGCGCAATCGCTGGACCTTTCGAATTTGGCAGCCGGGCTCTGTGAGAGACATATACACAGTGTTGCCCCTTTACCAAGCAAAGCTTTTGGGGAAAGCGAATGCCTGTGTGGCATCGAATGCAGTTCCAAGGGACAATGAAAACCAGCTACAGCATTCCGTACTGGCAGCTTTCGTGCGGGTGCAATTGCTAGACGTTTCGAATTTGGCAGCCGGGCTCTGCAAGAGTGAGATACACAGTGTTGCCCCTTTACGAACCAAAGCTTTTGGGGAAAGCGAATGTCTGTGTGGCAGGGAATGCAGTTCCAAGGGACAGTGAAAACCAGCTACAGCATTCCGTGCTGGCAGCTTTTGTGCGGGCGCAATCGCTGGACGTTTCGAATTTGGCAGCCGGGCTCTGCGAGAGTGAGATACACAGTGTTGCCCCTTTACGAACCAAAGCTTTTGGGGAAAGCGAATATCTCTGTGGCAGTGAATGCCGTTCCAAGGGACAGTGACAACCAGCTACAGCATTCCATGCTGGCAGCTTTCGTGTGGGAGAAATCGCTGGATGTTTCGAATTTGGCAGCCGGGCTCTGCGAGAGACATATACACAGTGTTGCCGCATTACCAAGCAAAGCTTTTGGGGAAAGCGAATGTCTGTGTGGCAGCGAATGCAGTTCCAAGGGGCAGTGTAAACCAGCTAAACCATTCCATGCTGGTAGCTTTCGTGTGGGCGCTATCGCTCGACTTTTCCAATTTGGCAGCCGGGCTCTGCGAGAGAGAGATACACAGTGTTGCCCCTTTACGAACCAAAGCTTGTGGGGAAAGCGAATGCCTGTGTGGCAGCGAATGCAGTTCCAAGGGACAGTGAGAACCAGCTACAGCATTCCGTGCTGGCAGCGTTCGTGTGGGAGGAATTGCTGGATATTTCGAATTTGGCAGCCGGGCTCTGCGAGAGACACATACACATTGTTGCCGCATTACAAAGAAAACCTTTGGGGAAAGCGAATGTCTGTGTGGCAGCGAATGTAGTTCCAAGGGACAGTGAAAACCAGCTACAGCATTCCGTGCTGGCAGCTTTCATGTGGGATAAATTGCTGGACGTTTCGAATTTGGCAGCCGGGCTCTGCTAGACAGAGATACACAGTGTTGCCCCTTTACGAAGCAAAGCTTTTGGGGAAAGCGAATGCCTGTGTGGCATCGAATGCAGTTCCAAGGGACAATGAAAACCAGCTACAGCATTGCGTGCTGGCAGCTTTCGTGCGGGTGCAATTGCTAGACGTTTCGAATTTGGCAGCCGGGCTCTGCAAGAGTGAGATACACAGTGTTGCCCCTTTACGAACCAAAGCTTTTGGGGAAAGCGAATGTCTGTGTGGCAGGGAATGCAGTTCCAAGGGACAGTGAAAACCAGCTACAGCATTTCGTGCTGGCAGCTTTCGTGCGGGCGCAATCGCTGGACGTTTCGAATTTGGCAGCCGAGCTCTGCGAGAGACACATACACAGTGTTGCCCCTTTACGAACCAAAGCTTTTGGGGAAAGCGAATGTGTGTGTGGCAGCGAATGCAGTTCCAAGGGACAGTGAAAACCAGCTACAGCATTGCGTGCTGGCAGCTTTCGTGTGGGCGCAAACGCTGGATGTTTCAAATTTGGCAGCCGGGCTCTACGAGAGACACATACACAGTGTTGCCCCTTTACGAACCAAAGCTTTTGGGGAAAGCGAATGCCTATGTGGCAGCGAATGCAGTTCCAAGGGACAGTGAAAACCAGCTACAGCATTCCGTGGTTGTAGCTTTCTGTGGGAGAAATCGCTGGATGTTTCGAATTTGGCAGCCGGGCTCTGCTAGACAGAGATACACAGTGTTGCCCAATTACCAAGCAAAGATTTTGGGGAAAGCGAATGTCTGTGTGGCAGTGAATGCAGTTCCAAGGGACAGTGAAAACCAGCTAAAGCATTCCGTGCTGGCAGCTTTCGTGTGGGCGCAATCGCTGGACCTTTCGAATTTGGCAGCCGGGCTCTGCGAGAGACATATACACAGTGTTGCCCCTTTACCAAGCAAAGCTTTTGGGGAAAGCGAATGCCTGTGTGGCATCGAATGCAGTTCCAAGGGACAATGAAAACCAGCTACAGCATTCCGTACTGGCAGCTTTCGTGCGGGTGCAATTGCTAGACGTTTCGAATTTGGCAGCCGGGCTCTGCAAGAGTGAGATACACAGTGTTGCCCCTTTACGAACCAAAGCTTTTGGGGAAAGCGAATGTCTGTGTGGCAGGGAATGCAGTTCCAAGGGACAGTGAAAACCAGCTACAGCATTCCGTGCTGGCAGCTTTTGTGCGGGCTCAATCGCTGGACGTTTCGAATTTGGCAGCCGGGCTCTGCGAGAGTGAGATACACAGTGTTGCCCCTTTACGAACCAAAGCTTTTGGGGAAAGCGAATATCTCTGTGGCAGTGAATGCCGTTCCAAGGGACAGTGACAACCAGCTACAGCATTCCATGCTGGCAGCTTTCGTGTGGGAGAAATCGCTGGATGTTTCGAATTTGGCAGCCGGGCTCTGCGAGAGACATATACACAGTGTTGCCCCATTACCAAGCAAAGCTTTTGGGGAAAGCGAATGTCTGTGTGGCAGCGAATGCAGTTCCAAGGGGCAGTGTAAACCAGCTAAACCATTCCATGCTGGTAGCTTTCGTGTGGGCGCTATCGCTCGACTTTTCGAATTTGGCAGCCGGGCTCTGCGAGACAGAGATACACAGTGTTGCCCCTTTACGAACCAAAGCTTGTGGGGAAAGCGAATGCCTGTGTGGCAGCGAATGCAGTTCCAAGGGACAGTGAGAACCAGCTACAGCATTCCGTGCTGGCAGCGTTCGTGTGGGAGGAATTGCTGGATATTTCGAATTTGGCAGCCGGGCTCTGCGAGAGACACATACACATTGTTGCCGCATTACAAAGAAAACCTTTGGGGAAAGCGAATGTCTGTGTGGCAGCGAATGTAGTTCCAAGGGACAGTGAAAACCAGCTACAGCATTCCGTGCTGGCAGCTTTCATGTGGGATAAATTGCTGGACGTTTCGAATTTGGCAGCCGGGCTCTGCTAGACAGAGATACACTGTGTTGCCCCTTTACGAAGCAAAGCTTTTGGGGAAAGCGAATGTCTGTGTGGCAGCGAATGCAGTTCCAAGGGACAGTGAAAATCAGCTACAGCATTGCGTGCTGGCAGCTTTCGTGCGGGCGCAATCCCTGGACGTTTCGAATTTGGCAGCCGGCTCTGCGAGAGACACATACACAGTGTTGCCCCATTACCAAGAAAAGCTTTTGGGGAAAGCGAATGTCTGTGTGGCAGCGAATGCAGTTCCAAGGGACAGTGAAAACCAGCTACAGCATTCCGTGCTGGCAGCTTTCGTGCGGGCGCAATCGCTGGACGTTTCGAATTTGGCAGTCGGGCTCTGCGAGAGACACATACACAGTGTTGCCCCTTTACGAACCAAAGCTTTTGGGGAAAGGGAATGTCTGTGTGGCAGGGAATGCAGTTCCCAGGGACAGTGAATACCAGCTACAGCATTCCGTGCTGGCAGCTTTCGTGTGGGCACAATCGCTGGATGTTTCGAATTTGGCAGCCGGGCTCTGCGAGAGAGAGATACACAGTGTTGCCCCTTTACGACCCAAAGCTTTTGGGGAAAGCGAATGTCTGTGTGGCAGCGAATGCAGTTCCAAGGGACAGTGAAAACCAGCTACAGCATTTCGTGCTAGCAGCTTTCGGGTGGGCGCAATCGCTCCACTTTTCGAATTTGGCAGCCGGGCTCTGCGAGAGACACATACACAGTGTTGCCCCATTACCAAGAAAAGCTTTTGGGGAAAGCGAATGTCTGTGTGGCAGCGAATGTAGTTCCAAGGGACAGTGAAAACCAGCTACAGCATTCCGTGCTGGCAGCTTTCATGTGGGATAAATTGCTGGACGTTTCGAATTTGGCAGCCGGGCTCTGCTAGACAGAGATACACAGTGTTGCCCCTTTACTAACCAAAGCTTTTGGGGAAAGCGAATGTCTGTGTGGCAGCGAATGCAGTTCCAAGGGACAGTGAAAACCAGCTACAGCACTCCGTACTGGCAGCTTTCGTGTGGGGGAAATCGCTGGACGTTTCGAATTTGGCAGCCGGGCTCTTCGAGAGACACATACACAGTGTTGCCCCTTTATCAAGAAAAGCTTTTGGGGAAAGCGAATGTCTGTGTGGCAGCGAATGCAGTTCCAAGGGACACTGAAAACCAGCTACAGCATTCCGTGCTGGCAGCTTTCGTGCGGGCGCAATCCCTGGACGTTTCGAATTTGGCAGTCGGGCTCTGCGAGAGACACATACACAGTGTTGCCCCTTTACGAACCAAAGCTTTTGAGGAAAGGGAATGTCTGTGTGGCAGGGAATGCAGTTCCCAGGGACAGTGAAAACCAGATACAGCATTCCGTGCTGGCAGCTTTCGTGTGGGCGCAGTCGCTGGATGTTTCGAAATTGGCAGCCGGGCTCTGCGAGAGACACATACACAGTTTTGCCCCTTTATGAACCAAAGCTTTTGGGGAAAGCGAATGCCTGTGTGGCAGCGAATGCAGTTCCAAGGGACAGTGAAAACCAGCTACAGCATTCCGTGCTGGCAGCTTTCGTGTGGGAGAAATCGCTGGACGTTTCGAATTTGGCAGCCGGGCTCTGCGAGAGATACATACACAGTGTTGCCCCATTACCAAGCAAAGCTTTTGGGGAAAGCGAATGTCTGTGTGGCAGTGAATGCAGTTCCAAGGGACAGTGAAAACCAGCTACAGCATTCGGTGCTGGCAGCTTTCGTGTGGGCGCAATCGCTGGACGTTTCGAATTTGGCAGCCGGGCTCTGCGAGAGACACATACACAGTGTTGCCCCATTACCAAGCAAAGCTTTTGGGGAAAGCGAATGCCTGTGTGGCAGCGAATGCAGTTCCAAGGGACAGTGAAAACCAGCTACAGCATTGCGAGCTGGTAGCTTTCGTGTGGGCGCAATCGCTGGACGTTTCGAATTTGGCAGCCGGGCTCTGCGAGAGACACATACACAGTGTTGCCCCTTTACGAACCAAAGCTTTTGGAGAAAGCGAATGTCTGTGTGGCAGCGAATGCAGTTCCAAGGGACAGTGAAAACCAGCTACAGCATTCCGTGCTGGCAGCTTTCGTGTGGGACAAATTGCTGGATATTTCGTATTTGGCAGCCGGACTCTGCGAGAGACACATACACATTGTTGCCGCATTACAAAGAAAACCTTTGGGGAAAGCGAATGCCTGTGTGGCAGCGAATGCAGTTCCAAGGGACAGTGAAAACCAGCTACAGCACTCCGTACTGGCAGCTTTCGTGTGGGGGAAATCGCTGGACGTTTCGAATTTGGCAGCCGGGCTCTGTGAGAGACACATACACAGTGCTGCCCCATTACCAAGAAAAGCTTTTGGGGAAAGCGAATGTCTGTGTGGCAGCGAATGTAGTTCCAAGGGACAGTGAAAACCAGCTACAGCATTCCCTGCTGGCAGCTTTCATGTGGGATAAATTGCTGGACGTTTCGAATTTGGCAGCCGGGCTCTGCTAGACAGAGATACACAGTGTTGCCCCATTATAAACCAAAGCTTTTGAGGAAAGCGAATGTCTGTGTGGCAGCGAATGCAGTTCCAAGGGACAGTGAAAACCAGCTACAGCATTCCGTGCTGGCAGCTTTCGTATGGGAGAAATCGCTGGACGTTTCGAATTTGGCAGCCGGGCTCTGCGAGAGACACATACACAGTGTTGCCCCTTTACGAAGCAAAGCTTTTGGGGAAAGCGAATGTCTGTGTGGCAGCGAATGCAGTTCCAAGGGACAGTGAAAACCAGCTACAGCATTGCGTGCTGGCAGCTTTCGTGCGGGCGCAATCGCTGGACGTTTCGAATTTGGCAGCCGGCTCTGCGAGAGACACATACACAGTGTTGCCCCATTACCAAGCAAAGCTTTTGGGGAAAGCGAATGTCTGTGTGGCAGCGAATGCAGTTCCAAGGGACAGTGAAAACCAGCTACAGCATTCCGTACTGGCAGCTTTCGTGCGGGCGCAATCGCTGGACGTTTCGAATGTGGCAGTCGGGCTCTGCGAGAGACACATACACAGTGTTGCCCCTTTACGAACCAAAGCTTTTGGGGAAAGGGAATGTCTGTGTGGCAGGGAATGCAGTTCCCAGGGACAGTGAAAACCAGCTACAGCATTCCGTGCTGGCAGCTTTCGTGTGGGCGCAGTCGCTGGATGTTTCGAAATTGGCAGCCGGGCTCTGCGAGAGACACATAGAGTGTTGCCCCTTTACGAACCAAAGCTTTTTGGGAAAGCGAATGTCTGTGTGGCAGCGAATGCAGTTCCAAGGGACAGTGAAAACCAGCTACAGCATTCCGTGCTGGCAACTTTCGTGTGGGGGAAATCGCTGGACGTTTCGAATTTGGCAGCCGGGCTCTGCGAGAGACACGTACACATTGTTGCCGCATTACAAAGAAAACCTTTGGGGAAAGCGAATGCCTGTGTGGCAGCGAATGCAATTCCAAGGGACAGTGAAAACCAGCTACAGCACTCCGTACTGGCAGCTTTCGTGTGGGGGAAATCGCTGGACGTTTCGAATTTGGCAGCCGGGCTCTGCGAGAGACACATACACAGTGTTGGCCCATTACCAAGAAAAGCTTTTGGGGAAAGCGAATGTCTGTGTGGCAGTGAATGCAGTTCCAAGGGACAGTGAAAACCAGCTACAGCACTCCGTACTGGCAGCTTTCGTGTGGGGGAAATCGCTGGACGTTTCGAATTTGGCAGCCGGGCTCTGCGAGAGACACATACACAGTGTTGGCCCATTACCAAGAAAAGCTTTTGGGGAAAGCGAATGTCTGTGTTGCAGCGAATGTAGTTCCAAGGGACAGTGAAAACCAGCTACAGCATTCCGTGCTGGCAGCTTTCATGTGGGATAAATTGCTGGACGTTTCGAATTTGGCAGTCTGGGTCTGCGAGAGTCACATACACAGTGTTGCCCCTTTATAAACCAAAGCTTTTGGGGAAAGCGAATGTCTGTGTGGCAGCGAATGCAGTTCCAAGGGACAGTGAAAACCAGCTACAGCATTGCGTGCTGGCAGCTTTGGTGTGGGCGCAATCGCTGGACGTTTCGAATTTGGCAGCCGGGGTCTGCGAGAGACACATACACAGTGTTGCCGCATTACCAAGAAAACCTTTGGGGAAAGCGAATGTCTGTGTGGCAGCGAATGCAGTTCCAAGGGACAGTGAAAACCAGCTACAGCATTCCGTGCTGGCAGCTTTCGTGTGGGAGAAATCGCTGGACGTTTCGAATTTGGCAGTCGGGCTCTGCGAGAGACACATACACAGTGTTGCCCCTTTACGAACCAAAGCTTGTGGGGAAAGGGAATGTCTGTGTGGCAGCGAATGCAGTTCCCAGGGACAGTGAAAACCAGCTACAGCATTCCGTGCTGGCAGCTTTCGTGTGGGCACAATCGCTGGATGTTTCGAATTTGGCAGCCGGGCTCTGCGAGAGAGAGATACACAGTGTTGCCCCTTTACGAAACAAAGCTTTTGGGGAAAGCGAATGTCTGTTTGGCAGGGAATGCAGTTCCAAGGGACAGTGAAAACCAGCTACAGCATTCCATGCTGTCAGCTTTCGTGCGGGCGCAATTGCTAGACGTTTCGAATTTGGCAGCCGGGCTCTGCAAGAGTGAGATACACAGTGTTGCCCCTTTACGAACCAAAGCTTTTGGGGAAAGCGAATGTCTGTGTGGCAGCGAATGCAGTTCCAAGGGACAGTGAAAACCAGCGACAGCATTCCGTACTGGCAGCTTTCGTGCGGGCGCAATTGCTAGATGTTTGGAATTTGGCCGCCGGGCTCTGCAAGAGTGAGATACATAGTGTTGCCCCTTTACGAACCAAAGCTTTTGGGGAAAGCGAATATCTGTGTGGCAGCGAATGCAGTTCCAAGGGACAGTGAAAACCAGCTACAGCATTCCGTGCTGGCAGCTTTCGTGTGGGATAAATTGCTGGACGTTTCGAATTTGGCAGCCGGGCTCTGCTAGACAGAGATACACAGTGTTGCCCCTTTACGAACCAAAGCTTTTGGGGAAAGCGAATGTCTGTGTGGCAGCGAATGCAGTTCCAAGGGACAGTGAAAACCAGCTACAGCATTCCGTGCTGGCAGCTTTCGGGTGGGCGCAATCGCTCCACTTTTCGAATTTGGCAGCCGGGCTCTGCGAGAGACACATACACAGTGTTGCCCCATTACCAAGAAAAGCTTTTGGGGAAAGCGAATGTCTGTGTGGCAGCGAATGTAGTTCCAAGGGACAGTGAAAACCAGCTACAGCATTCCGTGCTGGCAGCTTTCATGTGGGATAAATTGCTGGACGTTTCGAATTTGGCAGCCGGGCTCTGCTAGACATAGATACACAGTGTTGCCCCTTTACGAACCAAAGCTTTTGGGGAAAGCGAATGTCTGTGTGGCAGCGAATGCAGTTCCAAGGGACAGTGAAAACCAGCTACAGCACTCCGTACTGGCAGCTTTCGTGTGGGGGAAATCGCTGGACGTTTCGAATTTGGCAGCCGGGCTCTGCGAGAGACACATACACAGTGTTGCCCCTTTATCAAGAAAAGCTTTTGGGGAAAGCGAATGTCTGTGTGGCAGCGAATGCAGTTCCAAGGGACACTGAAAACCAGCTACAGCATTCCGTGCTGGCAGCTTTCGTGCGGGCGCAATCCCTGGACGTTTCGAATTTGGCAATCGGGCTCTGCGAGAGACACATACACAGTGTTGCCCCTTTACGAACCAAAGCTTTTGGGGAAAGGGAATGTCTGTGTGGCAGGGAATGCAGTTCCCAGGGACAGTGAAAACCAGATACAGCATTCCGTGCTGGCAGCTTTCGTGTGGGCGCAGTCGCTGGATGTTTCGAAATTGGCAGCCGGGCTCTGCGAGAGACACATACACAGTTTTGCCCCTTTATGAACCAAAGCTTTTGGGGAAAGCGAATGCCTGTGTGGCAGCGAATGCAGTTCCAAGGGACAGTGAAAACCAGCTACAGCATTCCGTGCTGGCAGCTTTCGTGTGGGAGAAATCGCTGGACGTTTCGAAATTGGCAGCCGGGCTCTGCGAGAGATACATACACAGTGTTGCCCCATTACCAAGCAAAGCTTTTGGGGAAAGCGAATGTCTGTGTGGCAGTGAATGCAGTTCCAAGGGACAGTGAAAACCAGCTACAGCATTCGGTGCTGGCAGCTTTCGTGTGGGCGCAATCGCTGGACGTTTCGAATTTGGCAGCCGGGCTCTGCGAGAGACACATACACAGTGTTGCCCCATTATCAAGCAAAGCTTTTGGGGAAAGCGAATGCCTGTGTGGCAGCGAATGCAGTTCCAAGGGACAGTGAAAACCAGCTACAGCATTACGAGCTGGTAGCTTTCGTGTGGGCGCAATCGCTGGACGTTTCGAATTTGGCAGCCGGGCTCTGCGAGAGACACATACACAGTGTTGCCCCTTTACGAACCAAAGCTTTTGGAGAAAGCGAATGTCTGTGTGGCAGCGAATGCAGTTCCAAGGGACAGTGAGAACCAGCTACAGCATTCCGTGCTGGCAGCTTTCGTGTGGGACAAATTGCTGGATATTTCGTATTTGGCAGCCGGGCTCTGCGAGAGACACATACACATTGTTGCCGCATTACAAAGAAAACCTTTGGGGAAAGCGAATGCCTGTGTGGCAGCGAATGCAGTTCCAAGGGACAGTGAAAACCAGCTACAGCACTCCGTACTGGCAGCTTTCGTGTGGGGGAAATCGCTGGACGTTTCGAATTTGGCAGCCGGGCTCTGTGAGAGACACATACACAGTGTTGCCCCATTACCAAGAAAAGCTTTTGGGGAAAGCGAATGTCTGTGTGGCAGCGAATGTAGTTCCAAGGGACAGTGAAAACCAGCTACAGCATTCCCTGCTGGCAGCTTTCATGTGGGATAAATTGCTGGACGTTTCGAATTTGGCAGCCGGGCTCTGCTAGACAGAGATACACAGTGTTGCCCCATTATAAACCAAAGCTTTTGAGGAAAGCGAATGTCTGTGTGGCAGCGAATGCAGTTCCAAGGGACAGTGAAAACCAGCTACAGCATTCCGTGCTGGCAGCTTTCGTATGGGAGAAATCGCTGGACGTTTCGAATTTGGCAGCCGGGCTCTGCGAGAGACACATACACAGTGTTGCCCCTTTACGAACCAAAGCTTTTTGGGAAAGCGAATGTCTGTGTGGCAGCGAATGCAGTTCCAAGGGACAGTGAAAACCAGCTACAGCATTCCGTGCTGGCAACTTTCGTGTGGGGGAAATCGCTGGACGTTTCGAATTTGGCAGCCGGGCTCTGCGAGAGACACGTACACATTGTTGCCGCATTACAAAGAAAACCTTTGGGGAAAGCGAATGCCTGTGTGGCAGCGAATGCAATTCCAAGGGACAGTGAAAACCAGCTACAGCACTCCGTACTGGCAGCTTTCGTGTGGGGGAAATCGCTGGACGTTTCGAATTTGGCAGCCGGGCTCTGCGAGAGACACATACACCGTGTTGCCCCATTACCAAGAAAAGCTTTTGGGGAAAGCGAATGTCTGTGTGGCAGTGAATGCAGTTCCAAGGGACAGTGAAAACCAGCTACAGCACTCCGTACTGGCAGCTTTCGTGTGGGGGAAATCGCTGGACGTTTCGAATTTGGCAGCCGGGCTCTGCGAGAGACACATACACAGTGTTGGCCCATTACCAAGAAAAGCTTTTGGGGAAAGCGAATGTCTGTGTTGCAGCGAATGTAGTTCCAAGGGACAGTGAAAACCAGCTACAGCATTCCGTGCTGGCAGCTTTCATGTGGGATAAATTGCTTGACGTTTCGAATTTGGCAGTCGGGGTCTGCGAGAGACACATACACAGTGTTGCCCCTTTATAAACCAAAGCTTTTGGGGAAAGCGAATGTCTGTGTGGCATGGAATGCAGTTCTAAAGGACAGTGAAAACCAGCTACAGCATTGCGTGCTGGCAGCTTTGGTGTGGGCGCAATCGCTGGACGTTTCGAATTTGGCAGCCGGGGTCTGCGAGAGACACATACACAGTGTTGCCCCTTTACGAACCAAAGCTTTTGGGGAAAGCGAATGCCTGTGTGGCAGCGAATGCAGTTCCAAGGGCCAGTGAAAACCATCTACAGCACTCCGTACTGGCAGCTTTCGTGTGGGGGAAATCGCTGGACGTTTCGATTTTGGCAGCCGGGCTCTGCGAGAGACACATACACAGTGTTGCCGCATTACCAAGAAAACTTTTGGGGAAAGCGAATGTCTGTGTGGCAGCGAATGCAGTTCCAAGGGACAGTGAAAACCAGCTACAGCATTCCGTGCTGGCAGCTTTCGTGTGGGAGAAATCGCTGGACGTTTCGAATTTGGCAGCCGGGCTCTGCGAGAGATACATACACATTGTCGCCCCATTACCAAGCAAAGCTTTTGGGGAAAGCGAATGTCTGTGTGGCAGCGAATGCAGTTCCAAGGGACAGTGAAAACCAGCTACAGCATTCCGTGCTGGCAGCTTTCGTGTGGGAGAAATCGCTGGATGTTTCGAATTTGGCAGCCGGGCTCTGCGAGAGACACATACACAGTGTTGCCCCTTTACGAACCAAAGCTTTTTGGGAAAGCGAATGTCTGTGTGGCAGCGAATGCAGTTCCAAGGGACAGTAAAAACCAGCTATAGCATTCCGTGCTGGCAGCTTTCGTGTGGGCGCAATCGCTGGAAGTTTCGAATTTGGCAGCCGGGCTCTGCGAGAGACACATACACAGTGTTGCCCCATTACCAAGAAAACCTTTGGGGAAAGCGAATGCCTGTGTGGCAGCGAATGCAGTTCCAAGGGACAGTGAAAACCAGCTAAAGCATTCCGTGCTGGCAGCTTTCTTGTGGGCGCAATCACTGGACGTTTCGAATTTGGCAGCCGGGCTCTGCGAGAGACACATACACAGTGTTGCCCCATTACCACGAAAAACTTCTGGTGAAAGCGAATGTCTGTATGGCAGCGAATGCAGTTCCAAGGGACAGTGAAAACCAGCTACAGCATTCCGTGCTGGCAGCTTTCGTGTGGGTGCAATCGCTGGACGTTTCGAATTTCGCAGCCGGGCTCTGCGAGAATTACATAAAGAGTGTTGCCCCTTTACGAGCCAAAGCTTGTGGGGAAAGCGTATGTCTGTGTGGCAGCGAATGCAGTTCCAAGGGACACTGAAAACCAACTACAGCATTGCGAGCTGGCAGCTTTCTTGTGGGCGCAATCGCTGGACGTTTCGAATTTGGCAGCCGGGCTCTGCGAGAGACACATACACAGTGTTGCCCCTTTACGAACCAAAGCTTTTGGGGAAAGCGAATGTCTGTGTGGCATGGAATGCAGTTCTAAAGGACAGTGAAAACCAGCCACAGCATTTCTTGCTGGCAACTTTCGTGTGGGAGAAATGGCTGGACGTTTCGAATTTGGCAGCCGGGCTCTGCGAGACACACATACACAGTGTTGCCCCATTACCAAGCAAAGCTTTTGGGGAAAGCGAATGTTTGTGTGGCAGCAAATGCAGTTCCAAGGGACAGTGAAAACCAGCTACAGCATTCCGTGCTGGCAGCTTTTGTGCGGGCGCAATCGCTGGACGTTTCGAATTTGGCAGCCGGGCTCTGCGAGAGACACATACACAGTGTTGCCGCATTACCAAGAAAACCTTTGGGGAAAGCGAATGTCTGTGTGGCAGCGAATGCAGTTCCAAGGGACAGTGAAAACCAGCTACAGCATTCCGTGCTGGCAGCTTTCGTGTGGGAGAAATCGCTGGACGTTTCGAATTTGGCAGCCGGGCTCTGCGAGAGATACATACACATTGTCGCCCCATTACCAAGCAAAGCTTTTGGGGAAAGCGAATGTCTGTGTGGCAGCGAATGCAGTTCCAAGGGACAGTGAAAACCAGCTACAGCATTCCGTGCTGGCAGCTTTCGTGTGGGAGAAATCGCTGGATGTTTCGAATTTGGCAGCCGGGCTCTGCGAGAGACACATACACAGTGTTGCCCCTTTACGAACCAAAGCTTTTGGGGAAAGCGAATGTCTGTGTGGCAGCGAATGCAGTTCCAAGGGACAGTAAAAACCAGCTACAGCATTCCGTGCTGGCAGCTTTCGTGTGGGCGCAATCGGTGGACGTGTCGACTTTGGCAGCCGGGCTCTGCGAGAGACACATACACAGTGTTGCCCCATTACCAAGAAAAGCTTTTGGGGAAAGCGAATGTCTGTGTGGCAGCGAATGCAGTTCCAAGGGACAGTGAAAACCAGCTACAGCAGTCCGTGCTGGCAGCTTTCGTGTGGGGGAAATCGCTGGACGTTTCGAATTTGGCAGCCGGGCTCTGCGAGAGACACATACACAGTGTTGCCCCTTTACGAACCAAAGCTTTTGGGGAAAGCGAATGCCTATGTGGCAGCGAATGCAGTTCCAAGGGACAGTGAAAACCAGCTACAGCATTCCGTGGTTGTAGCTTTCTGTGGGAGAAATCGCTGGATGTTTCGAATTTGGCAGCCGGGCTCTGCTAGACAGAGATACACAGTGTTGCCCAATTACCAAGCAAAGATTTTGGGGAAAGCGAATGTCTGTGTGGCAGTGAATGCAGTTCCAAGGGACAGTGAAAACCAGCTAAAGCATTCCGTGCTGGCAGCTTTCGTGTGGGCGCAATCGCTGGACCTTTCGAATTTGGCAGCCGGGCTCTGCGAGAGACATATACACAGTGTTGCCCCTTTACCAAGCAAAGCTTTTGGGGAACGCGAATGCCTGTGTGGCATCGAATGCAGTTCCAAGGGACAATGAAAACCAGCTACAGCATTCCGTACTGGCAGCTTTCGTGCGGGTGCAATTGCTAGACGTTTCGAATTTGGCAGCCGGGCTCTGCAAGAGTGAGATACACAGTGTTGCCCCTTTACGAACCAAAGCTTTTGGGGAAAGCGAATGTCTGTGTGGCAGTGAATGCAGTTCCAAGGGACAGTGAAAACCAGCTACAGCATTCCGTGCTGGCAGCTTTTGTGCGGGCGCAATCGCTGGACGTTTCGAATTTGGCAGCCGGGCTCTGCGAGAGTGAGATACACAGTGTTGCCCCTTTACGAACCAAAGCTTTTGGGGAAAGCGAATATCTCTGTGGCAGTGAATGCCGTTCCAAGGGACAGTGACAACCAGCTACAGCATTCCATGCTGGCAGCTTTCGTGTGGGAGAAATCGCTGGATGTTTCGAATTTGGCAGCCGGGCTCTGCTAGACAGAGATACACAGTGTTGCCCCATTACCAAGCAAAGCTTTTGGGGAAAGCGAATGTCTGTGTGGCAGCGAATGCAGTTCCAAGGGACAGTGAAAACCAGCTACAGCATTCCGTGCTGGCAACTTTCGTGTGGGAGAAATGGCTGGACGTTTCGAATTTGGTAGGCGGGCTCTGCGAGAGACACATACACAGTTTTGCCCCATTACCAAGCAAAGCTTTTGGGGAAAGCGAATGTCTGTGTGGCAGCAAAGGCAGTTCCAAGGGACAGTGAAAACCAGCTACAGCATTCCGTACTGGCAGCTTTCGTGCGGGCGAAATTGCTAGACGTTTCGAATTTGGCAGCCGGGCTCTGCAAGAGACACATACACAGTGTTGCCCCTTTACGAACCAAAGCTTTTGGAGAAAACGAATGTCTGTGTGGCAGCGAATGCAGTTCCAAGGGACAGTGAAAACCAGGAACAGCATTCCGTGCTGGCAGCTTTCGTGTGGGCGCAATCGCTGGACGTTTCGAATTTGGCAGCCGGGCTCTGCGAGAGTGAGATACACAGTGTTGCCCCTTTACGAACCAAAGCTTTTGGGGAAAGCGAATATCTCTGTGGCAGCGAATGCAGTTCCAAGGGACAGTGAAAACCAGCTACAGCATTCCATGCTGGCAGCTTTCGTGTGGACTGAATCGCTGGATGTTTCGACTTTGGCAGCCGGGCTCTGCGAGAGAGATATACACAGTGTTGCCCCTTTACGACCCAAAGCTTTTGGGGAAAGCGAATGTCTTTGTGGCAGTGAATGCAGTTCCAAGGGACAGTGAAAACCAGCTACAGCATTCTGTGCTGGCAACTTTCATGTGGGAGAAATCGCTAGACGTTTCGAATTTGGCAGCCGGGCTCTGCGAGAGACACATACACAGTGTTGCCCCATTACCAAGCAAAGCTTTTGGGGAAAGCGAATGTCTGTGTGGCAGCGAATGCAGTTCCAAGGGGCAGTGTAAACCAGCTAAACCATTCCATGCTGGTAGCTTTCGTGTGGGCGCTATCGCTCGACTTTTCGAATTTGGCAGCCGGGCTCTGCGAGAGAGAGATACACAGTGTTGCCCCTTTACGAACCAAAGCTTGTGGGGAAAGCGAATGCCTGTGTGGCAGCGAATGCAGTTCCAAGGGACAGTGAGAACCAGCTACAGCATTCCGTGCTGGCAGCTTTCGTGTGGGAGGAATTGCTGGATATTTCGAATTTGGCAGCCGGGCTCTGCGAGAGACACATACACATTGTTGCCGCATTACAAAGGAAACCTTTGGGGAAAGCGAATGTCTGTGTTGCAGCGAATGTAGTTCCAAGGGACAGTGAAAACCAGCTACAGCATTCCGTGCTGGCAGCTTTCATGTGGGATAAATTGCTGGACGTTTCGAATTTGGCAGCCGGGCTCTGCTAGACAGAGATACAAAGTGTTGCCCCTTTACGAAGCAAAGCTTTTGGGGAAAGCGAATGTCTGTGTGGCAGCGAATGCAGTTCCAAGGGACAGTGAAAACCAGCTACAGCATTCCGTGCTGGCAGCTTTCGTGCGGGCGCAATCCCTGGACGTTTCGAATTTGGCAGCCGGCTCTGCGAGAGACACATACACAGTGTTGCCCCATTACCAAGAAAAGCTTTTGGGGAAAGCGAATGTCTGTGTGGCAGCGAATGCAGTTCCAAGGGACAGTGAAAACCAGCTACAGCATTCCGTGCTGGCAGCTTTCGTGCGGGCGCAATCGCTGGACGTTTCGAATTTGGCAGTCGGGCTCTGCGAGAGACACATACACAGTGTTGCCCCTTTACGAACCAAAGCTTTTGGGGAAAGGGAATGTCTGTGTGGCAGGGAATGCAGTTCCCAGGGACAGTGAATACCAGCTACAGCATTCCGTGCTGGCAGCTTTCGTGTGGGCACAATCGCTGGATGTTTCGAATTTGGCAGCCGGGCTCTGCGAGAGAGAGATACACAGTGTTGCCCCTTTACGAAACAAAGCTTTTGGGGAAAGCGAATGTCTGTGTGGCAGCGAATGCAGTTCCAAGGGACAGTGAAAACCAGCTACAGCATTCCATGCTGGCAGCTTTCGTGCGGGCGCAATTGCTAGACGTTTCGAATTTGGCAGCCGGGCTCTGCAAGAGTGAGATACACAGTGTTGCCCCTTTACGAACCAAAGCTTTTGGGGAAAGCTAATGTCTGTGTTTCAGCGAATGCAGTTCCAAGGGACAGTGAAAACTAGGTTCAGCATTCCGTGCTGGCGGCTTTCGTGTGGGAGAAATCACTGTATGTTTCGAATTTGGCAGCCGGGCTCTGCGAGAGACACTTACACAGTGTTGCCCCATTACCAAGAAAACCTTTGGGGAAAGCGAATGTCTGTGTGGCAGCGAATGCAGTTCCAAGGGAATGTTAAAACCAGCTACAGCATTCCGTGCTGGCAGCTTTCGTATAGGAGAAATTGCTGTACGTTTCGAATTTGGCAGCCGGGCTCTGCGAGAGACACTTACACAGTGTTGCCCCATTACCAAGAAAACCTTTGGGGAAAGCGAATATCTCTGTGGCAGCGAATGCAGTTCCAAGGGACAGTGAAAACCAGCTACAGCATTCCATGCTGGCAGCTTTCGTGTGGACTGAATCGCTGGATGTTTAGACTTTGGCAGCCGGGCTCTGCGAGAGAGATATACACAGTGTTGCCCCTTTACGACCCAAAGCTTTTGGGGAAAGCGAATGTCTTTGTGGCAGCGAATGCAGTTCCAAGGGACAGTGAAAACCAGCTACAGCATTCTGTGCTGGCAACTTTCATGTGGGAGAAATCGCTAGACGTTTCGAATTTGGCAGCCGGGCTCTGCGAGAGACACATACACAGTGTTGCCCCATTACCAAGCAAAGCTTTTGGGGAAAGCGAATGTCTGTGTGGCAGCGAATGCAGTTCCAAGGGGCAGTGTAAACCAGCTAAACCATTCCATGCTGGTAGCTTTCGTGTGGGCGCTATCGCTCGACTTTTCGAATTTGGCAGCCGGGCTCTGCGAGAGAGAGATACACAGTGTTGCCCCTTTACGAACCAAAGCTTGTGGGGAAAGCGAATGCCTGTGTGGCAGCGAATGCAGTTCCAAGGGACAGTGAGAACCAGCTACAGCATTCCGTGCTGGCAGCTTTCGTGTGGGAGGAATTGCTGGATATTTCGAATTTGGCAGCCGGGCTCTGCGAGAGACACATACACATTGTTGCCGCATTACAAAGAAAACCTTTGGGGAAAGCGAATGTCTGTGTGGCAGCGAATGTAGTTCCAAGGGACAGTGAAAACCAGCTACAGCATTCCGTGCTGGCAGCTTTCATGTGGGATAAATTGCTGGACGTTTCGAATTTGGCAGCCGGGCTCTGCTAGACAGAGATACAAAGTGTTGCCCCTTTACGAAGCAAAGCTTTTGGGGAAAGCGAATGTCTGTGTGGCAGCGAATGCAGTTCCAAGGGACAGTGAAAACCAGCTACAGCATTCCGTGCTGGCAGCTTTCGTGCGGGCGCAATCCCTGGACGTTTCGAATTTGGCAGCCGGCTCTGCGAGAGACACATACACAGTGTTGCCCCATTACCAAGAAAAGCTTTTGGGGAAAGCGAATGTCTGTGTGGCAGCGAATGCAGTTCCAAGGGACAGTGAAAACCAGCTACAGCATTCCGTGCTGGCAGCTTTCGTGCGGGCGCAATCGCTGGACGTTTCGACTTTGGCAGTCGGGCTCTGCGAGAGACACATACACAGTGTTGCCCCTTTACGAACCAAAGCTTTTGGGGAAAGGGAATGTCTGTGTGGCAGGGAATGCAGTTCCCAGGGACAGTGAATACCAGCTACAGCATTCCGTGCTGGCAGCTTTCGTGTGGGCACAATCGCTGGATGTTTCGAATTTGGCAGCCGGGCTCTGCGAGAGAGAGATACACAGTGTTGCCCCTTTACGAAACAAAGCTTTTGGGGAAAGCGAATGTCTGTGTGGCAGCGAATGCAGTTCCAAGGGACAGTGAAAACCAGCTACAGCATTCCATGCTGGCAGCTTTCGTGCGGGCGCAATTGCTAGACGTTTCGAATTTGGCAGCCGGGCTCTGCAAGAGTGAGATACACAGTGTTGCCCCTTTACGAACCAAAGCTTTTGGGGAAAGCTAATGTCTGTGTTTCAGCGAATGCAGTTCCAAGGGACAGTGAAAACTAGGTTCAGCATTCCGTGCTGGCAGCTTTCGTGTGGGAGAAATCACTGTATGTTTCGAATTTGGCAGCCGGGCTCTGCGAGAGACACTTACACAGTGTTGCCCCATTACCAAGAAAACCTTTGGGGAAAGCGAATGTCTGTGTGGCAGCGAATGCAGTTCCAAGGGAATGTTAAAACCAGCTACAGCATTCCGTGCTGGCAGCTTTCGTATAGGAGAAATTGCTGTACGTTTCGAATTTGGCAGCCGGGCTCCGCGAGAGACACATACGCAGTGTTGCCCCTTTACGAACAAAAGCTTTTGGGGAAAGCGAATGCCTGTGTGGCAGCGAATGCAGTTCCAAGGGACAGTGAAAACCAGCTACAGCATTCCGTGCTGGCAGCTTTCGTGTGGGCGCAATCGCTGGACATTTCGAATTTGGCAGCCGGGCTCTGCAAGAGTGAGATACACAGTGTTGCCCCTTTACGAACCAAAGCTTTTGGGGAAAGCGAATGCCTGTGTGGCAGCGAATGCAGTTCCAAGGGACAGTGAAAACCAGCTACAGCATTCCGTGCTGGCAGCTTTCGTGTGGGAGAAATCGCTGGACGTTTCGAATTTGGCAGCCGGGCTCTGCGAGAGATACATACACAGTGTTGCCCCATTACGAAGCAAAGCTTTTGGGGAAAGCGAATGTCTGTGTGGCAGCGAATGCAGTTCCAAGGGACAGTGAAAACCAGCTACAGCATTCCGTGCTGGCAGCTTTCGTGTGGGCGCAATCGCTGGACGTTTCGAATTTGGCAGCCGGGCTCTGCGAGAGACACATACACAGTGTTGCCCCATTACCAAGCAAAGCTTTTGGGGAAAGCGAATGTCTGTGTGGCAGCGAATGCAGTTCCAAGGGACAGTGAAAACCAGCTACAGCATTGCGTGCTGGCAGCTTTCGTGTGGGCGCAATCGCTGGACTTTTCGAATTTGGCAGCCGGGCTCTGCGAGAGACACATACACTGTGTTGCCCCTTTACGAACCAAAGCTTTTGGGGAAAGCGAATGTCTGTGTGGCAGCGAATGCAGTTCCAAGGGACAGTGAAAACCAGCGACAGCATTCCGTGCTGGCAGCTTTCGTGCGGGCGCAATCCCTGGACGTTTCGAATTTGGCAGCCGGCTCTGCGAGAGACACATACACAGTGTTGCCCCATTACCAAGAAAAGCTTTTGGGGAAAGCGAATGTCTGTGTGGCAGCGAATGCAGTTCCAAGGGACAGTGAAAACCAGCTACAGCATTCCGTGCTGGCAGCTTTCGTGCGGGCGCAATCGCTGGACGTTTCGAATTTGGCAGTCGGGCTCTGCGAGAGACACATACACAGTGTTGCCCCTTTACGAACCAAAGCTTTTGGGGAAAGGGAATGTCTGTGTGGCAGGGAATGCAGTTCCCAGGGACAGTGAAAACCAGCTACAGCATTCCGTGCTGGCAGCTTTCGTGTGGGCACAATCGCTGGATGTTTCGAATTTGGCAGCCGGGCTCTGCGAGAGAGAGATACACAGTGTTGCCCCTTTACGAAACAAAGCTTTTGAGGAAAGCGAATGTCTGTGTGGCAGGGAATGCAGTTCCAAGGGACAGTGAAAACCAGCTACAGCATTCCATGCTGTCAGCTTTCGTGCGGGCGCAATTGCTAGACGTTTCGAATTTGGCAGCCGGGCTCTGCAAGAGTGAGATAAACAGTGTTGCCCCTTTACGAACCAAAGCTTTTGGGGAAAGCGAATGTCTGTGTGGCAGCGAATGCAGTTCCAAGGGACAGTGAAAACCAGCTACAGCATTCCGTGCTGGCAGCTTTCGGGTGGGCGCAATCGCTCCACTTTTCGAATTTGGCAGCCGGGCTCTGCGAGAGAGAGATACGCAGTGTTGCCCCTTTATGAACCAAAGCTTTTGGGGAAAGCGAATGTCTGTGTGGCAGCGAATGCAGTTCCAAGGGACAGTGAAAACCAGCTACAGCATTCCGTGCTGGCAGCTTTCGTGCGGGCGCAATCCCTGGACCTTTCGAATTTGGCAGTCGGGCTCTGCGAGAGATACATACACAGTGTTGCCCCTTTACGAACCAAAGCTTTTGGGGAAAGGGAATGTCTGTGTGGCAGCGAATGCAGTTCCCAGGGACAGTGAAAACCAGATACAGCATTGCGTGCTGGCAGCTTTCGTGTGGGCGCAGTCGCTGGATGTTTCGAAATTGGCAGCCGGGCTCTGCGAGAGACACATACACAGTGTTGCCCCTTTATGAACCAAAGCTTTTGGGGAAAGCGAATGCCTGTGTGGCAGCGAATGCAGTTCCAAGGGACAGTGAAAACCAGCTACAGCATTCCGTGCTGGCAGCTTTCGTGTGGGAGAAATCGCTGGACGTTTCGAATTTGGCAGCCGGGCTCTGCGAGAGATACATACACAGTGTTGCCCCATTACCAAGCAAAGCTTTTGGGGAAAGCGAATGTCTGTGTGGCAGTGAATGCAGTTCCAAGGGACAGTGAAAACCAGCTACAGCATTCGGTGCTGGCAGCTTTCGTGTGGGCGCAATCGCTGGACGTTTCGAATTTGGCAGCCGGGCTCTGCGAGAGACACATACACAGTGTTGCCCCATTACCAAGCAAAGCTTTTGGGGAAAGCGAATGCCTGTGTGGCAGCGAATGCAGTTCCAAGGGACAGTGAAAACCAGCTACAGCATTGCGTGCTGGTAGCTTTCGTGTGGGCGCAATCGGTGGACGTTTCGAATTTGGCAGCCGGGCTCTGCGAGAGACACATACACAGTGTTGCCCCTTTACGAACCAAAGCTTTTGGGGAAAGCGAATGTCTGTGTGGCAGCGAATGCAGTTCCAAGGGACAGTGAGAACCAGCTACAGCATTCCGTGCTGGCAGCTTTCGTGTGGGACAAATTGCTGGATATTTCGTATTTGGCAGCCGGGCTCTGCGAGAGACACATACACATTGTTGCCGCATTACAAAGAAAACCTTTGGGGAAAGCGAATGCCTGTGTGGCAGCGAATGCAGTTCCAAGGGACAGTGAAAACCAGCTACAGCACTCCGTACTGGCAGCTTTCGTGTGGGGGAAATCGCTGGACGTTTCGAATTTGGCAGCCGGGCTCTGCGAGAGACACATACACAGTGTTGCCCCATTACCAAGAAAAGCTTTTGGGGAAAGCGAATGTCTGTGTTGCAGCGAATGTAGTTCCAAGGGACAGTGAAAACCAGCTACAGCATTCCGTGCTGGCAGCTTTCATGTGGGATAAATTGCTGGACGTTTCGAATTTGGCAGTCGGGGTCTGCGAGAGACACATACACAGTGTTGCCCCTTTATAAACCAAAGCTTTTGGGGAAAGCGAATGTCTGTGTGGCAGCGAATGCAGTTCCAAGGGACAGTGAAAACCAGCTACAGCATTGCGTGCTGGCAGCTTTGGTGTGGGCGCAATCGCTGGACGTTTCGAATTTGGCAGCCGGGGTCTGCGAGAGACACATACACAGTGTTGCCCCTTTACGAACCAAAGCTTTTGGGGAAAGCGAATGCCTGTGTGGCAGCGAATGCAGTTCCAAGGGACAGTGAAAACCATCTACAGCACTCCGTACTGGCAGCTTTCGTGTGGGGGAAATCGCTGGACGTTTCGAATTTGGCAGCCGGGCTCTGCGAGAGACACATACACAGTGTTGCCCCATTACCAAGAAAACCTTTGGGGAAAGCGAATGTCTGTGTGGCAGCGAATGCAGTTCCAAGGGACAGTGAAAACCAGCTACAGCATTCCGTACTGGCAGCTTTCGTGCGGGCGCAATTGCTAGACGTTTCGAATTTGGCAGCCGGGCTCTGCAAGAGTGAGATACACAGTGTTGCCCCATTACCAAGCAAAGCTTTTGGGGAAAGCGAATGTCTGTGTGGCAGCGAATGCAGTTCCAAGGGACAGTGAAAACCAGCTACAGCATTCCGTACTGGCAGCTTTCGTGCGGGCGCAATCGCTGGACGTTTCGAATTTGGCAGCCGGGCTCTGCGA
Organism: Mycteria americana; assembly: GCF_035582795.1. Classification (NCBI taxonomy): domain Eukaryota; kingdom Metazoa; phylum Chordata; class Aves; order Ciconiiformes; family Ciconiidae; genus Mycteria; species Mycteria americana. The sequence goes on along the minus strand of NW_027445436.1, from coordinate 3,467,401 downwards.
GAGACACATACACAGTGTTGCCCCATTACCAAGAAAAGCTTTTGGGGAAAGCGAATGTCTGTGTGGCAGCGAATGCAGTTCCAAGGGACAGTGAAAACCAGCTACAGCATTCCATGCTGGCAGCTTTCGTGTGGGTGCAATCGCTGGATGTTTCGAATTTGGCAGGCGGGCTCTGCGAGAGAGAGATACGCAGTGTTGCCCCTTTACGAACCAAAGCTTTTGGGGAAAGCGAATGCCTGTGTGGCAGCGAATGCAGTTCCAAGGGACAGTGAAAACCAGCTACAGCATTCCGTGCTGGCAGCTTTCGTGTGGGCGCAATCGCTGGACGTTTCGAATTTGGCAGCCGGGCTCTGCAAGAGTGAGATACAGAGTGTTGCCCCTTTACGAACCGAAGCTTTTGGGGAAAGCGAATGTGTGTGTGGCAGCGAATGCAGTTCCAAGGGGCAGTGAAAACCAGCTACAGCATTCCGTGCTGGCAGCTTTCGTGTGGGCGCAATCGCTCCACTTTTCGAATTTTGCAGCCGGGCTCTGCGAGAGACAGATACGCAGTGTTGACCCTTTACGAACAAAAGCTTTTGGGGAAAGCGAATGTCTGTGCGGCAGCGAATGCAGTTCCAGGGGACACTGAAAACCAGCTACAGCATTCCGTGCTGGCAGCTTTCGTATGGGAGAAATTGCTGGACGTTTCGAATTTGGCAGCCGGGCTCTGCGAGAGACACATACACAGTGTTGCCCCTTTACGAACCAAAGCTCTTGGGGAAAGCGAATGTCTTTGTGGCAGCGAATGCAGTTCCAAGGGACAGTGAAAACCAGCTACAGCACTCCGTACTGGCAGATTTCGTGTGGGGGAAATCGCTGGACGTTTCGAATTAGGCAGCCGGGCTCTGCGAGAGACACATACACAGTGTTGCCCCATTACCAAGCAAAGCTTTTGGGGAAAGCGAATGTCTGTGTGGCAGCGAATGCAGTTCCAAGGGACAGTGAAAACCAGCTACAGCATTCCGTGCTGGCAACTTTCGTGTGGGCGCAATCGCTGGACGTTTCGAATTTGGCAGTCGGGCTCTGCGAGAGACACATACACAGTGTTGCCCCTTTACGAACCAAAGCTTTTGGGGAAAGGGAATGTCTGTGTGGCAGGGAATGCAGTTCCCAGGGACAGTGAAAACCAGATACAGCATTCCGTGCTGGCAGCTTTCGTGTGGGCGCAGTCGCTGGATGTTTCGAAATTGGCAGCCGGGCTCTGCGAGAGACACATACACAGTTTTGCCCCTTTACGAACCAAAGCTTTTGGGGAAAGCGAATGCCTGTGTGGCAGCGAATGCAGTTCCAAGGGACAGTGAAAACCAGCTACAGCATTCCGTGCTGGCAGCTTTCGTGTGGGAGAAATCGCTGGACGTTTCTAATTTGGCAGCCGTGCTCTGCGAGAGATACATACACAGTGTTGCCCCATTACCAAGCAAAGCTTTTGGGGAAAGCGAATGTCTGTGTGGCAGTGAATGCAGTTCCAAGGGACAGTGAAAACCAGCTACAGCATTGCGTGCTGGCAGCTTTCGTGTGGGCGCAATCGCTGGACGTTTCGAATTTGGCAGCCGGGCTCTGCGAGAGACACATACACAGTGTTGTCCCATTACCAAGCAAAGCTTTTGGGGAAAGCGAATGCCTGTGTGGCAGCGAATGCAGTTCCAAGGGACAGTGAAAACCAGCTACAGCATTGCGTGCTGGCAGCTTTCGTGTGGGCGCAATCGCTGGACGTTTCGAATTTGGCAGCCGGGCTCTGCGAGAGACACATACACAGTGTTGCCCCTTTACGAACCAAAGCTTTTGGGGAAAGCGAATGTCTGTGTGGCAGCGAATGCAGTTCCAAGGGACAGTGAATACCAGCTACAGCATTCCGTGCTGGCAGCTTTCGTGTTGGCACAATCGCTGGACGTTTCGAATTTGGAAGCCGGGCTCTGCGAGAGACACATACACAGTGTTGCCCCTTTACGAACCAAAGCTTTTGGGGAAAGCGAATGCCTGTGTGGCAGCGAATCCAGTTCCAAGGGACAGTGAAAACCAGCTACAGCATTCCGTGGTTGTAGCTTTCTGTGGGAGAAATTGCTGGACGTTTCGAATTTGGCAGCCGGGCTCTGCAAGAGTGAGATACACAGTGTTGCCCCTTTACGAACCAAAGCTTTTGGGGAAAGCGAATGTCTGTGTGGCAGCGAATGCAGTTCCAAGGGACAGTGAAAACCAGTTACAGCATTCCGTGCTGGCAGCTTTAGTGCGGGAGAAATCGCTGGACGTTTCGAATTTGGCAGCCGGGCTCTGCGAGAGACACATACACAGTGTTGCCCCTTTACGAACCAAAGCTTTTGGGGAAAGCGAATGTCTGTGTGGCAGCGAATGCAGTTCCAAGGGACAGTGAAAACCAGCTACAGCATTCCGTGCTGGCAGCTTTTTTGCGGGCGCAATCGCCTGAGCTTTCGAATTTGGCAGCCGGGCTCTGCGAGACACACATACACAGTGTTGCCCGTTTACGAACCAAAGCTTTTGGGGAAAGCGAATGCCTGTGTGGCAGCGAATGCAGTTCCAAGGGACAGTGAAAACCAGCTACAGCATTCCGTGCTGGCAACTTTCGTGTGGGAGAAATGGCTGGATATTTCGAATTTGCCAGCCGGGCTCTGCGAGAGACACATACACAGTGTTGCCCCATTACCAAGCAAAGCTTTTGGGGAAAGCGAATGTCTGTGTGGCAGCGAATGCAGTTCCAAGGGACAGTGAAAACCAGCTACAGCCTTCCGTGCTGGCAGCTTTCGTGTGGGCGCAATCGCGTGACGTTTCGAATTTGGCAGCCGGGCTGTGCGAGAGTGAGATACACAGTGTTGCCCCTTTACGAACCAAAGCTTTTGGGGAAAGCGAATATTTCTGTGGCAGTGAATGCCGTTCCAAGGGACAGTGACAACCAGCTACAGCATTCCATGCTGGCAGCTTTCGTGTGGGAGAAATCACTGGATGTTTCGAATTTGGCAGCCGGGCTCTGCTAGACAGAGATACACAGTGTTGCCCAATTACCAAGCAAAGATTTTGGGGAAAGCGAATGTCTGTGTGGCAGTGAATGCAGTTCCAAGGGACAATGAAAACCAGCTACAGCATTCCGTACTGGCAGCTTTCGTGCGGGTGCAATTGCTAGACGTTTCGAATTTGGCAGCCGGGCTCTGCGAGAGTGAGATACACAGTGTTGCCCCTTTACGAACCAAAGCTTTTGGGGAAAGCGAATGTCTTTGTGGCAGCGAATGCAGTTCCAAGGGACAGTGAATACCAGCTACAGCATTCCGAGCTGGCAGCTTTCGTGTGGGCGCAATCGCTGGATGTTTCGAATTTGGCAGCCGGGCTCTGCGAGAGACACATACACAGTGTTGCCCCTTTACGAACCAAAGCTTTTGGGGAAAGCGAATGCCTGTGTGGCAGCGAATGCAGTTGCAAGGGACAGTGAAAACCAGCTACAGCATTCCGTGCTGGCAGCTTTCATGTTGGAGAAATCGCTGGATGTTTCGAATTTGGCAGCCAGGCTCTGCGAGAGACACATACACAGTGTTGCCCCTTTACGAACCAAAGCTTTTGGGGAAAGCGAATGTCTGTGTGGCAGCGAATGCAGTTCCAAGGGACAGTGAAAACCAGCTACAGCATTCCGTGCTGGCAGCTTTCGTGTGGGAGAAATCGCTGGATGTTTCGTATTTGGCAGCCGGGCTCTGCTAGACAGAGATACACAGTGTTGCCCCATTACTAGGTAAAGCTTTTGGGGAAAGCGAATGTCTTTGTGGCAGCGAATGCAGTTCCAAGGGACAGTGAAAACCAGCTACAGCATTCCGTGCTGGCAGCTTTCGTGTGGGCGCAATCGCTGGATGTTTTGAGTTTGGTAGCCCGGCTCTGGGAGAGACACATACACAGTGTTGCCACTTTACGAACCAAAGCTTTTGGGGAAAGCGAATGTCTGTGTGGCAGCGTATTCAGTTCCAAGGGATAGTGAAAACCAGCTACAGCATTCCGTGCTGGTAGCTTTCGTGTGGGCGCAATCGCTGGACGTTTCGAATTTGGCAGCCGGGCTCTGCGAGAGACACATACACAGTGTTGCCCCTTTACGAACCAAAGCTTTTGGGGAAAGCGAATTTCTGTGTGGCAGCGAAAGCAGTTCCAAGGGACAGTGAAATCCAGCTACAGCATTCCGTGCTGGCAGCTTTCATGTGGGCGCAATCGCTGGACGTTTCGAACTTGACAGCTGGGCTCTGCGAGAGACACATACAGAGTGTTGCCCCTTTACGAACCAAAGCTTTTGGGGAAAGCGAATGCCTGTGTGGCAGCAAATGCAGTTCCAAGGGACAGTGAAAACCAGCTACAGCATTCCGTGCTGGCAGCTTTCGTGTGGGAGAAATCGCTGGACGTTTCGAATTTGGCAGCCGGGCTCTGCCAGAGAGAGATACACAGTGTTGCCCCTTTACGAACCAAAGCTTTTGGGGAAAGCGAATATCTCTGTGGCAGTGAATGCCGTTCCAAGGGACAGTGACAACCAGCTACAGCATTCCATGCTGGCAGCTTTCGTGTGGGAGAAATCGCTGGATGTTTCGAATTTGGCAGCCGGGCTCTGCTAGACAGAGATACAGAGTGTTGCCCAATTACCAAGCAAAGATTTTGGGGAAAGCGAATGTCTGTGTGGCAGCGAATGCAGTTCCAAGGGACAGTGAAAACCAGCTAAAGCATTCCGTGCTGGCAGCTTTCGTGTGGGCGCAATCGCTGGACCTTTCGAATTTGGCAGCCGGGCTCTGCGAGAGACATATACACAGTGTTGCCCCTTTACCAAGCAAAGCTTTTGGGGAAAGCGAATGCCTGTGTGGCAGCGAATGCAGTTCCAAGGGACAATAAAAACCAGCTACAGCATTCCGTACTGGCAGCTTTCGTGCGGGTGCAATTGCTAGACGTTTCGAATTTGGCAGCCGGGCTCTGCAAGAGTGAGATACACAGTGTTGCCCCTTTACGAACCAAAGCTTTTGGGGAAAGCGAATGCCTGTGTGGCAGCGAATGCAGTTCCAAGGGACAGTGAAAACCAGCTACAGCATTCCGTGCTGGCAGCTTTCGTGTGGCCGCTATCGCTGAATGTTTCGAATTTGGCAGCCGGGCTCTGCGAGAGACACATACACAGTGTTGCCCCTTAACGAACCAAAGCTTTTGGGGAAAGCGAATGTCTGTGTGGCAGCGAATGCAGTTCCAAGGGACAGTGATAACCAGCTACAGCATTCCGTGCTGGTACCTTTCGTGTGGGCGCAATCGCTGGACTTTTCGAATTTGGCAGCCGGGCTCTGCGAGAGACACATACACAGTGTTGCCCCATTACCAAGAAAAGCTTTTGGGGAAAGCGAATGTCTGTGTGGCAGCGAATGCAGTTCCAAGGGACAGTGAAAACCAGGAACAGCATTCCATGCTGGCAGCTTTCTTTGGGAGAAATCGCTGGATGTTTCGAATTTGGCAGCCGGGCTCTGCGAGAGACACATACACAGTGTTGCCCCATTACGAACCAAAGCTTTTGGGGAAAGCGAATGTCTTTGTGGCAGCGAATGCAGTTCCAAGGGACAGTGAATACCAGCTACAGCATTCCGAGCTGGCAGCTTTCGTGTGGGCGCAATCGCTGGATGTTACGAATTTGGCAGCCGGGCTCTGCGAGAGACACATACACAGTGTTGCCCCTTTACGAACCAAAGCTTTTGGGGAAAGCGAATGCCTGTGTGGCAGCGAATGCAGTTCCAAGGGACAGTGAAAACCAGCTACAGCATTCCGTGCTGGCAGCTTTCGTGTTGGAGAAATCGCTGGATGTTTCGAATTTGGCAGCCAGGCTCTGCGAGAGACACATACACAGTGTTGCCCCTTTACGAACCAAAGCTTTCGGGGAAAGCGAATGTCTGTGTGGCAGCGAATGCAGTTCCAAGGGACAGTGAAAACCAGCTACAGCATTCCGTGCTGGCAGCTTTTGTGCGGGCTCAATCGCTGGACGTTTCGAATTTGGCAGCCGGGCTCTTGCTAGAGACACATACACAGTGTTGCCCCTTTAAGAACCAAAGCTTTTGGGGAAAGCAAATGTCTGTGTGGCAGCGAATGCAGTTCCCAGGGACAGTGAAAAGCAGCTAGAGCATTCCGTGCTGGCAGCTTTCGTGTGAGAGAAATTGCTGGACGTTTAGAATTTGGCAGCCGGGCTCTGCGAGAGACACATACACAGTGTTGCCCCATTACCAAAAAAACCTTTGGGGAAAGCGAATGTATGTGTGGCAGCGAATGCAGTTCCAAGGGACAGTGAAAACCAGCTACAGCATTTCGTGCTGGCAGCTTTCGTATGGGAGAAATTGCTGGACGTTTCGAATTTGGCAGCCGGGCTCTGCAAGAGACACATACACATTGTTGCCCCATTACCAAGAAAACCTTTGGGGAAAGCGAATGTCTGTGTGGCAGCGAATGCAGTTCCAAGGGACAGTGAAAACCAGCTACAGCATTCCGTGCTGGCAGCTTTCGTGTGGGAGAAATCGCAGGACGTTTCGAATTTGGCAGCCGGGCTCTGCTAGACAGAGATACACAGTGTTGCCCCTATACGAACCAAAGCTTTTGCAGAAAACGAATGTCTGTGTGGCAGCGAATGCAGTTCCAAGGGACAGTGAAAACCAGGTACAGCATTCCGTGCTGGCAGCATTCGTGTAGGCGCAATCGCTGGACTTTTCGAATTTGGCAGCCGGGCTCTGCGACAGACACATACACAGTGTTGCCCCTTTACGAATCAAAGCTTTTGGTGAAGCGAATGTCTGTGTGGCAGCGAATGCAGTTCCAAGGGACAGTGAAAACCAGCTACAGCATTCCGTGCTGGCAGCTTTCGTGTGGGCGCAATCGCTGGATGTTTCGAATTTTGCAGCCGGGCTCTGCGAGAGACACATACACAGTGTTGCCCGCTTACTAGGTAAAGCTTTTGGGGAAAGCGAATGTCTGTGTGGCAGCGAATGCAGTTCCAAGGGACAGTGAAAACCAGCCACAGCATTTCATGCTGGTAGCGTTCGTGTGGGCGCAATCGCTGGACGTTTCGAATTTGGCAGCCGGGCTCTGCGAGAGACACATACACAGTGTTGCCCCATTTCCAAAAAAACCTTTTGGGAAAGCGAATGTATGTGTGGCAGCGAATGCAGTTCCAAGGGACAGTGAAAACCAGCTACAGCATTCCGTGCTGGCAGCTTTCGTGTGGGAGAAATTGCTGGACGTTTCGAATTTGGCAGCCGGGCTCTGCAACAGACACATACACAGTGTTGCCCCATTACCAAGAAAACCTTTGGGGAAAGCGAATGTCTGTGTGGCAGCGAATGCAGTTCCAAGGGACAGTGAAAACCAGCTACAGCATTCCGTGCTGGCAGCTTTCGTGTGGGAGAAATCGCAGGACGTTTCGAATTTGGCAGCCGGGCTCTGCTAGACAGAGATACACAGTGTTGCCCCTATACGAACCAAAGCTTTTGCAGAAAGCGAATGTCTGTGTGGCAGCGAATGCAGTTCCAAGGGACAGTGAAAACCAGGTACAGCATTCCGTGCTGGCAGCATTCGTGTGGGCGCAATCGCTGGACGTTTCGAATTTGGCAGCCGGGCTCTGCGAGAGACACATACACAATGTTGCCCCTTTACGAATCAAAGCTTTTGGGGAAGCGAATGTCTGTGTGGCAGCGAATGCAATTCCAAGGGACAGTGAAAACCAGCTACAGCATTCCGTGCTGGCAGCTTTTTTGTGGGCGCTATCGCAGGACGTTTCAAATTTGGAATCCGGGATCTGCGAGAGACACATACAGAATGTTGCCCCTTTACGAACCAAAGCTTTTGGGGAAAGCGAATGTCTGTGTGGCAGCGAATGCAGTTCCAAGGGACAGTGAAAACCAGCTACAGCATTCCGTGCTGGCAGCTTTCGTGTGGGAGAAATCGCTGGACGTTTCGAATTTGGCAGCCGGGCTCTGCGGGAGACACATACACAGTGTTGCCCCTTTACGAACCAAAGCTTTTGGGGAAAGCGACTGTCTGTGTGGCAGCGAATGCAGTTCCAAGGGACAGTGAAAACCAGCTACAGCATTCCGTGCTGGCAGCTTTCGTGTGGGAGAAATCGCTGGACGTTTCGAATTTGGCAGCCGGGCTCTGCGAGAGACACATACACAGTGTTGCCCCATTACCAAGCAAAGCTTTTGGGGAAAGCGAATGTCTGTGTGGCAGCGAATGCAGTTCCAAGGGACAGTGAAAACCAGCTACAGCATTCCGTGCTGGCAGCTTTCGTGTGGGAGAAATTGCTGGACGTTTAGAATTTGGCAGCCGGGCTCTGCGAGAGACACATACACAGTGTTGCCCCATTACCAAGAAAACCTTTGGGGAAAGCGAATGTCTGTGTGGCAGCTAATGCAGTTCCAAGGGACAGTGAAAACCAGCTACAGCATTCCGTTCTGGCAGCTTTCGTGCGGGTGCAATTGCTAGACGTTTCGAATTTGGCAGTGGGGCTCTGCGAGAGACACATACACAGTGTTGCCCCTTTACGAACCAAAGCTTTTGGGGAAAGCGAATGTCTGTGTGGCAGCGAATGCAGTTCCAAGGGACAGTGAAAACCAGCTACAGCATTCCGTGCTGGCAGCTTTCGTGTGAGCCCAATCGCAGAAAGTTTCGAATTTGGCAGCTGGGCTCTGCAAGAGTGATACACAGTGTTGCCCCTTTACGAATCAAAGCTTTTGGGGAAGCGAATGTCTGTGTGGCAGCGAATGCAATTCCAAGGGACAGTGAAAACCAGCTACAGCATTCCGTGCTGGCAGCTTTTTTGTGGGCGCTATCGCAGGACGTTTCAAATTTGGAATCCGGGATCTGCGAGAGACACATACAGAATGTTGCCCCTTTACGAACCAAAGCTTTTGGGGAAAGCGAATGTCTGTGTGGCAGCGAATGCAGTTCCAAGGGACAGTGAAAACCAGCTACAGCATTCCATGCTGGCAGCTTTCGTGTGGGAGAAATCGCTGGACGTTTCGAATTTGGCAGCCGGGCTCTGCGGGAGACACATACACAGTGTTGCCCCTTTACGAACCAAAGCTTTTGGGGAAAGCGACTGTCTGTGTGGCAGCGAATGCAGTTCCAAGGGACAGTGAAAAGCAGCTACAGCATTCCGTGCTGGCAGCTTTCGTGTGAGCCCAATCGCTGAAAGTTTCGAAGTTGGCAGCTGGGCTCTGCGAGAGACAGATACACAGTGTTGCCCCTTTATGAAGCAAAGCTTTTGGGGAAAGCGAATGCCTGTGTGGCAGCGAATGCAGTTCCAAGGGACAGTGAAAACCAGCTACAGCATTCCGTGCTGGCAGCTTTCGTGTGGGCGCAATCGCTGGACGTTTCGAATTTGGCAGCTGGGCTCTGCAAGAGTGATACACAGTGTTGCCCCTTTACGAAGCAAAGCTTTTGGGGAAAGCGAATGTCTGTGTGGCAGCGAATGCAGTTCCAAGGGACAGTGAAATCCGGCTACAGCATTCCATGCTGACAGCTTTCGTGTGGGAGAAATCGCTGGATGTTTCGAATTTGGCAGCTGGGCTCTGCGAGAGACACATACACAGTGTTGCCCCATTACCAAGCAAAGCTTTTGGGGAAAGCGAATGTCTGTGTGGCAGCGAATGCAGTTCCAAGGGACAGTGAATACCAGCTACAGCATTCCGTTCTGGCAGCTTTTGTGCGGGCGCAATCGCTGGACGTTTCGAATTTGGCAGACGGGCTCTGCGAGACACACATACACAGTGTTGCCCCTTTACGAACCAAAGCTTTTGGGGAAAGCGAATGTCTGTGTGGCAGCGAATGCAGTTCCAAGGGACAGTGAAAACCAGGTACAGCATTGCGTGCTGGCAGCTTTCGTGTGGGAGAAATCGCTGGATGTTTCGAATTTGGCAGCCGGGCTCTGCGAGAGATACATACACAGTGTTGCCCCATTACTAAGCAAAGCTTTTGGGGAAAGCGAATGTCTGTGTGGCAGCGAATGCAGTTCCAAGGGACAGTGAAAACCAGCTACAGCATTCCGTGCTGGCAGCTTTCGTGCGGGCGCAATCGCTGGACGTTTTGAATTTGGCAGCCTGGCTCTTGCGAGAGACACATACACAGTGTTGCCCCTTTAAGAACCAAAGCTTTTGGGGAAAGCAAATGTCTGTGTGGCAGCGAATGCAGTTCCCAGGGACAGTGAAAAGCAGCTACAGCATTTCGTGCTGGCAGCTTTCGTGCGGGCGCAATCGCTGGACGTTTCGAATTTGGCAGCCGAGCTCTGCGAGAGACACATACACAGTGTTGCCCCTTTACGAACCAAAGCTTTTGGGGAAAGCAAATGTCTGTGTGGCAGCGAATGCAGTTCCAAGGGACAGTGAAAACCAGCTACAGCATTGCGTGCTGGCAGCTTTCGTGTGGGCGCAAACGCTGGATTTTTCAAATTTGGCAGCCGGGCTCTGCGAGAGACACATACACAGTGTTGCCCCTTTACGAACCAAAGCTTTTGGGGAAAGCGAATGCCTGTGTGGCAGCAAATGCAGTTCCAAGGGACAGTGAAAACCAGCTACAGCATTCCGTGCTGGCAGCTTTCGTGTGGGCGCAATCGCTGGACGTTTCGAATTTGGCAGCTGGGCTCTGCAGGAGTGATACACAGTGTTGCCCCTTTACGAACGAAAGCTTTTGGGGAAAGCGAATGTCTGTGTGGCAGCGAATGCAGTTCCAAGGGACAGTGAAAACCAGCTACAGCATTCCGTGGTTGTAGCTTTCTGTGGGAGAAATTGCTGGACGTTTCAAATTTGGCAGCCGGGCTCTGCAAGAGTGAGATACACAGTGTTGCCACTTTACGAACCAAAGCTTTTGGGGAAAGCGAATGTCTGTGTGGCAGCGAATGCAGTTCCAAGGGACAGTGAAAACCAGCTACAGCGTTTTGTGCTGGCAGCTTTCGTATGGGAGAAATCGCTGCACGTTTCGAAATTGGCAGCCGGGCTCTGCGAGAGACACATACACAGTGTTGCCCCATTACCAAGACAACCTTTGGGGAAAGCGAATGTCTGTGTGGCAGCGAATGCAGTTCCAAGGGACAGTGAAAACCAGATACAGCATTCCGTGGTTGTAGCTTTCTGTGGGAGAAATTGCTGGACGTTTCAAATTTGGCAGCCGGGCTCTGCAAGAGTGAGATACACAGTGTTGCCCCTTTACGAACCAAAGCTTTTGGGGAAAGCGAATGTCTGTGTGGCAGCGAATGCAGTTCCAAGGGACAGTGAAAACCAGCTACAGCATTCCGTGCTGGCAGCTTTCGTATGGGAGAAATCGCTGCACGTTTCGAAATTGGCAGCCGGGCTCTGCGAGAGACACATACACAGTGTTGCCCCATTACCAAGACAACCTTTGGGGAAAGCGAATGTCTGTGTGGCAGCGAATGCAGTTCAAAGGGACAGTGAAAACCAGCTACACCATTCCGTGCTGGCAGCTTTCGTGTGGGAGAAATCGCTGGACGTTTCGAATTTGGCAGCCGGGCTCTGCCAGAGAGAGATACACAGTGTTGCCTCTTTACGAAGCAAAGCTTTTGGGGAAAGCGAATGTCTGTGTGGCAGCGAATGCAGTTCCAAGGGACAGTGAAAACCAGCTACAGCATTCCGTGCTGGCAGGTTTTGTGCGGGCGCAATCGCTGGAGGTTTCGAATTTGGCAGCTGGGCTCTGCAAGAGACACATACACAGTGTTGCCCCTTTACGAACCAAAGCTTTTGGGGAAAGCGAATGCCTGTGTGGCAGCGAATGCAGTTCCAAGGGACAGTGAAAACCAGGTACAGCATTCCGTACTGGCAGCTTTCGTGTGGGAGAAATGGCTGGATGTTTCTAATTTGGCAGCCGGGCTCTGCGAGAGACACATACACAGTGTTGCCCCATTACCAAGCAAAGCTTTTGGGGAAAGCGAATGTCTGTGTGGCAGCGAATGCAGTTCCAAGGGACAGTGAAAACCAGCTACAGCATTCCGTGCTGGCAGCTTTCGTATGGGAGAAATCGCTGCACGTTTCGAAATTGGCAGCCGGGCTCTGCGAGAGACACATACACAGTGTTGCCCCATTACCAAGACAACCTTTGGGGAAAGCGAATGTCTGTGTGGCAGCGAATGCAGTTCCAAGGGACAGTGAAAACCAGATACAGCATTCCGTGGTTGTAGCTTTCTGTGGGAGAAATTGCTGGACGTTTCAAATTTGGCAGCCGGGCTCTGCAAGAGTGAGATACACAGTGTTGCCCCTTTACGAACCAAAGCTTTTGGGGAAAGCGAATGTCTGTGTGGCAGCGAATGCAGTTCCAAGGGACAGTGAAAACCAGCTACAGCATTCCGTGCTGGCAGCTTTCGTATGGGAGAAATCGCTGCACGTTTCGAAATTGGCAGCCGGGCTCTGCGAGAGACACATACACAGTGTTGCCCCATTACCAAGACAACCTTTGGGGAAAGCGAATGTCTGTGTGGCAGCGAATGCAGTTCAAAGGGACAGTGAAAACCAGCTACACCATTCCGTGCTGGCAGCTTTCGTGTGGGAGAAATCGCTGGACGTTTCGAATTTGGCAGCCGGGCTCTGCCAGAGAGAGATACACAGTGTTGCCTCTTTACGAAGCAAAGCTTTTGGGGAAAGCGAATGTCTGTGTGGCAGCGAATGCAGTTCCAAGGGACAGTGAAAACCAGCTACAGCATTCCGTGCTGGCAGGTTTTGTGCGGGCGCAATCGCTGGAGGTTTCGAATTTGGCAGCCGGGATCTGCAAGAGACACATACACAGTGTTGCCCCTTTACGAACCAAAGCTTTTGGGGAAAGCGAATGCCTGTGTGGCAGCGAATGCAGTTCCAAGGGACAGTGAAAACCAGGTACAGCATTCCGTACTGGCAGCTTTCGTGTGGGAGAAATGGCTGGATGTTTCTAATTTGGCAGCCGGGCTCTGCGAGAGACACATACACAGTGTTGCCCCATTACCAAGCAAAGCTTTTGGGGAAAGCGAATGTCTGTGTGGCAGCAAATGCAGTTCCAAGGGACAGTGAAAACCAGCTACAGCATTCCGTGCTGGCAGCTTTTGTGCGGGCTGAATCGCTGGACGTTTCGAATTTGGCAGCCGGGCTCTGCGAGAGACACATACACAGTGTTGCCCCATTACCAAGCAAAGCTTTTGGGGAAAGCGAATGTCTGTGTGGCAGCGAATGCAGTTCCAAGGGACAGTGAAAACCAGCTACAGCATTCCGTGCTGGCAGCTTTCGTGTGGCCACTATCGCTGAATGTTTCGAATTTGGCAGCCGGGCTCTGCGAGAGACACATACACAGTGTTGCCCCTTTACGAACCAAAGCTTTTGGGGAAAGCGAATGTCTGTGTGGCAGCGAATGCAGTTCCCAGGGACAGTGATAACCAGCTACAGCATTCCGTGCTGGTACCTTTCGTGTGGGCGCAATCGCTGGACTTTTCGAATTTGGCAGCCGGGCTCTGCGAGAGACACATACACAGTGTTGCCCCATTACCAAGAAAAGCTTTTGGGGAAAGCGAATGTCTGTGTGGCAGCGAATGCAGTTCCAAGGGACAGTGAAAACCAGGAACAGCATTCCGTGCTGGCAGCTTTCTTTGGGAGAAATCGCTGGATGTTTCGAATTTGGCAGCCAGGCTCTGCGAGAGACACATACACAGTGTTGCCCCTTTACGAACCAAAGCTTTCGGGGAAAGCGAATGTCTGTGTGGCAGCGAATGCAGTTCCAAGGGACAGTGAAAACCAGCTACAGCATTCCGTGCTGGCAGCTTTCGTGTGGGAGAAATCGCTGGACGTTTCGAATTTGGCAGCCGGGCTCTGCGAGAGACACATACACAGTGTTGCCCCTTTACGAACCAAAGCTTTTGGGGAAAGCGAATTTCTGTGTGGCAGCGAAAGCAGTTCCAAGGGACAGTGAAATCCAGCTACAGCATTCCGTGCTGGCAGCTTTCATATGGGCGCAATCGCTGGACGTTTCGAACTTGACAGCTGGGCTCTGCGACAGACACATACACAGTGTTGCCCCTTTACGAATCAAAGCTTTTGGTGAAGCGAATGTCTGTGTGGCAGCGAATGCAGTTCCAAGGGACAGTGAAAACCAGCTACAGCATTCCGTGCTGGCAGCTTTCGTGCGGGCGCAATCGCTGGATGTTTCGAATTTTGCAGCCGGGCTCTGCGAGAGACACATACACAGTGTTGCCCGCTTACTAGGTAAAGCTTTTGGGGAAAGCGAATGTCTGTGTGGCAGCGAATGCAGTTCCAAGGGACAGTGAAAACCAGCCACAGCATTTCATGCTGGTAGCGTTCGTGCGGGCGCAATCGCTGGACGTTTCGAATTTGGCAGCCGGGCTCTGCGAGAGACACATACACAGTGTTGCCCCATTTCCAAAAAAACCTTTTGGGAAAGCGAATGTATGTGTGGCAGCGAATGCAGTTCCAAGGGACAGTGAAAACCAGCTACAGCATTCCGTGCTGGCAGCTTTCGTGTGGGAGAAATTGCTGGACGTTTCGAATTTGGAAGCCGGGCTCTGCAACAGACACATACACAGTGTTGCCCCATTACCAAGAAAACCTTTGGGGAAAGCGAATGTCTGTGTGGCAGCGAATGCAGTTCCAAGGGACAGTGAAAACCAGCTACAGCATTCCGTGCTGGCAGCTTTCGTGTGGGAGAAATCGCAGGACGTTTCGAATTTGGCAGCCGGGCTCTGCTAGACAGAGATACACAGTGTTGCCCCTATACGAACCAAAGCTTTTGCAGAAAGCGAATGTCTGTGTGGCAGCGAATGCAGTTCCAAGGGACAGTGAAAACCAGGTACAGCATTCCGTGCTGGCAGTATTCGTGTGGGCGCAATCGCTGGACGTTTCGAATTTGGCAGCCGGGCTCTGCGAGAGACACATACACAGTGTTGCCCCTTTACGAATCAAAGCTTTTGGGGAAGCGAATGTCTGTGTGGCAGCGAATGCAATTCCAAGGGACAGTGAAAACCAGCTACAGCATTCCGTGCTGGCAGCTTTTTTGTGGGCGCTATCGCAGGACGTTTCAAATTTGGAATCCGGGATCTGCGAGAGACACATACACAGTGTTGCCCCTTTACGAACCAAAGCTTTTGGGGAAAGCGAATGTCTGTGTGGCAGCGAATGCAGTTCCAAGGGACAGTGAAAACCAGATACAGCATTCCGTGCTGGCAGCTTTCGTGTGGGAGAAATCGCTGGACGTTTCGAATTTGGCAGCCGGGCTCTGCGAGAGACACATACACAGTGTTGCCCCATTACCAAGCAAAGCTTTTGGGGAAAGCGAATGCCTGTGTGGCAGCGAATGCAGTTCCAAGGGACAGTGAAAACCAGCTACAGCATTCCGTGCTGGCAGCTTTCGTGTGGGAGAAATCGCTGGACGTTTCGAATTTGGCAGCCGGGCTCTGCGAGAGACACATACACAGTGTTGCCCCATTACCAAGCAAAGCTTTTGGGGAAAGCGAATGTCTGTGTGGCAGCGAATGCAGTTCCAAGGGACAGTGAAAACCAGCTACAGCATTCCGTGCTGGCAGCTTTCGTGTGGGAGAAATTGCTGGACGTTTAGAATTTGGCAGCCGGGCTCTGCGAGAGACACATACACAGTGTTGCCCCATTACCAAGAAAACCTTTGGGGAAAGCGAATGTCTGTGTGGCAGCGAATGCAGTTCCAAGGGACAGTGAAAACCAGCTACAGCATTCCGTTCTGGCAGCTTTCGTGCGGGTGCAATTGCTAGACGTTTCGAATTTGGCAGCCGGGCTCTGCGAGAGACACATACACAGTGTTGCCCCTTTACGAACCAAAGCTTTCGGGGAAAGCGAATGTCTGTGTGGCAGCGAATGCAGTTCCAAGGGACAGTGAAAACCAGCTACAGCATTCCGTGCTGGCAGCTTTCGTGTGAGCCCAATCGCAGAAAGTTTCGAATTTGGCAGCTGGGCTCTGCGAGAGACAGATACACAGTGTTGCCCCTTTATGAACCAAAGCTTTTGGGGAAAGCGAATGCCTGTGTGGCAGCGAATGCAGTTCCAAGGGACAGTGAAAACCAGCTACAGCATTCCGTGCTGGCAGCTTTCGTGTGGGCGCAATCGCTGGACGTTTCGAATTTGGCAGCTGGGCTCTGCAAGAGTGATACACCGTGTTGCCCCTTTACGAATCAAAGCTTTTGGGGAAGCGAATGTCTGTGTGGCAGCGAATGCAATTCCAAGGGACAGTGAAAACCAGCTACAGCATTCCGTGCTGGCAGCTTTTTTGTGGGCGCTATCGCAGGACGTTTCAAATTTGGAATCCGGGATCTGCGAGAGACACATACAGAATGTTGCCCCTTTACGAACCAAAGCTTTTGGGGAAAGCGACTGTCTGTGTGGCAGCGAATGCAGTTCCAAGGGACAGTGAAAACCAGCTACAGCATTCCGTGCTGGCAGCTTTCGTGTGGGAGAAATCGCTGGACGTTTCGAATTTGGCAGCCGGGCTCTGCGAGAGACACATACACAGTGTTGCCCCATTACCAAGCAAAGCTTTTGGGGAAAGCGAATGTCTGCGTGGCAGCGAATGCAGTTCCAAGGGACAGTGAAAACCAGCTACAGCATTCCGTGCTGGCAGCTTTCGTGTGGGAGAAATTGCTGGACGTTTAGAATTTGGCAGCCGGGCTCTGCTAGAGACACATACACAGTGTTGCCCCATTACCAAGAAAACCTTTGGGGAAAGCGAATGTCTGTGTGGCAGCGAATGCAGTTCCAAGGGACAGTGAAAACCAGCTACACCATTCCGTGCTGGCAGCTTTCGTGTGGGAGAAATCGCTGGACGTTTCGAATTTGGCAGCCGGGCTCTGCCAGAGAGAGATACACAGTGTTGCCTCTTTACGAAGCAAAGCTTTTGGGGAAAGCGAATGTCTGTGTGGCAGCGAATGCAGTTCCAAGGGACAGTGAAAACCAGCTACAGCATTCCGTGCTGGCAGGTTTTGTGCGGGCGCAATCGCTGGAGGTTTCGAATTTGGCAGCCGGGATCTGCAAGAGACACATACACAGTGTTGCCCCTTTACGAACCAAAGCTTTTGGGGAAAGCGAATGCCTGTGTGGCAGCGAATGCAGTTCCAAGGGACAGTGAAAACCAGGTACAGCATTCCGTACTGGCAGCTTTCGTGTGGGAGAAATGGCTGGATGTTTCTAATTTGGCAGCCGGGCTCTGCGAGAGACACATACACAGTGTTGCCCCATTACCAAGCAAAGCTTTTGGGGAAAGCGAATGTCTGTGTGGCAGCAAATGCAGTTCCAAGGGACAGTGAAAACCAGCTACAGCATTCCGTGCTGGCAGCTTTTGTGCGGGCTGAATCGCTGGACGTTTCGAATTTGGCAGCCGGGCTCTGCGAGAGACACATACACAGTGTTGCCCCATTACCAAGCAAAGCTTTTGGGGAAAGCGAATGTCTGTGTGGCAGCGAATGCAGTTCCAAGGGACAGTGAAAACCAGCTACAGCATTCCGTGCTGGCAGCTTTCGTGTGGCCACTATCGCTGAATGTTTCGAATTTGGCAGCCGGGCTCTGCGAGAGACACATACACAGTGTTGCCCCTTTACGAACCAAAGCTTTTGGGGAAAGCGAATGTCTGTGTGGCAGCGAATGCAGTTCCCAGGGACAGTGATAACCAGCTACAGCATTCCGTGCTGGTACCTTTCGTGTGGGCGCAATCGCTGGACTTTTCGAATTTGGCAGCCGGGCTCTGCGAGAGACACATACACAGTGTTGCCCCATTACCAAGAAAAGCTTTTGGGGAAAGCGAATGTCTGTGTGGCAGCGAATGCAGTTCCAAGGGACAGTGAAAACCAGGAACAGCATTCCGTGCTGGCAGCTTTCTTTGGGAGAAATCGCTGGATGTTTCGAATTTGGCAGCCGGGCTCTGCGAGAGACACATACACAGTGTTGCCCCTTTACGAACCAAAGCTTTTGGGGAAAGCGAATGTCTTTGTGGCAGCGAATGCAGTTCCAAGGGACAGTGAATACCAGCTACAGCATTTCGAGCTGGCAGCTTTCGTGTGGGCGCAATCGCTGGATGTTTCGAATTTGGCAGCCGGGCTCTGCGAGAGACACATACACAGTGTTGCCCCTTTAGGAACCAAAGCTTTTGGGGAAAGCGAATGCCTGTGTGGCAGCGAATGCAGTTCCAAGGGACAGTGAAAACCAGCTACAGCATTCCGTGCTGGCAGCTTTCGTGTTGGAGAAATCGCTGGATGTTTCGAATTTGGCAGCCAGGCTCTGCGAGAGACACATACACAGTGTTGCCCCTTTACGAACCAAAGCTTTCGGGGAAAGCGAATGTCTGTGTGGCAGCGAATGCAGTTCCAAGGGACAGTGAAAACCAGCTACAGCATTCCGTGCTGGCAGCTTTCGTGTGGGAGAAATCGCTGGACGTTTCGAATTTGGCAGCCGGGCTCTGCGAGAGACACATACACAGTGTTGCCCCTTTACGAACCAAAGCTTTTGGGGAAAGCGAATTTCTGTGTGGCAGCGAAAGCAGTTCCAAGGGACAGTGAAATCCAGCTACAGCATTCCGTGCTGGCAGCTTTCATATGGGCGCAATCGCTGGACGTTTCGAACTTGACAGCTGGGCTCTGCGACAGACACATACACAGTGTTGCCCCTTTACGAATCAAAGCTTTTGGTGAAGCGAATGTCTGTGTGGCAGCGAATGCAGTTCCAAGGGACAGTGAAAACCAGCTACAGCATTCCGTGCTGGCAGCTTTCGTGCGGGCGCAATCGCTGGATGTTTCGAATTTTGCAGCCGGGCTCTGCGAGAGACACATACACAGTGTTGCCCGCTTACTAGGTAAAGCTTTTGGGGAAAGCGAATGTCTGTGTGGCAGCGAATGCAGTTCCAAGGGACAGTGAAAACCAGCCACAGCATTTCATGCTGGTAGCGTTCGTGCGGGCGCAATCGCTGGACGTTTCGAATTTGGCAGCCGGGCTCTGCGAGAGACACATACACAGTGTTGCCCCATTTCCAAAAAAACCTTTTGGGAAAGCGAATGTATGTGTGGCAGCGAATGCAGTTCCAAGGGACAGTGAAAACCAGCTACAGCATTCCGTGCTGGCAGCTTTCGTGTGGGAGAAATTGCTGGACGTTTCGAATTTGGCAGCCGGGCTCTGCAACAGACACATACACAGTGTTGCCCCATTACCAAGAAAACCTTTGGGGAAAGCGAATGTCTGTGTGGCAGCGAATGCAGTTCCAAGGGACAGTGAAAACCAGCTACAGCATTCCGTGCTGGCAGCTTTCGTGTGGGAGAAATCGCAGGACGTTTCGAATTTGGCAGCCGGGCTCTGCTAGACAGAGATACACAGTGTTGCCCCTATACGAACCAAAGCTTTTGCAGAAAGCGAATGTCTGTGTGGCAGCGAATGCAGTTCCAAGGGACAGTGAAAACCAGGTACAGCATTCCGTGCTGGCAGTATTCGTGTGGGCGCAATCGCTGGACGTTTCGAATTTGGCAGCCGGGCTCTGCGAGAGACACATACACAGTGTTGCCCCTTTACGAATCAAAGCTTTTGGGGAAGCGAATGTCTGTGTGGCAGCGAATGCAATTCCAAGGGACAGTGAAAACCAGCTACAGCATTCCGTGCTGGCAGCTTTTTTGTGGGCGCTATCGCAGGACGTTTCAAATTTGGAATCCGGGATCTGCGAGAGACACATACACAGTGTTGCCCCTTTACGAACCAAAGCTTTTGGGGAAAGCGAATGTCTGTGTGGCAGCGAATGCAGTTCCAAGGGACAGTGAAAACCAGATACAGCATTCCGTGCTGGCAGCTTTCGTGTGGGAGAAATCGCTGGACGTTTCGAATTTGGCAGCCGGGCTCTGCGAGAGACACATACACAGTGTTGCCCCATTACCAAGCAAAGCTTTTGGGGAAAGCGAATGCCTGTGTGGCAGCGAATGCAGTTCCAAGGGACAGTGAAAACCAGCTACAGCATTCCGTGCTGGCAGCTTTCGTGTGGGAGAAATCGCTGGACGTTTCGAATTTGGCAGCCGGGCTCTGCGAGAGACACATACACAGTGTTGCCCCATTACCAAGCAAAGCTTTTGGGGAAAGCGAATGTCTGTGTGGCAGCGAATGCAGTTCCAAGGGACAGTGAAAACCAGCTACAGCATTCCGTGCTGGCAGCTTTCGTGTGGGAGAAATTGCTGGACGTTTAGAATTTGGCAGCCGGGCTCTGCGAGAGACACATACACAGTGTTGCCCCATTACCAAGAAAACCTTTGGGGAAAGCGAATGTCTGTGTGGCAGCGAATGCAGTTCCAAGGGACAGTGAAAACCAGCTACAGCATTCCGTTCTGGCAGCTTTCGTGCGGGTGCAATTGCTAGACGTTTCGAATTTGGCAGCCGGGCTCTGCGAGAGACACATACACAGTGTTGCCCCTTTACGAACCAAAGCTTTCGGGGAAAGCGAATGTCTGTGTGGCAGCGAATGCAGTTCCAAGGGACAGTGAAAACCAGCTACAGCATTCCGTGCTGGCAGCTTTCGTGTGAGCCCAATCGCAGAAAGTTTCGAATTTGGCAGCTGGGCTCTGCGAGAGACAGATACACAGTGTTGCCCCTTTATGAACCAAAGCTTTTGGGGAAAGCGAATGCCTGTGTGGCAGCGAATGCAGTTCCAAGGGACAGTGAAAACCAGCTACAGCATTCCGTGCTGGCAGCTTTCGTGTGGGCGCAATCGCTGGACGTTTCGAATTTGGCAGCTGGGCTCTGCAAGAGTGATACACCGTGTTGCCCCTTTACGAATCAAAGCTTTTGGGGAAGCGAATGTCTGTGTGGCAGCGAATGCAATTCCAAGGGACAGTGAAAACCAGCTACAGCATTCCGTGCTGGCAGCTTTTTTGTGGGCGCTATCGCAGGACGTTTCAAATTTGGAATCCGGGATCTGCGAGAGACACATACAGAATGTTGCCCCTTTACGAACCAAAGCTTTTGGGGAAAGCGACTGTCTGTGTGGCAGCGAATGCAGTTCCAAGGGACAGTGAAAACCAGCTACAGCATTCCGTGCTGGCAGCTTTCGTGTGGGAGAAATCGCTGGACGTTTCGAATTTGGCAGCCGGGCTCTGCGAGAGACACATACACAGTGTTGCCCCATTACCAAGCAAAGCTTTTGGGGAAAGCGAATGTCTGCGTGGCAGCGAATGCAGTTCCAAGGGACAGTGAAAACCAGCTACAGCATTCCGTGCTGGCAGCTTTCGTGTGGGAGAAATTGCTGGACGTTTAGAATTTGGCAGCCGGGCTCTGCTAGAGACACATACACAGTGTTGCCCCATTACCAAGAAAACCTTTGGGGAAAGCGAATGTCTGTGTGGCAGCGAATGCAGTTCCAAGGGACAGTGAAAACCAGCTACAGCATTCCGTTCTGGCAGCTTTCGTGCGGGTGCAATTGCTAGACGTTTCGAATTTGGCAGCCGGGCTCTGCGAGAGACACATACACAGTGTTGCCCCTTTACGAACCAAAGCTTTTGGGGAAAGCGAATGTCTGTGTGGCAGCGAATGCAGTTCCAAGGGACAGTGAAAACCAGCTACAGCATTCCGTGCTGGCAGCTTTCGTGTGAGCCCAGTCGCTGAAAGTTTCGAATTTGGCAGCTGGGCTCTGCGAGAGACAGATACACAGTGTTGCCCCTTTATGAACCAAAGCTTTTGGGGAAAGCGAATGCCTGTGTGGCAGCGAATGCAGTTCCAAGGGACAGCGAAAACCAGCTACAGCATTCCGTGCTGGCAGCTTTCGTGTGGGCGCAATCGCTGGACGTTTCGAATTTGGCAGCTGGGCTCTGCAAGAGTGATACACAGTGTTGCCCCTTTACGAAGCAAAGCTTTTGGGGAAAGCGAATGTCTGTGTGGCAGCGAATGCAGTTCCAAGGGACAGTGAAAACCGGCTACAGCATTCCATGCTGACAGCTTTCGTGTGGGAGAAATCGCTGGATGTTTCGAATTTGGCAGCCGGGCTCTGCGAGAGACACATACACAGTGTTGCCCCATTACCAAGCAAAGCTTTTGGGGAAAGCGAATGTCTGTGTGGCAGCGAATGCAGTTCCAAGGGACAGTGAATACCAGCTACAGCATTCCGTTCTGGCAGCTTTTGTGCGGGCGCAATCGCTGGACGTTTCGAATTTGGCAGACGGGCTCTGCGAGACACACATACACAGTGTTGCCCCTTTACGAACCAAAGCTTTTGGGGAAAGCGAATGTCTGTGTGGCAGCGAATGCAGTTCCAAGGGACAGTGAAAACCAGGTACAGCATTGCGTGCTGGCAGCTTTCGTGTGGGAGAAATCGCTGGATGTTTCGAATTTGGCAGCCGGGCTCTGCGAGAGATACATACACAGTGTTGCCCCATTACTAAGCAAAGCTTTTGGGGAAAGCGAATGTCTGTGTGGCAGCGAATGCAGTTCCAAGGGACACTGAAAACCAACTACAGCATTGCGAGCTGGCAGCTTTCTTGTGGGCGCAATCGCTGGACGTTTCGAATTTGGCAGCCGGGCTCTTGCGAGAGACACATACACAGTGTTGCCCCTTTAAGAACCAAAGCTTTTGGGGAAAGCAAATGTCTGTGTGGCAGCGAATGCAGTTCCCAGGGACAGTGAAAAGCAGCTACAGCATTTCGTGCTGGCAGCTTTCGTGCGGGCGCAATCGCTGGACGTTTCGAATTTGGCAGCCGAGCTCTGCGAGAGACACATACACAGTGTTGCCCCTTTACGAACCAAAGCTTTTGGGGAAAGCGAATGTCTTTGTGGCAGCGAATGCAGTTCCAAGGGACAGTGAATACCAGCTACAGCATTCCGAGCTGGCAGCTTTCGTGTGGGCGCAATCGCTGGACGTTTCGAATTTGGCAGCCGGGCTCTGCGAGAGACACATACACAGTGTTGCCCCTTTACGAACCAAAGCTTTCGGGGAAAGCGAATGTCTGTGTGGCAGCGAATGCAGTTCCAAGGGACAGTGAAAACCAGCTACAGCATTCCGTGCTGGCAGCTTTTGTGCGGGCTCAATCGCTGGACGTTTCGAATTTGGCAGCCGGGCTCTTGCGAGAGACACATACAGAGTGTTGCCCCTTTAAGAACCAAAGCTTTTGGGGAAAGCAAATGTCTGTGTGGCAGCGAATGCAGTTCCAAGGGACAGTGAAAAGCAGCTACAGCATTTCGTGCTGGCAGCTGTCGTGCGGGCGCAATCGCTGGACTTTTCCAATTTGGCAGCCGGGCTCTGCGAGAGACACATACACAGTGTTGCCCCTTTACGAACCAAAGCTTTTGGGGAAAGCGAATGTCTGTGTGGCAGCGAATGCAGTTCCAAGGGACAGTGAAAACCAGCTAAAGCATTCCGTGCTGGCAGCGTTCGTGTGGGTGCAATCGCTGGATGTTTCGAATTTGGCAGCCGGGCTCTGCGAGAGACACATACACAGTGTTGCCCTTTTACGAACCAAAGCTTTTGGGGAAAGCGAATGCCTGTGTGGCAGCGAATGCAGTTCCAAGGGACAGTGAAAACCAGCTACAGCATTCCGTGCTGGCAGCTTTCGTGTTGGCACAATCGCTGGACGTTTCGAATTTGGAAGCCGGGCTCTGCGAGAGACACATACACAGTGTTGCCCCTTTACGAACCAAAGCTTTTGGGGAAAGCGAATGCCTGTGTGGCAGCGAATGCAGTTCCAAGGGACAGTGAAAACCAGCTACAGCATTCCGTGGTTGTAGCTTTCTGTGGGAGAAATTGCTGGACGTTTCGAATTTGGCAGCCGGGCTCTGCAAGATTGAGATACACAGTGTTGCCCCTTTACGAACCAAAGCTTTTGGGGAAAGCTAATGTCTGTGTGGCAGCGAATGCAGTTCCAAGGGACAGTGAAAACCAGCTACAGCATTCCGTGCTGGCAACTTTCGTGTGGGCACAATCGCTGGACGTTTCGAAATTGGCAGCCGGACCCTGCAAGAGACACATACACAGTGTTGCCCCATTACCAAGAAAAGCTTTTGGGAAAAGCGAATGCCTGCGTGGCAGCGAATGCAGTTCCAAGGGACAGTGAAAACCAGCTACAGCATTCCGTGGTGGTAGCTTTCGTATGGGAGAAATTGCTGGACATTTCGAATTTGGCAGCCGGGCTCTGCGAGAGTGAGATACACAGTGTTGCCCCTTTACGAACCAAAGCTTTTGGGGAAAGCGAATATCTCTGTGGCAGCGAATGCCGTTCCAAGGGACAGTGACAACCAGCTACAGCATTCCATGCTGGCAGCTTTCGTGTGGAAGAAATCGCTGGATGTTTCGAATTTGGCAGCCGGGCTCTGCTAGACAGAGATACACAGTGTTGCCCAATTACCAAGCAAAGATTTTGGGGAAAGCGAATGTCTGTGTGGCAGCGAATGCAGTTCCAAGGGACAGTGAAAACCAGCTAAAGCATTCCGTGCTGGCAGCTTTCGTGTGGGCGCAATCGCTGGGCCTTTCGAATTTGGCAGCCGGGCTCTGCGAGAGACATATACACAGTGTTGCCCCTTTACCAAGCAAAGCTTTTGGGGAAAGCGAATGCCTGTGTGGCAGCGAATGCAGTTCCAAGGGACAATGAAAACCAGCTACAGCATTCCGTACTGGCAGCTTTCGTGCGGGCGAAATTGCTAGAAGTTTCGAATTTGTCAGCCGGGCTCTGCAAGACTGAGATACACAGTGTTGCCCCTTTACGAACCAAAGCTTTTGGGGAAAGCGAATGTCTGTGTGGCAGCGAATGCAGTTCCAAGGGACAGTGAAAACCAGGAAGAGCATTCCGTGCTGGCGGCTTTCGTGTAGGAGAAATCGCTGGATGTTTCGAATTTGGCAGCCGGGCTCTGCGAGAGAGAGATACACAGTGTTGCCCCATTACCAAGAAAAGCTTTTGGGGAAAGCGAATGTCTGTGTGGCAGCGAATGCAGTTCCAAGGGACAGTGAAAACCAGCTATAGCATTCCGTGCTGGCAGCTTTCGTGTACGCGCAATCGCTGGACGTTTCGAATTTGGCAGTCGGGCTCTCCGAGAGAGAGATACACAGTGTTGCCCCTTTATGAACCAAAGCTTTTGGGGAAAGCGAATGTCTGTGTGGCAGCGAATGCAGTTCCAAGGGACAGTGAAAACCAGGTACAGCATTCCGTGCTGCCAGCTTTCGTGTAGGCGCAATCGCTGGACGTTTCGAATTTGGCAGCCGGGCTCTGCGAGAGACACATACACAGTGTTGCCCCTTTACGAACCAAAGCTTTTGGGGAAAGCGAATGTCTGTGTGGCAGCGAATGCAGTTCCTAGGCACAGTGAAAACCAGCTACAGCATTCCGTGCTGGTAGCTTTCGTGGGGCGCAGTCGCTGGACTTCTCTAATTTGGCAGCCGGGCTCTGCGAGAGACACATACACAGTGTTGCCCCATTACCATGAAAAGCTTTTGGGGAAAGCGAATGTCCGTGTGGCAGCGAATGCAGTTCCAAGGGACAGTGGAAACCAGGAAGAGCATTCCGTGCTGGCAGCTTTCGTGTGGGAGAAATCGCTGAATGTTTCGAATTTGACAGCCGGCGTCTGCGAGACAGAGATACACAGTGTTGCTCCATTACCAAGAAAAGCTTTTTGGGAAATCGAATGTCTGTGTGGCAGCGAATGCAGTTCCAAGGGACAGTGAAAACCAGCTACAGCATTCCGTGCTGGCAGCTTTCGTGTGGGCGCAATCGCTGGACGTTTCGAATTTGGCAGTCGGGCTCTGCGAGAGAGAGATACACAGTGTTGCCCCTTTACGAACCAAAGCTTTTGGGGAAAGCGAATGCCTGTGTGGCAGCGAATGCAGTTCCAAGGGACAGTGAAAACCAGCTACAGCATTCTGTGCTGGCAGCTTTCGTGTGGGAGAAATCGCTGGACGTTTCGAATTTGGCAGCCGGGCTCTGCGAGAGACACATACAGAGTGTTGCCCCATTACCAAGCAAAGCTTTTGGGGAAAGCGAATGTCTGTGTGGCAGCGAATGCAGTTCCAAGGGACAGTAAAAACCAGCTATAGCATTCCGTGCTGGCAGCTTTCGTGTGGGCGCAATCGCTGGAAGTTTCGAATTTGGCAGCCGGGCTCTGCGAGAGACACATACACAGTGTTGCCCCATTACGAAGAAAACCTTTGGGGAAAGCGAATGCCTGTGTGGCAGCGAATGCAGTTCCAAGGGACAGTGAAAACCAGCTACAGCAGTCCGTGCTGGCAGCTTTCGTGTGGGGGAAATCGCTGGACGTTTCGAATTTGGCAGCCGGGCTCTGCTAGACAGAGATACACAGTGTTGCCCAATTACCAAGCAAAGATTTTGGGGAAAGCGAATGCCTGTGTGGCAGCAAATGCAGTTCCAAGGGACAGTGAAAACCAGCTACAGCATTCTGTGCTGGCAGCTTTCGTGTGGGCGCAATCGCTGGACCTTTCGAATTTGGCAGCCGGGCTCTGCGAGAGACATATACACAGTGTTGCCCCTTTACGAACCAAAGCTTTTGGGGAAAGCGAATGCCTGTGTGGCAGCGAATGCAGTTCCAAGGGACAATGAAAACCAGCTACAGCATTCCGTACTGGCAGCTTTCGTGCGGGTGCAATTGCTAGACGTTTCGAATTTGGCAGCCGGGCTCTGCAAGAGTGAGATACAGAGTGTTGCCCCTTTACGAACCAAAGCTTTTGGGGAAAGCGAATGTCTGTGTGGCAGCGAATGCAGTTCCAAGGGACAGTGAAAACCAGGTACAGCATTCCGTGCTGGCAGCTTTCGTGTGGGCGCAATCGCTGGACCTTTCGAATTTGGCAGCCGGGCTCTGCGAGAGACATATACACAGTGTTGCCCCTTTACCAAGCAAAGCTTTTGGGGAAAGCGAATGCCTGTGTGGCAGCGAATTCAGTTCCAAGGGACAATGAAAACCAGCTACAGCATTCCGTACTGGCAGCTTTCGTGCGGGTGCAATTGCTAGACGTTTCGAATTTGGCAGCCGGGCTCTGCAAGAGTGAGATACACAGTGTTGCCCCTTTACGAACCAAAGCTTTTGTGGAAAGCGAATGTCTGTGTGGCAGTGAATGCAGTTCCAAGGGACAGTGAAAACCAGCTACAGCATTCCGTGCTGGCAGCTTTTGTGCGGGCGCAATCGCTGGACGTTTCGAATTTGGCAGCCGGGCTCTGCGAGAGTGAGATACACAGTGTTGCCCCTTTACGAACCAAAGCTTTTGGGGAAAGCGAATGTCTGTGTGGCAGTGAATGCAGGTCCAAGGGACAGTGAAAACCAGCTAGAGCATTCCGTGCTGGCAGCTTTCGTGTTGGAGAAATCGTTGGATGTTTCGAATTTGGCAGCCGGGCTCTGCTAGACAGAGATACACAGTGTTGCCCCATTACCAAGCAAAGCTTTTGGGGAAAGCGAATGTCTGTGTGGCAGCGAATGCAGTTCCAAGGGACAGTGAAAACCAGCTACAGCATTCCGTGCTGGCAACTTTCGTGTGGGAGAAATGGCTGGACGTTTCGAATTTGGTAGGCGGGCTCTGCGAGAGACACATACACAGTTTTGCCCCATTACCAAGCAAAGCTTTTGGGGAAAGCGAATGTCTGTGTGGCAGCAAATGCAGTTCCAAGGGACAGTGAAAACCAGCTACAGCATTCCGTGCTGGCAGCTTTCGTGCGGGCGCAATCGCTGGACGTTTCGAATTTGGCAGCCGGGCTCTGCGAGAGACACATACACAGTGTTGCCCTTTACGAACCAAAGCTTTTGGGGAAAGCGAATGCCTGTGTGGCAGCGAATGCAGTTCCAAGGGACAGTGAAAACCAGCTACAGCATTCCGTACTGGCAGCTTTCGTGCGGGCGAAATTGCTAGACGTTTCGAATTTGGCAGCCGGGCTCTGCAAGAGTGAGATACACAGTGTTGCCCCTTTACGAACCAAAGCTTTTGGGGAAAGCGAATGTCTGTGTGGCAGCGAATGCAGTTCCAAGGGACAGTGAAAACCAGCTATAGCATTCCGTGCTGGCAGCTTTCGTGTAGGAGAAATCGCTGGACGTTTCGAATTTGGCAGCCGGGCTCTGCGGGAGAGAGATACACAGTGTTGCCCCATTACCAAGAAAAGCTTTTGGGGAAACCGAATGCCTGTGTGGCAGCGAATGCAGTTCCAAGGGACAGTGAAAACCAGCTATAGCATTCCGTGCTGGCAGCTTTCGTGTGGGCGCAATCGCTGGACCTTTCGAATTTGGCAGACGGGCTCTGCGAGAGACATATACACAGTGTTGCCCCTTTACCAAGAAAGCTTTTGGGGAAAGCGAATGCCTGTGTGGCAGCGAATGTAGTTCCAAGGGACAATGAAAACCAGCTACAGCATTCCGTACTGGCAGCTTTCGTGCGGGTGCAATTGCTAGACGTTTCGAATTTGGCAGCCGGGCTCTGCGAGAGACACATACACAGTGTTGCCCCTTTACGAACCAAAGCTTTTGGGGAAAGCGAATATCTCTGTGGCGGTGAATGCCGTTCCAAGGGACAGTGAAAACCAGCTAGAGCATTCCGTGCTGGCAGCTTTTGTGCGGGAGCAATCGCTGGACGTTTCGAATTTGGCAGCCGGGCTCTGCGAGAGTGAGATACACAGTGTTGCCCCTTTACGAACCAAAGCTTTTGGGGAAAGCGAATATCTCTGTGGCAGTGCATGCCGTTCCAAGGGACAGTGACAACCAGCTAGAGCATTCCATGCTGGCAGCTTTCGTGTGGGAGAAATCGCTGGATGTTTCGAATTTGGCAGCCGGGCTCTGCTAGACAGAGATACACAGTGTTGCCCAATTACCAAGCAAAGATTTTGGGGAAAGCGAATGTCTGTGTGGCAGCGAATGCAGTTCCAAGGGACAGTGAAAACCAGCTAAAGCATTCCGTGCTGGCAGCTTTCGTGTGGGCGCAATCGCTGGACCTTTCGAATTTGGAAGCCGGGCTCTGCGAGAGACATATACACAGTGTTGCCCCTTTACCAAGCAAAGCTTTTGGGGAAAGTGAATGCCTGTGTGGCAGCGAATGCAGTTCCAAGGGACAATGAAAACCAGCTACAGCATTCCGTACTGGCAGCTTTCGTGCGGGTGCAATTGCTAGATGTTTCGAATTTGGCAGCCGGGCTCTGCAAGAGTGAGATACACAGTGTTGCCCCTTTACGAACCAAAGCTTTTAGGGAAAGCGAATGTCTGTGTGGCAGTGAATGCAGTTCCAAGGGACAGTGAAAACCAGCTACAGCATTCCGTGCTGGCAGCTTTTGTGCGGGCGCAATCGCTGGACGTTTCGAATTTGGCAGCCGGGCTCTGCGAGAGTGAGATACACAGTGTTGCCCCTTTACGAACCAAAGCTTTTGGGGAAAGCGAATGTCTGTGTGGCAGTGAATGCAGTTCCAAGGGACAGTGAAAACCAGCTACAGCATTCCGTGCTGGCAGCTTTCGTGTTGGAGAAATCGTTGGATGTTTCGAATTTGGCAGCCGGGCTCTGCTAGACAGAGATACACAGTGTTGCCCCATTACCAAGCAAAGCTTTTGGGGAAAGCGAATGTCTGTGTGGCAGCGAATGCAGTTCCAAGGGACAGTGAAAACCAGCTACAGCATTCCGTGCTGGCAACTTTCGTGTGGGAGAAATGGCTGGACGTTTCGAATTTGGTAGGCGGGCTCTGCGAGATACACATACACAGTTTTGCCCCATTACCAAGCAAAGCTTTTGGGGAAAGCGAATGTCTGTGTGGCAGCAAATGCAGTTCCAAGGGACAGTGAAAACCAGCTACAGCATTCCGTGCTGGCAGCTTTCGTGCGGGCGCAATCGCTGGACGTTTCGAATTTGGCAGCCGGGCTCTGCGAGAGACACATACACAGTGTTGCCCTTTACGAACCTAAGCTTTTGGGGAAAGCGAATGCCTGTGTGGCAGCGAATGCAGTTCCAAGGGACAGTGAAAACCAGCTACAGCATTCCGTACTGGCAGCTTTCGTGCGGGCGAAATTGGTAGACGTTTCGAATTTGTCAGCCGGGCTCTGCAAGAGTGAGATACACAGTGTTGCCCCTTTACGAACCGAAGCTTTTGGGGAAAGCGAATGTCTGTGTGGCAGCGAATGCAGTTCCAAGGGACAGTGAAAACCAGGAACAGCATTCCGTGCTGGCAGCTTTCGTGTAGGAGAAATCGCTGGATGTTTCGAATTTGGCAGCCGGGCTCTGCGGGAGAGAGATATACAGTGTTGCCCCATTACCAAGAAAAGCTTTTGGGGAAACCGAATGCCTGTGTGGCAGCGAATGCAGTTCCTAGGGACAGTGAAAACCAGCTACAGCATTCCGTGCTGGTAGCTTTCGTGGGGCGCAATCGCTGGACTTCTCTAATTTGGCAGCCGGGTTCTGCGGGAGAGAGATATACAGTGTTGCCCCATTACCAAGAAAAGCTTTTGGGGAAAGCGAATGTCCGTGTGGCAGCGAATGCAGTTCCAAGGGACAGTGAAAACCAGGAAGAGCATTCCGTGCTGGCAGCTTTCGTGTGGGAGAAATCGCTGAATGTTTCGAATTTGGCAGCCGGAGTCTGCGAGACAGAGATACACAGTGTTGCTCCATTACCAAGAAAAGCTTTTTGGGAAACCGAATGTCTGTGTGGCAGTGAATGCAGTTCCAAGGGACAGTGAAAACCAGCTACAGCATTCCGTGCTGGCAGCTTTCGTGTGGGCGCAATCGCTGGACGTTCGAAATTTGGCAGCCGGGCTCTGCGAGAGAGAGATACACAGTGTTGCCCCTTTACGAACCAAAGCTTTTGGGGAAAGCGAATGTCTGTGTGGCAGTGAATGCAGTTCCAAGGGACAGTGAAAAACAGCTAGAGCATTCCGTGCTGGCAGCTTTTGTGCGGGAGCAATCGCTGGACGTTTCGAATTTGGCAGCCGGGCTCTGCGAGAGACACATACACAGTGTTGCCCCATTACCAAGAAAACCTTTGGGGAAACCGAATGCCTGTGTGGCAGCGAATGCAGTTCCAAGGGACAGTGAAAACCAGCTATAGCATTCCGTGCTGGCAGCTTTCGTGTAGGCGCAATCGCTGGACGTTTCGAATTTGGCAGTCGGGCTCTGCGAGAGAGAGATACACAGTGTTGCCCCTTTACGAACCAAAGCTTTTGGGGAAAGCGAATGTCTGTGTGGCAGCGAATGCAGTTCCAAGGGACAGTGAAAACCACGTACAGCATTCCGTGCTGGCAGCTTTCGTGTGGGGGAAATCGCTGGACGTTTCGAATTTGGCAGCCGGGCTCTGCGAGAGACACATACACAGTGTTGCCCCTTTACGAACCAAAGCTTTTGGGGAAAGCGAATGTCTGTGTGGCAGCGAATGCAGTTCCTAGGGACAGTGAAAACCAGCTACAGCATTCCGTGCTGGTAGCTTTCGTGGGGCGCAATCGCTGGACTTCTCTAATTTGGCAGCCGGGCTCTGCGAGAGACACATACACAGTGTTGCCCTATTACCAAGAAAAGCTTTTGGGGAAAGCGAATGTCCGTGTGGCAGCGAATGCAGTTCCAAGGGACAGTGAAAACCAGGAAGAGCATTCCGTGCTGGCAGGTTTCGTGTGGGAGAAATCGCTGAATGTTTCGAATTTGGCAGCCGGGCTCTGCTAGACAGAGATACACACTGTTGCCCAATTACCAAGCAAAGCTTTTGGGGAAAGCGAATGCCTGTGTGGCAGCGAATGCAGTTCCAAGGGACAATGAAAACCAGCTACAGCATTCCGTACTGGCAGCTTTCGTGCGGGTGCAATTGCTAGACGTTTCGAATTTGGCAGCCGGGCTCTGCAAGAGACACATACACAGTGTTGCCCCTTTACGAACCAAAGCTTTTGGGGAAAGCGAATGTCTGTGTGGCATGGAATGCAGTTCCAAGGGACAGTGAAAACCAGCTACAGCATTCCGTGCTGGCAGCTTTTGTGCGGGCGCAATCGCTGGACGTTTCGAATTTGGCAGCCGGGCTCTGCGAGAGTGAAATACACAGTGTTGCCCCTTTACGAACCAAAGCTTTTGGGGAAAGCGAATGTCTGTGTGGCATGGAATGCAGTTCCAAGGGACAGTGAAAACCAGCTACAGCATTCCGTGCTGGCAGCTTTTGTGCGGGCGCAATCGCTGGACGTTTCGAATTTGGCAGCCGGGCTCTGCGAGAGTGAGATACACAGTGTTGCCCCTTTACGAACCAAAGCTTTTGGGGAAAGCGAATGTCTGTGTGGCAGTGAATGCAGTTCCAAGGGACAGTGAAAACCAGCTAGAGCATTCCGTGCTGGCAGCTTTCGTGTGGGAGAAATGGCTGGACGTTTCGAATTTGGTAGGCGGGCTCTGCGAGAGACACATACTCAATTTTGCCCCATTACCAAGCAAAGCTTTTGGGGAAAGCGAATGTCTGTGTGGCAGCAAATGCAGTTCCAAGGGACAGTGAAAACCAGCTACAGCATTCCGTACTGGCAGCTTTTGTGCGGGCGCAATCGCTGGACGTTTCGAATTTGGCAGCCAGGCTCTGCGAGAGTGAGATACACAGTGTTGCCCCTTTACGAACCAAAGCTTTTGGGGAAAGCGAATGTCTGTGTGGCAGTGAATGCAGTTCCAAGGGACAGTGAAAACCAGCTAGAGCATTCCGTGCTGGCAGCTTTCGTGTTGGAGAAATCGTTGGATATTTCGAATTTGGCAGCCGGGCTCTGCTAGACAGAGATACACAGTGTTGCCCCATTACCAAGCAAAGCTTTTGGGGAAAGCGAATGTCTGTGTGGCAGCGAATGCAGTTCCAAGGGACAGTGAAAACCAGCTACAGCATTCCGTGCTGGCAACTTTCGTGTGGGAGAAATGGCTGGACGTTTCGAATTTGATAGGCGGGCTCTGCGAGAGACACATACACAGTTTTGCCCCATTACCAAGCAAAGCTTTTGGGGAAAGCGAATGTCTGTGTGGCAGCAAATGCAGTTCCAAGGGACAGTGAAAACCAGGAACAGCATTCCGTGCTGGCAGCTTTCGTGTCGGAGAAATCGCTGGATGTTTCGAATTTGGCAGCCGGGCTCTGCGGGAGAGAGATACACAGTGTTGCCCCATTACCAAGAAAAGCTTTTGGGGAAACCGAATGCCTGTGTGGCAGCGAATGCAGTTCCAAGGGACAGTGAAAACCAGCTATAGCATTCCGTGCTTGCAGCTTTCGTGTAGGCGCAATCGCTGGACGTTTCGAATTTGGCAGCCGGGCTCTGCGAGAGAGAGATACACAGTGTTGCCCCTTTACGAACCAAAGCTTTTGGGGAAAGCGAATGTCTGTGTGGCAGCGAATGCAGTTCCAAGGGACAGTGAAAACCA
Source organism: Mycteria americana (assembly GCF_035582795.1). NCBI lineage: Eukaryota > Metazoa > Chordata > Aves > Ciconiiformes > Ciconiidae > Mycteria > Mycteria americana. The sequence continues at coordinate 3,434,065 of NW_027445436.1, read as the reverse complement.
GGTACAGCATTCCGTGCTGGCAGCTTTCGTGTGGGGGAAATCGCTGGACGTTTCGAATTTGGCAGCCGGGCTCTGCGAGAGACACATACACAGTGTTGCCCCTTTACGAACCAAAGCTTTTGGGGAAAGCGAATGTCTGTGTGGCAGCAAATGCAGTTCCAAGGGACAGTGAAAACCAGCTACAGCATTCCGTGCTGGCAGCTTTCGTGCGGGCGCAATCGCTGGACGTTTCGAATTTGGCAGCCGGGCTCTGCGAGAGACACATACACAGTGTTGCCCTTTACGAACCAAAGCTTTTGGGGAAAGCGAATGCCTGTGTGGCAGCGAATGCAGTTCCAAGGGACAGTGAAAACCAGCTACAGCATTCCGTACTGGCAGCTTTCGTGCGGGCGAAATTGCTAGACGTTTCGAATTTGGCAGCCGGGCTCTGCAAGAGTGAGATACACAGTGTTGCCCCTTTACGAACCAAAGCTTTTGGGGAAAGCGAATGTCTGTGTGGCAGCGAATGCAGTTCCAAGGGACAGTGAAAACCAGCTATAGCATTCCGTGCTGGCAGCTTTCGTGTAGGAGAAATCGCTGGACGTTTCGAATTTGGCAGCCGGGCTCTGCGGGAGAGAGATACACAGTGTTGCCCCATTACCAAGAAAAGCTTTTGGGGAAACCGAATGCCTGTGTGGCAGCGAATGCAGTTCCAAGGGACAGTGAAAACCAGCTATAGCATTCCGTGCTGGCAGCTTTCGTGTGGGCGCAATCGCTGGACCTTTCGAATTTGGCAGACGGGCTCTGCGAGAGACATATACACAGTGTTGCCCCTTTACCAAGAAAGCTTTTGGGGAAAGCGAATGCCTGTGTGGCAGCGAATGTAGTTCCAAGGGACAATGAAAACCAGCTACAGCATTCCGTACTGGCAGCTTTCGTGCGGGTGCAATTGCTAGACGTTTCGAATTTGGCAGCCGGGCTCTGCGAGAGACACATACACAGTGTTGCCCCTTTACGAACCAAAGCTTTTGGGGAAAGCGAATATCTCTGTGGCGGTGAATGCCGTTCCAAGGGACAGTGAAAACCAGCTAGAGCATTCCGTGCTGGCAGCTTTTGTGCGGGAGCAATCGCTGGACGTTTCGAATTTGGCAGCCGGGCTCTGCGAGAGTGAGATACACAGTGTTGCCCCTTTACGAACCAAAGCTTTTGGGGAAAGCGAATATCTCTGTGGCAGTGAATGCCGTTCCAAGGGACAGTGACAACCAGCTAGAGCATTCCATGCTGGCAGCTTTCGTGTGGGAGAAATCGCTGGATGTTTCGAATTTGGCAGCCGGGCTCTGCTAGACAGAGATACACAGTGTTGCCCAATTACCAAGCAAAGATTTTGGGGAAAGCGAATGTCTGTGTGGCAGCGAATGCAGTTCCAAGGGACAGTGAAAACCAGCTAAAGCATTCCGTGCTGGCAGCTTTCGTGTGGGCGCAATCGCTGGACCTTTCGAATTTGGAAGCCGGGCTCTGCGAGAGACATATACACAGTGTTGCCCCTTTACCAAGCAAAGCTTTTGGGGAAAGTGAATGCCTGTGTGGCAGCGAATGCAGTTCCAAGGGACAATGAAAACCAGCTACAGCATTCCGTACTGGCAGCTTTCGTGCGGGTGCAATTGCTAGATGTTTCGAATTTGGCAGCCGGGCTCTGCAAGAGTGAGATACACAGTGTTGCCCCTTTACGAACCAAAGCTTTTAGGGAAAGCGAATGTCTGTGTGGCAGTGAATGCAGTTCCAAGGGACAGTGAAAACCAGCTACAGCATTCCGTGCTGGCAGCTTTTGTGCGGGCGCAATCGCTGGACGTTTCGAATTTGGCAGCCGGGCTCTGCGAGAGTGAGATACACAGTGTTGCCCCTTTACGAACCAAAGCTTTTGGGGAAAGCGAATGTCTGTGTGGCAGTGAATGCAGTTCCAAGGGACAGTGAAAACCAGCTACAGCATTCCGTGCTGGCAGCTTTCGTGTTGGAGAAATCGTTGGATGTTTCGAATTTGGCAGCCGGGCTCTGCTAGACAGAGATACACAGTGTTGCCCCATTACCAAGCAAAGCTTTTGGGGAAAGCGAATGTCTGTGTGGCAGCGAATGCAGTTCCAAGGGACAGTGAAAACCAGCTACAGCATTCCGTGCTGGCAACTTTCGTGTGGGAGAAATGGCTGGACGTTTCGAATTTGGTAGGCGGGCTCTGCGAGATACACATACACAGTTTTGCCCCATTACCAAGCAAAGCTTTTGGGGAAAGCGAATGTCTGTGTGGCAGCAAATGCAGTTCCAAGGGACAGTGAAAACCAGCTACAGCATTCCGTGCTGGCAGCTTTCGTGCGGGCGCAATCGCTGGACGTTTCGAATTTGGCAGCCGGGCTCTGCGAGAGACACATACACAGTGTTGCCCTTTACGAACCAAAGCTTTTGGGGAAAGCGAATGCCTGTGTGGCAGCGAATGCAGTTCCAAGGGACAGTGAAAACCAGCTACAGCATTCCGTACTGGCAGCTTTCGTGCGGGCGAAATTGGTAGACGTTTCGAATTTGTCAGCCGGGCTCTGCAAGAGTGAGATACACAGTGTTGCCCCTTTACGAACCGAAGCTTTTGGGGAAAGCGAATGTCTGTGTGGCAGCGAATGCAGTTCCAAGGGACAGTGAAAACCAGGAACAGCATTCCGTGCTGGCAGCTTTCGTGTAGGAGAAATCGCTGGATGTTTCGAATTTGGCAGCCGGGCTCTGCGGGAGAGAGATATACAGTGTTGCCCCATTACCAAGAAAAGCTTTTGGGGAAACCGAATGCCTGTGTGGCAGCGAATGCAGTTCCTAGGGACAGTGAAAACCAGCTACAGCATTCCGTGCTGGTAGCTTTCGTGGGGCGCAATCGCTGGACTTCTCTAATTTGGCAGCCGGGTTCTGCGGGAGAGAGATATACAGTGTTGCCCCATTACCAAGAAAAGCTTTTGGGGAAAGCGAATGTCCGTGTGGCAGCGAATGCAGTTCCAAGGGACAGTGAAAACCAGGAAGAGCATTCCGTGCTGGCAGCTTTCGTGTGGGAGAAATCGCTGAATGTTTCGAATTTGGCAGCCGGAGTCTGCGAGACAGAGATACACAGTGTTGCTCCATTACCAAGAAAAGCTTTTTGGGAAACCGAATGTCTGTGTGGCAGTGAATGCAGTTCCAAGGGACAGTGAAAACCAGCTACAGCATTCCGTGCTGGCAGCTTTCGTGTGGGCGCAATCGCTGGACGTTCGAAATTTGGCAGCCGGGCTCTGCGAGAGAGAGATACACAGTGTTGCCCCTTTACGAACCAAAGCTTTTGGGGAAAGCGAATGTCTGTGTGGCAGTGAATGCAGTTCCAAGGGACAGTGAAAAACAGCTAGAGCATTCCGTGCTGGCAGCTTTTGTGCGGGAGCAATCGCTGGACGTTTCGAATTTGGCAGCCGGGCTCTGCGAGAGACACATACACAGTGTTGCCCCATTACCAAGAAAACCTTTGGGGAAACCGAATGCCTGTGTGGCAGCGAATGCAGTTCCAAGGGACAGTGAAAACCAGCTATAGCATTCCGTGCTGGCAGCTTTCGTGTAGGCGCAATCGCTGGACGTTTCGAATTTGGCAGTCGGGCTCTGCGAGAGAGAGATACACAGTGTTGCCCCTTTACGAACCAAAGCTTTTGGGGAAAGCGAATGTCTGTGTGGCAGCGAATGCAGTTCCAAGGGACAGTGAAAACCACGTACAGCATTCCGTGCTGGCAGCTTTCGTGTGGGGGAAATCGCTGGACGTTTCGAATTTGGCAGCCGGGCTCTGCGAGAGACACATACACAGTGTTGCCCCTTTACGAACCAAAGCTTTTGGGGAAAGCGAATGTCTGTGTGGCAGCGAATGCAGTTCCTAGGGACAGTGAAAACCAGCTACAGCATTCCGTGCTGGTAGCTTTCGTGGGGCGCAATCGCTGGACTTCTCTAATTTGGCAGCCGGGCTCTGCGAGAGACACATACACAGTGTTGCCCTATTACCAAGAAAAGCTTTTGGGGAAAGCGAATGTCCGTGTGGCAGCGAATGCAGTTCCAAGGGACAGTGAAAACCAGGAAGAGCATTCCGTGCTGGCAGGTTTCGTGTGGGAGAAATCGCTGAATGTTTCGAATTTGGCAGCCGGGCTCTGCTAGACAGAGATACACACTGTTGCCCAATTACCAAGCAAAGCTTTTGGGGAAAGCGAATGCCTGTGTGGCAGCGAATGCAGTTCCAAGGGACAATGAAAACCAGCTACAGCATTCCGTACTGGCAGCTTTCGTGCGGGTGCAATTGCTAGACGTTTCGAATTTGGCAGCCGGGCTCTGCAAGAGACACATACACAGTGTTGCCCCTTTACGAACCAAAGCTTTTGGGGAAAGCGAATGTCTGTGTGGCATGGAATGCAGTTCCAAGGGACAGTGAAAACCAGCTACAGCATTCCGTGCTGGCAGCTTTTGTGCGGGCGCAATCGCTGGACGTTTCGAATTTGGCAGCCGGGCTCTGCGAGAGTGAAATACACAGTGTTGCCCCTTTACGAACCAAAGCTTTTGGGGAAAGCGAATGTCTGTGTGGCATGGAATGCAGTTCCAAGGGACAGTGAAAACCAGCTACAGCATTCCGTGCTGGCAGCTTTTGTGCGGGCGCAATCGCTGGACGTTTCGAATTTGGCAGCCGGGCTCTGCGAGAGTGAGATACACAGTGTTGCCCCTTTACGAACCAAAGCTTTTGGGGAAAGCGAATGTCTGTGTGGCAGTGAATGCAGTTCCAAGGGACAGTGAAAACCAGCTAGAGCATTCCGTGCTGGCAGCTTTCGTGTGGGAGAAATGGCTGGACGTTTCGAATTTGGTAGGCGGGCTCTGCGAGAGACACATACTCAATTTTGCCCCATTACCAAGCAAAGCTTTTGGGGAAAGCGAATGTCTGTGTGGCAGCAAATGCAGTTCCAAGGGACAGTGAAAACCAGCTACAGCATTCCGTACTGGCAGCTTTTGTGCGGGCGCAATCGCTGGACGTTTCGAATTTGGCAGCCAGGCTCTGCGAGAGTGAGATACACAGTGTTGCCCCTTTACGAACCAAAGCTTTTGGGGAAAGCGAATGTCTGTGTGGCAGTGAATGCAGTTCCAAGGGACAGTGAAAACCAGCTAGAGCATTCCGTGCTGGCAGCTTTCGTGTTGGAGAAATCGTTGGATATTTCGAATTTGGCAGCCGGGCTCTGCTAGACAGAGATACACAGTGTTGCCCCATTACCAAGCAAAGCTTTTGGGGAAAGCGAATGTCTGTGTGGCAGCGAATGCAGTTCCAAGGGACAGTGAAAACCAGCTACAGCATTCCGTGCTGGCAACTTTCGTGTGGGAGAAATGGCTGGACGTTTCGAATTTGATAGGCGGGCTCTGCGAGAGACACATACACAGTTTTGCCCCATTACCAAGCAAAGCTTTTGGGGAAAGCGAATGTCTGTGTGGCAGCAAATGCAGTTCCAAGGGACAGTGAAAACCAGGAACAGCATTCCGTGCTGGCAGCTTTCGTGTCGGAGAAATCGCTGGATGTTTCGAATTTGGCAGCCGGGCTCTGCGGGAGAGAGATACACAGTGTTGCCCCATTACCAAGAAAAGCTTTTGGGGAAACCGAATGCCTGTGTGGCAGCGAATGCAGTTCCAAGGGACAGTGAAAACCAGCTATAGCATTCCGTGCTTGCAGCTTTCGTGTAGGCGCAATCGCTGGACGTTTCGAATTTGGCAGCCGGGCTCTGCGAGAGAGAGATACACAGTGTTGCCCCTTTACGAACCAAAGCTTTTGGGGAAAGCGAATGTCTGTGTGGCAGCGAATGCAGTTCCAAGGGACAGTGAAAACCAGGTACAGCATTCCGTGCTGGCAGCTTTCGTGTGGGGGAAATCGCTGGACGTTTCGAATTTGGCAGCCGGGCTCTGCGAGAGACACATACACAGTGTTGCCCCTTTACGAACCAAAGCTTTTGGGGAAAGCGAATGCCTGTGTGGCAGCGAATGCAGTTCCTAGGGACAGTGAAAACCAGCTACAGCATTCCGTGCTGGTAGCTTTCGTGGGGCGCAATCGCTGGACTTCTCTAATTTGGCAGCCGGGCTCTGCGAGAGACACATACACAGTGTTGCCCCATTACCAAGAAAAGCTTTTGGGGAAAGCGAATGTCCGTGTGGCAGCGAATGCAGTTCCAAGGGACAGTGAAAACCAGGAAGAGCATTCCGTGCTGGCAGCTTTCGTGTGGGAGAAATCGCTGAATGTTTCGAATTTGGCAGCCGGGGTCTACGAGACAGAGATACACAGTGTTGCTCCACTACCAAGAAAAGCTTTTTGGGAAACCGAATGTCTGTGTGGCAGCGAATGCAGTTCCAAGGGACAGTGAAAACCACCTACAGCATTCCGTGCTGGCAGCTTTCGTGTGGGCGCAATCGCTGGAAGTTTCGAATTTGGCAGCCGGGCTCTGCGAGAGACACATACGCAGTGTTGCCCCATTACCAAGAAAACCTTTGGGGAAAGCCAATGCCTGTGTGGCAGCGAATGCAGTTCCAAGGGACAGTGAAAACCAGCTACAGCAGTCCGTGCTGGCAGCTTTCGTGTGGGTGCAATCGCTGGACGTTTCGAATTTCGCAGCCGGGCTCTGCGAGAGACACATACACAGTGTTGCCCCTTTACGAGCCAAAGCATGTGGGGAAAGCGTATGTCTGTGTGGCAGCGAATGCAGTTCCAAGGGACAGTGAAAACCAGCTAGAGCATTCCGTGCTGGCAACTTTCGTGTTGGAGAAATCGCTGGATGTTTCGAATTTGGCAGCCGGGCTCTGCGGGAGAGAGATACACAGTGTTGCCCCATTACCAAGAAAAGCTTTTGGGGAAACCGAATGCCTGTGTGGCAGCGAATGCAGTTCCAAGGGACAGTGAAAACCAGCTATAGCATTCCGTGCTTGCAGCTTTCGTGTAGGCGCAATCGCTGGACGTTTCGAATTTGGCAGCCGGGCTCTGCGAGAGAGAGATACACAGTGTTGCCCCTTTACGAACCAAAGCTTTTGGGGAAAGCGAATGTCTGTGTGGCAGCGAATGCAGTTCCAAGGGACAGTGAAAACCAGGTACAGCATTCTGTGCTGGCAGCTTTCGTGTGGGGGAAATCGCTGGACGTTTCGAATTTGGCAGCCGGGCTCTGCGAGAGACACATACACAGTGTTGCCCCTTTACGAACCAAAGCTTTTGGGGAAAGCGAATGCCTGTGTGGCAGCGAATGCAGTTCCTAGGGACAGTGAAAACCAGCTACAGCATTCCGTGCTGGTAGCTTTCGTGGGGCGCAATCGCTGGACTTCTCTAATTTGGCAGCCGGGCTCTGCGAGAGACACATACACAGTGTTGCCCCATTACCAAGAAAAGCTTTTGGGGAAAGCGAATGTCTGTGTGGCAGCGAATGCAGTTCCAAGGGACAGTGAAAACCAGGAAGAGCATTCCGTGCTGGCAGCTTTCGTGTGGGAGAAATCACTGAATGTTTCGAATTTGGCAGCCGGGGTCTACGAGACAGAGATACACAGTGTTGCTCCACTACCAAGAAAAGCTTTTTGGGAAACCGAATGTCTGTGTGGCAGCGAATGCAGTTCCAAGGGACAGTGAAAACCACCTACAGCATTCCGTGCTGGCAGCTTTCGTGTGGGCGCAATCGCTGGACGTTTCGAATTTGGCAGTCGGGCTCTGCGAGAGAGAGATACACAGTGTTGCCCCTTTACGAACCAAAGCTTTTGGGGAAAGCGAATGTCTGTGTGGCAGCGAATGCAGTTCCAAGGGACAGTGAAAACCAGCTACAGCATTCTGTGCTGGCAGCTTTCGTGTGGGAGAAATCGCTGGACGTTTCGAATTTGGCAGCCGGGCTCTGCGAGAGACACATACACAGTGTTGCCCCATTACCAAGCAAAGCTTTTGGGGAAAGCGAATGTCTGTGTGGCAGCGAATGCAGTTCCAAGGGACAGTAAAAACCAGCTATAGCATTCCGTGCTGGCAGCTTTCGTGTGGGCGCAATCGCTGGAAGTTTCGAATTTGGCAGCCGGGCTCTGCGAGAGACACATACACAGTGTTGCCCCTTTACGAGCCAAAGCATGTGGGGAAAGCGTATGTCTGTGTGGCAGCGAATGCAGTTCCAAGGGACAGTGAAAACCAGCTACAGCATTGCGAGCTGGCAGCTTTCTTGTGCGCGAAATCGCTGGACGTTTCGAATTTGGCAGCCGGGCTCTGCGAGAGACACATACACAGTGTTGCCCCTTTACGAACCAAAGCTTTTGGGGAAAGCGAATGTCTGTGTGGCAGCAAATGCAGTTCCAAGGGACAGTGAAAACCAGCTACAGCATTCCGTGCTGGCAGCTTTCGTGTGGGAGAAATCGCTGGATGTTTCGAATTTGGCAGCCCAGCTCTGCGAGAGACACATACACAGTGTTGCCCCTTTACGAACCAAACCTTTTGGGGAAAGCGAATGTCTGTGTGGCAGCGAATGCAGTTCCAAGGGACAGTGAAAACCAGCTACAGCCTTCCGTGCCGGCAGCTTTCGTGTGGGCGCAATCGCGTGACGTTTCGAATTTGGCAGCCGGGCTCTGCAAGAGTGAGATACACAGTGTTGCCGCTTTACGAACCAAAGCTTTTGGGGAAAGCGAATGCCTGTGTGGCAGCGAATGCAGTTCCAAGGGACAATGAAAACCAGCTACAGCATTCCGTACTGGCAGCTTTCGTGCGGGTGCAATTGCTAGACGTTTCGAATTTGGCAGCCGGGCTCTGCAAGAGTGAGATACACAGTGTTGCCCCTTTACGAACCAAAGCTTTTGGGGAAAGCGAATGTCTGTGTGGCAGTGAATGCAGTTCCAAGGGACAGTGAAAACCAGCTACAGCATTCCGTGCTGGCAGCTTTCGTGCGGGCGAAATTGCTAGACGTTTCGAATTTGGCAGCCGGGCTCTGCGAGAGTGAGATACACAGTGTTGCCCCTTTACGAACCAAAGCTTTTGGGGAAAGCGAATGTCTGTGTGGCAGCGAATGCAGTTCCAAGGGACAGTGAAAACCAGGAACAGCATTCCGTGCTGGCAGCTTTCGTGTAGGAGAAATCGCTGGATGTTTCGAATTTGGCAGCCGGGCTCTGCGGGAGAGAGATACACAGTGTTGCCCCATTACCAAGAAAAGCTTTTGGGGAAACCGAATGCCTGTGTGGCAGCGAATGCAGTTCCAAGGGACAGTGAAAACCAGCTATAGCATTCCGTGCTGGCAGCTTTCGTGTAGGCGCAATCGCTGGACGTTTCGAATTTGGCAGTCGGGCTCTGCGAGAGAGAGATACACAGTGTTGCCCCTTTACGAACCAAAGCTTTTGGGGAAAGCGAATGTCTGTGTGGCAGCGAATGCAGTTCCAAGGGACAGTGAAAACCAGCTACAGCATTCCGTGCTGGCAGCTTTCGTGTGGGGGAAATCGCTGGACGTTTCGAATTTGGCAGCCAGGCTCTGCGAGAGACACATACACAGTGTTGCCCCTTTACGAACCAAAGCTTTTGGGGAAAGCGAATGCCTGTGTGGCAGCAAATGCAGTTCCTAGGGACAGTGAAAACCAGCTACAGCATTCCGTGCTGGTAGCTTTCGTGGGGCGCAATCGCTGGACTTTTCCAATTTGGCAGCCGGGCTCTGCGAGAGACACATACACAGTGTTGCCCCATTACCAAGAAAAGCTTTTGGGGAAAGCGAATGTCCGTGTGGCAGCGAAAGCAGTTCCAAGGGACAGTGAAAACCAGGAAGAGCATTCCGTGCTGGCAGCTTTCGTGTGGGAGAAATCGCTGAATGTTTCGAATTTGGCAGCCGGGGTCTGCGAGACAGAGATACACAGTGTCGCTCCATTACCAAGAAAACCTTTGGGGAAATCGAATGCCTGTGTGGCAGCGAATGCAGTTCCAAGGGACAGTGAAAACCAGCTACAGCAGTCCGTGCTGGCAGCTTTCGTGTGGGGGAAATCGCTGGACGTTTCGAATTTCGCAGCCGGGCTCTGCGAGAGATACATAAACAGTGTTGCCCCTTTACGAGCCAAAGCTTGTGGGGAAAGCGTATGTCTTTGTGGCAGCGAATGCAGTTCCAAGGGACAGTGAAAACCAGCTACAGCATTGCGAGCTGGCAGCTTTCTTGTGGGCGCAATCGCTTGACGTTTCAAATTTGGCAGCCGGGCTCTGCGAGAGATACATACACAGTGTTGCCCCTTTACGAACCAAAGCTTTTGGGGAAAGCGAATGTCTGTGTGGCATGGAATGCAGTTCTAAAGGACAGTGAAAACCAGCCACAGCATTTCTTGCTGGTAACTTTCGTGTGGGAGAAATGGCTGGACGTTTCGAATTTGGCAGCCGGGCTCTGCGAGAGACACATACACAGTGTTGCCCCATTACCAAGCAAAGCTTTTGGGGAAAGCGAATGTTTGTGTGGCAGCAAATGCAGTTCCAAGGGACAGTGAAAACCAGCTACAGCATTCCGTGCTGGCAGCTTTTGTGCGGGCGCAATCGCTGGACGTTTCGAATTTGGCAGCCGGGCTCTGCGAGAGACACATACACAGTGTTGCCCCATTACCAAGAAAACCTTTGGGGAAAGCGAATGTCTGTGTGGCAGCGAATGCAGTTCCAAGGGACAGTGAAAACCAGCTACAGCATTCCGTGCTGGCAGCTTTCGTGTGGGAGAAATCGCTGGACGTTTCGAATTTGGCAGCCGGGCTCTGCGAGAGATACATACACATTGTTGCCCCATTACCAAGCAAAGCTTTTGGGGAAAGCGAATGTCTGTGTGGCAGCGAATGCAGTTCCAAGGGACAGTGAAAACCAGCTACAGCATTCGGTGCTGGCAGCTTTCGTGTGGGAGAAATCGCTGGATGTTTCGAATTTGGCAGCCGGGCTCTGCGAGAGACACATACACAGTGTTGCCCCTTTACGAACCAAAGCTTTTGGGGATAGCGAATGTCTGTGTGGCAGCGAATGCAGTTCCAAGGGACAGTGAAAACCAGCTACAGCATTCCATGCTGGCAGCTTTCGTGTGGGCGCAATCGCTGGACGTGTCGAATTTGGCAGCCGGGCTCTGCGAGAGACACATACACAGTGTTGCCGCATTACGAAGCAAAGCTTTTGGGGAAAGCGAATGTCTGTGTGGCAGCGAATGCAGTTCCAAGGGACAGTGAAAACCAGCTACAGCATTCCGTGCTGGCAGCTTTCGTGTGGGAGAAATCGCTGGATGTTTCGAATTTGGCAGCCGGGCTCTGCGAGAGACACATACACAGTGTTGCCCCATTACCAAGCAAAGCTTTTGGGGAAAGCGAATGTCTGTGTGGCAGCGAATGCAGTTCCAAGGGACAGTGAAAACCAGCTACAGCATTCCGTGCTGGCAGCTTTCGTGTGGGCGCAATTGCTGGACGTGTCGAATTTGGCAGCCGGGCTCTGCGAGAGACACATACACAGTGTTGCCCCATTACCAAGAAAAGCTTTTGGGGAAAGCGAATGTCTGTGTGGCAGCGAATGCACTTCCAAGGGACAGTGAAAACCAGCTACAGCATTCCGTGGTGGTGTCTTTTGTGCGGGCGCAATCACTGGACGTTTCGAATTTGGCAGCCGGGCTCTGCAAGAGACACATACACAGTGTTGCCCCTTTACGAACCAAAGCTTTTTGGGAAAGCGAATGCCTGTGTGGCAGCGAATGCAGTTCCAAGGGACAGTGAAAACCAGCTAGAGCATTCCGTGCTTGCAGCTTTCGTGTGGGAGAAATGGCTGGACGTTTCGAATTTGGCAGCCGGGCTCTGCGAGAGACACATACACTGTGTTGCCCCATTACCAAGCAAAGCTTTTGGGGAAAGCGAATGTCTGTGTGGCAGCAAATGCAGTTCCAAGGGACAGTGAAAACCAGCTACAGCATTCCGTGCTGGCAGCTTTTGTGCGGGCGCAATCGGTGGACGTTGCGAACTTGCCAGGTGGGCTCTGCAAGAGTGAGATACACAGTGTTGCCCCTTTACGAACCAAAGCTTTTGGGGAAAGCGAATGTCTGTGTGGCAGTGAATGCAGTTCCAAGGGACAGTGAAAACCAGCTACAGCATTCCGTGCTGGCAGCATTCGTGTGGGCGCAATCGCGTGACGTTTCGAATTTGGCAGCCGGGCTCTGCGAGAGTGAGATAGACAGTGTTGCCCCTTTACGAACCAAAGCTTTCGGGGAAAGCGAATATCTGTGTGGCAGTGAATGCCGTTCCAAGGGACAGTGAAAACCAGCTACAGCATTCCATGCTGGCAGCTTTCGTGTGGGAGAAATCGCTGGATGTTTCGAATTTGGCAGCCGGGCTCTGATAGACAGAGATACACAGTGTTGCCCCATTACCAAGCAAAGCTTTTGGGGAAAGCGAATGTCTGTGTGGCAGCGAATGCAGTTCCAAGGGACAGTGAAAACCAGCTACAGCATTCCGTGCTGGCAGCTTTCGTGTGGGCGCAATCGCGTGACGTTTCGAATTTGGCAGCCGGGCTCTGCAAGAGTGAGATACACAGTGTTGCCCCTTTACGAACCAAATCTTTTGTGGAAAGCGAATGTCTGTGTGGCAGCGAATGCAGTTCCAAGGGACAGTGAAAACCAGCTACAGCATTCCGTGCTGGCAGCTTTCGTGCGGGCGCAATCGCTGGACGTTTCGAATTTGGCAGCCGGGCTCTGCGAGAGTGAGATAAACAGTGTTGCCCCTTTACGAACCAAAGCTTTTGGGGAAAGCGAATATCTGTGTGGCAGTGAATGCCGTTCCAAGGGACAGTGAAAACCAGCTACAGCATTCCATGCTGGCAGCTTTCGTGTGGGAGAAATCACTGGATGTTTCGAATTTGGCAGATGGGCTATGCTAGACAGAGATACAAAGTGTTGCCCAATTACCAAGCAAAGCTTTTGTAGAAAGCGAATGTCTGTGTGGCAGCGAATGCAGTTCCAAGGGACAGTGAAAACCAGCTACAGCATTCCGTGCTGGCAGCTTTCGTGTGGGAGAAATCGCTGGATGTTTCGAATTTGGCAGCCGGGCTCTGCGAGAGACACATACACAGTGTTGCCCCATTACCAAGCAAAGCTTTTGGGGAAAGCGAATGTCTGTGTTGCAGCGAATGCAGTTCCAAGGGACAGTGAAAACCAGCTACAGCATTCCGTGCTGGCAGCTTTCGTGTGGGCGCAATTGCTGGACGTGTCGAATTTGGCAGCCGGGCTCTGCGAGAGACACATACACAGTGTTGCCCCATTACCAAGAAAAGCTTTTGGGGAAAGCGAATGTCTGTGTGGCAGCGAATGCACTTCCAAGGGACAGTGAAAACCAGCTACAGCATTCCGTGCTGGTGTCTTTTGTGCGGGCGCAATCACTGGACGTTTCGAATTTGCCAGCCGGGCTCTGCAAGAGACACATACACAGTGTTGCCCCTTTACGAACCAAAGCTTTTTGGGAAAGCGAATGCCTGTGTGGCAGCGAATGCAGTTCCAAGGGACAGTGAAAACCAGCTAGAGCATTCCGTGCTTGCAGCTTTCGTGTGGGAGAAATGGCTGGACGTTTCGAATTTGGCAGCCGGGCTCTGCGAGAGACACATACACTGTGTTGCCCCATTACCAAGCAAAGCTTTTGGGGAAAGCGAATGTCTGTGTGGCAGCAAATGCAGTTCCAAGGGACAGTGAAAACCAGCTACAGCATTCCGTGCTGGCAGCTTTTGTGCGGGCGCAATCGCTGGACGTTGCGAACTTGCCAGGTGGGCTCTGCAAGAGTGAGATACACAGTGTTGCCCCTTTACGAACCAAAGCTTTTGGGGAAAGCGAATGTCTGTGTGGCAGTGAATGCAGTTCCAAGGGACAGTGAAAACCAGCTACAGCATTCCGTGCTGGCAGCTTTCGTGTGGGCGCAATCGCGTGACGTTTCGAATTTGGCAGCCGGGCTCTGCGAGAGTGAGATAGACAGTGTTGCCCCTTTACGAACCAAAGCTTTCGGGGAAAGCGAATATCTGTGTGGCAGTGAATGCCGTTCCAAGGGACAGTGAAAACCACCTACAGCATTCCATGCTGGCAGCTTTCGTGTGGGAGAAATCGCTGGATGTTTCGAATTTGTCAGCCGGGCTCTGCAAGAGTGAGATACACAGTGTTGCCCCATTACCAAGCAAAGCTTTTGGGGAAAGCGAATGTCTGTGTGGCAGCGAATGCAGTTCCAAGGGACAGTGAAAACCAGCTACAGCATTCCGTGCTGGCAGCTTTCGTGTGGGCGCAATCGCGTGACGTTTCGAATTTGGCAGCCGGGCTCTGCGAGAGACACATACACAGTGTTGCCCCTTTACGAACCAAAGCTTTTGGGGAAAGCGAATGCCTGTGTGACAGCAAATGCAGTTCCAAGGGACAGTGAGAACCAGCTACAGAATTCCGTGCTGGCAGCTTTCGTGTTGGAGAAATCGCTGGATGTTTCGAATTTGGCAGCTGGTCTCTGCTAGACAGAGATACACAGTGTTGCCCCATTACCAAGCAAAGCTTTTGGGGAAAGTGAATGTCTGTGTGGCAGCGAATTCAGTTCCAAGGGACAGTGAAAACCAGCTACAGCATTCCGTTCTGGCAGCTTTCGTGTGCGAGAAATCGCTGGACGTTTCGAATTTGGCAGCCGGACTCTGCGAGAGACACATACACAGTGTTGCCCCATTACCATGAAAACATTTTGGGGAAAGCGAATGTCTGTGTGGCAGCGAATGCAGTTCCAAGGGACAGTGAAAACCAGCTACAGCATTCGGTGCTGGCAGCTTTTTTGTGGTCGCAATCGCTGGACGTTTCGAATTTGGCAGCCAGGCTCTGCGAGAGAGAGATACACAGTGTTGCCCCTTTACGAACCAAAGCTTTTGGGGAAAGCAAATGTCTGTGTGGCAGCGAATGCAGTTCCAAGGGACAGTGAAAACCAGCTACAGCATTCCGTTCTGGCAGCTTTCGTGTGGGAGAAATCGCTGGACGTTTCAAATTTGGCAGCCGGGCTCTGCGAGAGACACATTCACAGTGTTGCCCCATTACCATGAAAACATTTTTGGGAAAGCGAATGTCTGTGTGGCAGCGAATGCAGTTCCAAGGGACAGTGAAAACCAGCTACAGCATTCCGTGCTGGCAGCTTTCGTGTGGGAGAAATTGCTGGACGTTTCGAATTTGGCAGCCGGGTTCTGCGAGAGACACATACACAGTGTTGCCCCATTACCATGAAAACCTTTTGGGGAAAGCGAATGTCTGTGTGGCTGCGAATGCAGTTCCAAGGGACAGTGAAAACCAGCTACAGCATTCCGTGCTGGCAGCTTTCGTGTGGGTGCAATCGCTGGACGTTTCAAATTTGGCAGCCGGGCTCTGCGAGAGAGAGATAAACAGTGTTGCCCCTTTACGAACCAAAGCTTTTGGGGAAAGCGAATGTCTGTGTGGCAGCGAATGCAGTTCCAAGGGACAGTGAAAACCAGCTACAGCATTCGGTGCTGGCAGCTTTTTTGTGGTCGCAATCGCTGGATGTTTCGAATTTGGCAGTCGGGCTCTGCGAGAGAGAGATACACAGTGTTGCCCCTTTACGAACCAAAGCTTTTGGGGAAAGCAAATGAGTGTGTGGCAGCGAATGCAGTTCCAAGGGACAGTGAAAAGCAGCTACAGCATTCCGTGCTGGCAGCTTTCGTGTGGGAGAAATCGCTGGACGTTTCAAATTTGGCAGCCGGGCTCTGCGAGAGACACATACACAGTGTTGCCCCTTTACGAACCAAAGCTTTTGGGGAAAGCAAATGAGTGTGTGGCAGCGAATGCAGTTGCAAGAGACAGTGAAAACCAGCTACAGCATTCCGTTCTGGCAGCTTTCGTGTGGGAGAAATCGCTGGACGTTTCTAATTTGGCAGCCGGGCTCTGCGAGAGACACATACACAGTGTTGCCCCATTACCAAGCAAAGCTTTTGGGGAAAGCGAATGTCTGTGTGGCAGCGAATGCAGTTCCAAGGGACAGTGAAAACCAGCTACAGCATTCCGTGCTGGCAGCTTTCGTGTGGGCACAATCGCTGGATGTTTCGAATTTGGCAGCCGGGCTCTGCGAGAGACACATACACAGTGTTGCCCCTTTACGAACCAAAGCTTTTGGGGAAAGCGAATGCCTGTGTGGCAGCGAATGCAGTTCCAAGGGACAGTGAGAACCAGCTACAGAATTCCGTGCTGGCAGCTTTCGTGTTGGAGAAATCGCTGGATGTTTCGAATTTGGCAGCTGGTCTCTGCTAGACAGAGATACACAGTGTTGCCCCATTACCAAGCAAAGCTTTTGGGGAAAGCGAATGTCTGTGTGGCAGCGAATTCAGTTCCAAGGGACAGTGAAAACCAGCTACAGCATTCCGTTCTGGCAGCTTTCGTGTGCGAGAAATCGCTGGACGTTTCGAATTTGGCAGCCGGACTCTGCGAGAGACACATACACAGTGTTGCCCCATTACCATGAAAACATTTTGGGGAAAGCGAATGTCTGTGTGGCAGCGAATGCAGTTCCAAGGGACAGTGAAAACCAGCTACAGCATTCCGTGCTGGCAGCTTTCGTATGGGAGAAATTGCTGTACGTTTCGAATTTGGCAGCCGGGCTCTGCGAGAGACACATACACAGTGTTGCCCCATTACCATGAAAACCTTTTGGGGAAAGCGAATGTTTGTGTGGCAGCAAATGCAGTTCCAAGGGACAGTGAAAACCAGCTACAGCATTCCGTTCTGGCACCTTTCGTGTGGGCGCAATCGCTGGACTTTTCGAATTTGGCAGCCGGGCTCTGCGAGAGATACATACACAGTGTTGCCCCTTTACGAACCAAAGCTTGTGGGGAAAGCGAATGTCTGTGTGGCAGCGAATGCAGTTCCAAGGGACAGTGAAAACCAGCTACAGCATTCCGTGCTGGCAGCTTTCCTCTGGGGGAAATCGCTGGACGTTTCAAATTTGGCAGCCGGGCTCTGCGAGAGACACATACACAGTGTTGCACCATTACCATGAAAAACTTTTGGGGAAAGCGAATGTCTGTGTGGCAGCGAATGCAGTTCCAAGGGACAGTGAAAACCAGCTACAGCATTCCGTGCTGGCAGCTTTCGTATGGGAGAAATTGCTGGACGTTTCGAATTTGGCAGCCGGGCTCTGCGAGAGACACATACATAGTGTTGCCCCATTACCATGAAAACCTTTTGGGGAAAGCGAATGCCTGTGTGGCAGCGAATGCAGTTCCAAGGGACAGTGAAAACCAGCTACAGCATTCCGTGCTGGCAGCTTTCGTGTGGGCGCAATCGCTGGACGTTTCAAATTTGGCAGCCGGGCTCTGCGAGAGACACATACACAGTGTTGCCCCTTTACGAACCAAAGCTTTTGGGGAAAGCGAATGTCTGTGTGGCAGCGAATGCAGTTCCAAGGGACAGTGAAAACCAGCTACAGCATTCGGTGCTGGCAGCTTTTTTGTGGTCGCAATCGCTGGAAGTTTCGAATTTGGCAGCCAGGCTCTGCGAGAGAGAGATACACAGTGTTGCCCCTTTACGAACCAAAGCTTTTGGGGAAAGCAAATGTCTGTGTGGCAGCGAATGCAGTTCCAAGGGACAGTGAAAACCAGCTACAGCATTCCGTGCTGGCAGCTTTCGTGTGGGAGAAATCGCTGGACGTTTCAAATTTGGCAGCCGGGCTCTGCGAGAGACACATTCACAGTGTTGCCCCAGTACCATGAAAACATTTTTGGGAAAGCGAATGTCTGTGTGGCAGCGAATGCAGTTCCAAGGGACAGTGAAAACCAGCTACAGCATTCCGTGCTGGCAGCTTTCCTATGGGAGAAATTGCTGGACGTTTCGAATTTGGCAGCCGGGCTCTGCGAGAGACACATACACAGTGTTGCCCCATTACCATGAAAACCTTTTGGGGAAAGCGAACGTCTGTGTGGCTGCGAATGCAGTTCCAAGGGACAGTGAAAACCAGCTACAGCATTCCGTGCTGGCAGCTTTCGTGTGGGCGCAATCGCTGGACGTTTCAAATTTGGCAGCCGGGCTCTGCGAGAGAGAGATAAACAGTGTTGCCCCTTTACGAACCAAAGCTTTTGGGGAAAGCGAATGTCTGTGTGGCAGCGAATGCAGTTCCAAGGGACAGTGAAAACCAGCTACAGCATTCCGTGCTGGCAGCTTTCGTGTGGGCGCAATCGCTGGACGTTTCAAATTTGGCAGCCGGGCTCTGCGAGAGAGAGATACACAGTGTTGCCCCTTTACGAACCAAAGCTTTTGGGGAAAGCGAATGTCTGTGTGGCAGCGAATGCAGTTCCAAGGGACAGTGAAAACCAGCTACAGCATTCGGTGCTGGCAGCTTTTTTGTGGTCGCAATCGCTGGACGTTTCGAATTTGGCAGCCAGGCTCTGCGAGAGAGAGATACACAGTGTTGCCCCTTTACGAACCAAAGCTTTTGGGGAAAGCAAATGTCTGTGTGGCAGCGAATGCAGTTCCAAGGGACAGTGAAAACCAGCTACAGCATTCCGTGCTGGCAGCTTTCGTGTGGGAGAAATCGCTGGACGTTTCAAATTTGGCAGCCGGGCTCTGCGAGAGACACATTCACAGTGTTGCCCCATTACCATGAAAACATTTTTGGGAAAGCGAATGTCTGTGTGGCAGCGAATGCAGTTCCAAGGGACAGTGAAAACCAGCTACAGCATTCCGTGCTGGCAGCTTTCGTATGGGAGAAATTGCTGGACGTTTCGAATTTGGCAGCCGGGCTCTGCGAGAGACACATACACAGTGTTGCCCCATTACCATGAAACCCTTTTGGGGAAAGCGAATGTCTGTGTGGCTGCGAATGCAGTTCCAAGGGACAGTGAAAACCAGCTACAGCATTCCGTGCTGGCAGCTTTCGTGTGGGCGCAATCGCTGGACGTTTCAAATTTGGCAGCCGGGCTCTGCGAGAGAGAGATAAACAGTGTTGCCCCTTTACGAACCAAAGCTTTTGGGGAAAGCGAATGTCTGTGTGGCAGCGAATGCAGTTCCAAGGGACAGTGAAAACCAGCTACAGCATTCGGTGCTGGCAGCTTTTTTGTGGTCGCAATCGCTGGATGTTTCGAATTTGGCAGCCGGGCTCTGCTAGACAGAGATACACAGTGTTGCCCCTTTACGAACCAAAGCTTTTGGGGAAAGCAAATGAGTGTGTGGCAGCGAATGCAGTTCCAAGGGACAGTGAAAAGCAGCTACAGCATTCCGTGCTGGCAGCTTTCGTGTGGGAGAAATCGCTGGACGTTTCAAATTTGGCAGCCGGGCTCTGCGAGAGACACATACACAGTGTTGCCCCTTTACGAACCAAAGCTTTTGGGGAAAGCAAATGAGTGTGTGGCAGCGAATGCAGTTCCAAGAGACAGTGAAAACCAGCTACAGCATTCCGTTCTGGCAGCTTTCGTGTGGGAGAAATCGCTGGACGTTTCTAATTTGGCAGCCGGGCTCTGCGAGAGACACATACACAGTGTTGCCCCATTACCAAGCAAAGCTTTTGGGGAAAGCGAATGTCTGTGTGGCAGCGAATGCAGTTCCAAGGGACAGTGAAAACCAGCTACAGCATTCCGTGCTGGCAGCTTTCGTGTGGGCACAATCGCTGGATGTTTCGAATTTGGCAGCCGGGCTCTGCGAGAGACACATACACAGTGTTGCCCCTTTACGAACCAAAGCTTTTGGGGAAAGCGAATGCCTGTGTGGCAGCGAATGCAGTTCCAAGGGACAGTGAGAACCAGCTACAGAATTCCGTGCTGGCAGCTTTCGTGTGCGAGAAATTGCTGGATATTTCGAATTTGGCAGCCGGGCTCTGCGAGAGACACATACACATTGTTGCCCCATTACAAGGAAAACCTTTGGGGAAAGCGAATGCCTGTGTGGCAGCGAATGCAGTTCCAAGGGACAGTGAAAACCAGCTACAGCACTCCGTACTGGCAGCTTTCGTGTGGGGGAAATCGCTCGACTTTTCGAATTTGGCAGCCGGGCTCTGCTACACAGAGATACACAGTGTTGCCCCTTTACAAACCAAAGCTTTTGGGGAAAGCGAATATATGTATTGCAGCGAATGCAGTTCCAGGGGACAGTGAAAACCAGCTACAGCATTCCGTGCTGGCAGCTTTCGTGTGGGCACAATCGCTGGACGTTTCGAATTTGGCAGCCGGGCTCTGCAAGAGTGAGATACAGAGTGTTGCCCCTTTACGAACCAAAGCTTTTGGCGAAAGCGAATGTCTGTGTGGCAGCGAATGCAGTTCCAAGGGACAGTGAAAACCAGGAACAGCATTCCGTGCTGGCAGCTTTCGTGTGGGAGAAATCGCTGGATGTTTCGAATTTGGCAGCCGGGCTCTGCGAGACAGAGATTCACAGTGTTGCCCCATTACCAAGAAAAGCTTTTGGGGAAAACGAAAGTCTGTGTGGCAGCGAATGCAGTTCCAAGGGACAGTGAAAACCAGCTACAGCATTCCGTACTGGCAGCTTAAGTGCGGGCGACATTGCTAGACGTTTCGAATTGTCAGCCGGGCTCTGCAAGAGTGAGATACACAGTGTTGCACCTTTACGAACCAAAGCTTTTGGGGAAAGCGAATGTCTGTGTGGCAGCGAATGCAGTTCCAAGGGACAGTGAAAACCAGCTACAGCATTCCGTGCTGGCAGCTTTCGTGTGGGCGCAATCGCTGGACGTTTCGAATTTGGCAGCCGGGCTCTGCAAGAGTGAGATACACAGTGTTGCCCCATTACCAAGCAAAGCTTTTGGGGAAAGCGAATGCCTGTGTGGCAGCAAATGCAGTTTCAAGGGACAGTGAAAACCAGGTACAGCATTCCGTGCTGGCAGCTTTCGTGTGGGAGAAATCGCTGGACGTTTCGAATTTGGCAGCCGGGCTCTGCGAGAGATACATACACAGTGTTGCCCCATTACCAAGCAAAGCTTTTGGGGAAAGCGAATGTCTGTGTGGCAGTGAATGCAGTTCCAAGGGACAGTGAAAATCAGCTACAGCATTCTGTGCTGGTAGCTTTCGTGTGGGCGCAATCGCTGGACGTTTCGAATTTGGCAGCCGGGCTCTGCGAGAGACACATACACAGTGTTGCCCCATTACCAAGCAAAGCTTTTAGGGAAAGCGAATGTCTGTGTGGCAGCGAATGCAGTTCCAAGGGACAGTGAAAACCAGCTACAGCATTCCGTGCTGGCAGCTTTCTTGTGGGCGCAATCGCTGGACGTTTCGAATTTGGCAGCCGGGCTCTGCGAGAGACACATAGACATTGTTGCCGCATTACAAAGAAAACCTTTGGGGAAAGCGAATGCCTGTGTGGCAGCGAATGCAGTTCCAAGGGACAGTGAAAACCAGCTAGAGCACTCCGTACTGGCAGCTTTCGTGTGGGCGCAATCGCTGGACGTTTCGAATTTGGCAGCCGTCCTCTGCGAGAGAGAGATACAGAATGTTGCCCCATTACCAAGAAAACCTTTTGGGGAAAGCGAATGTCTGTGTGGCAGCGAATGCAGTTCCAAGGGACAGTGAAAACCAGCTACAGCATTCCGTGCTGGCAGCTTTCGTGTGGGGGAAATCGCTGGACGTTTCGAATTTGGCAGCCGGGCTCTGCGAGAGACACATACACAGTGTTGCCCCTTTACGAACCAAAGCTTTTGGGGAAAGCGAATGTCTGTGTGGCAGCGAATGCAGTTCCTAGGGACAGTGGAAACCAGCTACAGCATTCCGTGCTGGTAGTTTTCGTGTGGGCGCAAACGCTGGACTTTTCTAATTTGGCAGCCGGGCTCTGCGAGAGACACATACACAGTGTTGCCCCATTACCAAGAAAAGCTTTTGGGGAAAGCGAATGTCTGCGCGGCAGCGAATGCAGTTCCAAGGGACAGTGAAAACCAACTACAGCATTCCGTGCTGGCAGATTTCGTGCGAGCGCAATCGCTGGACGTTTCGAATTTGGCAGCCGGGCTCTGCGAGAGACACATACACAGTGTTGCCCCTTTACGAACCAAAGCTTTTGGGGAAAGCGAATGCCTGTGTGGCAGCGAATGCAGTTCCAAGGGACAGTGAAAACCAGCTACAGCATTCCGTACTGGCAGCTTAAGTGCGGGCGACATTGCTAGACGTTTCGAATTTGTCAGCCGGGCTCTGCAAGAGTGAGATACACAGTGTTGCGCCTTTACGAACCAAAGCTTTTGGGGAAAGCGAATGTCTGTGTGGCAGCGAATGCAGTTCCAAGGGACAGTGAAAACCAGCTACAGCATTGCGTGCTGGCAGCTTTCGTGTGGGAGAAATCGCTGGATGTTTCGAATTTTGCAGCCGGGCTCTGCGAGAGAGAGATACACAGTGTTGCCCCATTACCAAGAAAAGATTTTGGGGAAAACGAATGTCTGTGTGGCAGCGAATGCAGTTCCAAGGGACAGTGAAAACCAGCTACAGCATTCCGTACTGGCAGCTTAAGTGCGGGCGAAATTGCTAGACGTTTCGAATTTGTCAGCCGGACTCTGCAAGAGTGAGATACACAGTGTTGCACCTTTACGAACCAAAGCTGTTGGGGAAAGCGAATGTCTGTGTGGCAGCAAATGCAGTTCCAAGGGACAGTGAAAACCAGCTACAGCATTCCGTGCTGGCAGCTTTCGTGTGGGCGCAATCGCTGGACGTTTCGAATTTGGCAGTCGGGCTCTGCGAGACAGAGATACACAGTGTTGCCCCATTACCAAGAAAAACTTTTGGAGAAAGCGAATGTCTGTGTGGCAGCGAATGCAGTTCCAAGGGACAGTGAAAAGCAGCTACAGCATTCCGTGCTGGCAGCTTTCGTGTGGGAGAAATCGCTGGACGTTTCGAATTTGGCAGCCGGGCTCTGCGAGAGACACATACACAGTGTTGCCCCATTACCATGAAAAACTTTTGGGGAAAGCGAATGCCTGTGTGGCAGCGAATGCAGTTCCAAGGGACAGTGAAAACGAGCTACAGCATTCCGTGCTGGCAGCTTTCGTGTGGGCGCAATCGCTGGACGTTTCAAATTTGGCAGCCGGACTCTGCGAGAGAGAGATACACAGTGTTGCCCCTTTACGAACCAAAGCTTTTGGGGAAAGCGAATGTCTGTGTGGCAGCGAATGCAGTTCCAAGGGACAGTGAAATCCAGGTACAGCATTCGGTGCTGGCAGCTTTCGTGTGGGCGCAATCGCTGGACGTTTCGAATTTGGCAGCCGGGCTCTGCGAGAGAGAGATACACAGTGTTGCCCCTTTACGAACCAAAGCATTTGGGGAAAGCGAATGTCTGTGTGGCAGCGAATGCAGTTCCAAGGGACAGTGAAATCCAGGTACAGCATTCGGTGCTGGCAGCTTTCGTGTGGGCGCAATCGCTGGACGTTTCGAATTTGGCAGCCGGGCTCTGCGAGAGAGAGATACACAGTGTTGCCCCTTTACGAACAAAAGCTTTTGGGGAAAGCAAATGTCTGTGTGGCAGCGAATGCAGTTCCAAGGGACAGTGAAAACCAGCTACAGCATTCCGTGCTGGCAGCTTTCGTGTGGGAGAAATCGCTGGACATTTCAAATTTGGCAGCCGGACTCTGCGAGAGAGAGATACACAGTGTTGCCCCTTTACGAACTAAAGCTTTTGGGCAAAGCGTATGTCTTTGTGGAGGCGAATGCAGTTCCAAGGGACAGTGAAAACCAGCTACAGCATTCGGTGCTGGCAGCTTTCGTGTGGGGGAAATCGCTGGACGTCTCGAATTTGGCAGCCGGGCTCTGCGAGACACACATACACAGTGTTGCCCCATTACCATGAAAAACTTTTGGGGAAAGCGAATGTCTGTGTGGCAGTGAATGCAGTTCCAAGGGACAGTGAAAACCAGCTACAGCATTCCGTTCTGGCAGCTTTCGTGTGGGCGCAATCGCTGGACGTTTCGAATTTGGCAGCCGGGCTCTGCGAGAGATACATACACAGTGTTGCCCCTTAACGAACCAAAGCTTTTGGGGAAAGCGAATGTCTGTGTGGCAGCGAATGCAGTTCCAAGGGTCAGTGAAAACCAGCCACAGCATTCCATGCTGGCAGCTTTCTTATGGGAGAAATCGCTGGACGTTTCGAATTTGGCAGCCGGGCTCTGCGAGAGACACATACACAGTGTTGCCCCATTACCAAGCAAAGCTTTTGGGGAAAGCGAATGTCTGTGTGGCAGCGAATGCTGTTCCAAGGGACAGTGAAAACGAGCTGCAGCATTCCGTGCTGGCAGCTTTCGTGTGGGCGCAATCGCTAGACGTTTTGAATTTGGCAGCCGGGCTCTGCGACAGACACATACACAGTGTTGCCCCATTACCATGAAAAACTTTTGGGGAAAGCGAATATCTGTGTGGCAGCGAATGCAGTTCCAAGGGACAGTGAAAACCAGCTACAACATTTCGTGCTGGCAGCTTTCGTGTGGGCACAGTCGCTGGACGTTTCGAATTTGGCAGCCGGGCTCTGCTAGATAGAGATACAC
The DNA here is from genome assembly GCF_035582795.1 of Mycteria americana. Lineage (NCBI taxonomy): Eukaryota > Metazoa > Chordata > Aves > Ciconiiformes > Ciconiidae > Mycteria > Mycteria americana. The sequence goes on along the minus strand of NW_027445436.1, from coordinate 3,409,603 downwards.
AGTGTTGCCCCTTTACGTACCAAAGCTTTTAGGGAAAGCGAATGTCTGTGTGGCAGCGAATGCAGTTCCAAGGGACAGCGAAAACCAGCTACAGCATTGCGTGCTGGCAGCTTTCGTGTGGGCGCAATCGCTGGACGTTTCGAATTTGGCAGCCGGGCTCTGCAAGAGACACATACACAGTGTTGCCCCTTTACGAACCAAAGCTTTTGGGGAAAGCGAATGTCTGTGTGGCAGCGAATGCAGTTCCAAGGGACAGTGAAAACCAGCTACAGCATTCCGTGCTGGCAGCTTTCGTGTGGGGGAAATCGCTGTACGTTTCGAATTTGGCAGCCGGGCTCTGCTAGACAGAGATACACAGTGTTGCCCCTTTACGAACAAAAGCTTTTGGAAAAAGCGAATGTCTGTGTGGCAGCGAATGCAGTTCCAAGCGACAGTGAAAACCAGCTACAGCATTCCATGCTGGCAGCTTTCGTGTGGACTGAATCGCTGGATGTTTCGACTTTGGCAGCCGGGCTCTGCGAGAGAGATATACACAGTGTTGCCCCTTTACGACAGAAAGCTTTTGGGGAAAGCGAATGTCTGTGTGGCAGCGAATGCAGTTCCAAGGGACAGTGAAAACCAGCTACAGCATTCTGTGCTGGCAGCTTTCATGTGGGAGAAATCGCTGGACGTTTCGAATTTGGCAGCCGGGCTCTGCGAGAGACACATACACAGTGTTGCCCCATTACCAAGCAAAGCTTTTGGGGAAAGCTAATATCTGTGTGGCAGCGAATGCAGTTCCAAGGGACAGTGAAAACCAGCTACAGCATTCCGTGCTGGCAGCTTTCGTGTGGGCGCAATCGCTGGACATTTCGAATTTGGCAACCGGGCTCTTCGAGAGACACATACACAGTGTTGCCCCTTTACGAACCAAAGCTTTTGGGGAAAGCGAATGTCTGTGTGGCAGCGAATGCAGTTCCAAGGGACAGTGAAAACCAGCTACAGCATTCCGTGCTGGTAGCTTTCGTGTGGGCGCAATCGCTGGACTTTTCGAATTTGGCAGCCGGGCTCTGCGAGAGAGAGATACAGAGTGTAGCCCGATTACTAGGGAAAGCTTTTGGGGAAAGCGAATGCCTGTGTGGCAGCGAATGCAGGTCCAAGGGACAGTGAAAACCAGCTACAGCATTCTGTGCTGGCATCTTTCGCGTGGGCGCAATCGCTGGACATTTCGAATTTGGCAACTGGGCTCTGCGAGAGACACATACACAGTGTTGACCCTTTACGAACCAAAGCTTTTGGGGAAAGCGAATGTCTGTGTGGCAGCGAATGCAGTTCCAAGGAACAGTGAAAACCAGCTACAGCATTCCGTGCTGGCAGCTTTCGTGTGGGCGCAATCGCTGGAAGTTTCAAATTTGGCTGTCGGGCTCTGCAAGAGACACATACACAGTGTTGCCCCTTTACGAACTAAAGCTTTTGGGGAAAGCGAATGTCTGTTTGGCAGCGAATGCAGTTCCAAGGGTCAGTGAAAACCAGCTACAGTATTCCATTCTGGCAGCTTTCGTGTGGGCGCAATCGCTGGACATTTCGAATTTGGCAGCCGGGCTCTGCGAGAGACACATACACAGTTTTGCCCCTTTACGAACCAAAGCTTGTGGGGAAAGCGAATGCCTGTGTGGCAGCGAATGCAGTTCCAAGGGACAGTGAAAACCAGCTAAAGCACTCCGTACTGGCAACTTTCGTGTGGGGGAAATCGCTGGACGTTTCGAATTTGGCAGCCGGGCTCTGCGAGAGACACATACACAGTGTTGCCCCATTACCAAGAAAAGCTTTTGGGGAAAGCGAATGTCTGTGTGGCAGCGAATGCAGTTCTAAGGAACAGTGAAAACCAGCTACAGCATTCCGTGCTGGCAGCTTTCGTGCGGGCGCAATCGCTGGACGTTTCGAATTTGGCAGTCCGGCTCTGCGAGAGACACATACACTGTGTTGCCCCTTTACGAACCAAAGCTCTTGGGGAAAGGGAATGTCTGTGTGGCAGGGAATGCAGTTCCCAGAGACAGTGAAAACCAGCTACAGCATTCCGTGCTGGCAGCTTTCGTGTGGGCGCAGTCGCTGGATGTTTCGAAATTGGCAGCTGGGCTCTGCGAGAGACACATACACAGTGTTGCCCCTTTACGAACCAAAGCTTTTGGGGAAAGCGAATGTCTGTGTGGCAGCGAATGCAGTTCCAAGGGAAAGTGAAAACCAGCTACAGCATTCCGTGCTGGCAGCTTTCGTGTGGGCGCAATCGCTGTACATTTCGAATTTGGCAGCCGGGCTCTGCAAGAGTGAGATACACAGTGTTGCCCCTTTACGAACCAAAGCTTTTGGGGAAAGCGAATGCCTGTGTGGCAGCGAATGCAGTTCCAAGGGACAATGAAAACCAGGTACAGCATTCCGTGCTGGCAGCTTTCGTGTGGGAGAAATCGCTGGACGTTTCGAACTTGGCAGCCGGGCTCTGCGAGAGATACATACACAGTGTTGCCCCATTACCAAGCAAAGCTTTTGGGGAAAGCGAATGTCTGTGTGGCAGCGAATGCAGTTCCAAGGGACAGTGAAAACGAGCTACAGCATTCCGTGCGGGCAGCTTTCATGTGGGCGCAATCGCTGGACGTTTCGAATTTGGCAGCCGGGCTCTGCGAGAGACACATACACAGTGTTGCCCCATTACCATGAAAAACTTTTGGGGAAAGCGAATGTCTGTGTGGCAGCGAATGCAGTTCCAAGGGACAGTGAAAACCAGCTACAACATTCCGTGCTGGCAGCTTTCGTGTGGGCACAGTCGCTGGACGTTTCGAATTTGGCAGCCGGGCTCTGCTAGATAGAGATACACAGTGTTGCCCCTTTACGTACCAAAGCTTTTAGGGAAAGCGAATGTCTGTGTGGCAGCGAATGCAGTTCCAAGGGACAGTGAAAACCAGCTACAGCATTGCGTGCTGGCAGCTTTCGTGTGGGCGCAATCGCTGGACGTTTCGAATTTGGCAGCCGGGCTCTGCAAGAGACACATACACAGTGTTGCCCCTTTACGAACCAAAGCTTTTGGGGAAAGCGAATGTCTGTGTGGCAGCGAATGCAGTTCCAAGGGACAGTGAAAACCAGCTACAGCATTCCGTGCTGGTAGCTTTCGTGTGGGCGCAATCGCTGGACGTTTCGAATTTGGCAGCCGGGCTCTGCGAGAGAGAGATACACAGTGTTGCCCCTATATAAACCAAAGCTTGTGGGGAAAGCGAATGCCTGTGTAGCAGCGAATGCAATTCCAAGGGACAGTGAAAACCAGCTACAGCATTCCGTGCTGGCAGCTTTCGTGTGGGAGAAATTGCTGGATATTTCGAATTTGGCAGCCGGGCTCTGCGAGAGACACATACACATTGTTGCCGCATTACAAAGAAAACCTTTGGGGAAAGCGAATGCCTGTGTGGCAGCGAATGCAGTTCCAAGGGACAGTGAAAACCAGCTACAGCACTCCGTACTGGCAGCTTTCGTGTGGGGGAAATCGCTGGACGTTTCGAATTTGGCAGCCGGGCTCTGCGAGAGACACATACACAGTGTTGCCCCATTACCAAGAAAAGGTTTTGGGGAAAGCGAATGTCTGTGTGGCAGCGAATGCAGTTCCAAGGGACAGTGAAAACCAGCTACAGCATTCCGTGCTGGCAGCTTTCGTGCGGGCGCAATCGCTGGACGTTTCGAATTTGGCAGTCGGGCTCTGCGAGAGACACATACACAGTGTTGCAACTTTACGAACCAAAGCTTTTGGGGAAAGGGAATGTCTGTGTGGCAGGGAATGCAGTTCCCAGGGACAGTGAAAACCAGCTACAGCATTCCGTGCTGGCAGCTTTCGTGTGGGCGCAGTCGCTGGATGTTTCGAGATTGGCAGCCGGGCTCTGCGAGAGACACATACACAGTGTTGCCCCTTTACGAACCAAAGCTTTTGGGGAAAGCGAATGTCTGTGTGGCAGCGAATGCAGTTCCAAGGGACAGTGAAAACCAGCTACAGCATTCCGTACTGGCAGCTTTCGTGCGGGCGCAATGCTAGACGTTTCGAATCTCGCAGCCGGGCTCTGCAAGAGTGAGATACACAGTGTTACCCCTTTACGAACCAAAGCTTGTGGGGAAAGCGAAGGCCTGTGTGGCAGCGAATGCAGTTCCAAGGGACAGTGAGAACCAGCTACAGCACTGCGTGCTGGCAGCTTTCGTGCGGGCGCAATCGCTGGACGTTTCGAATTTGGCAGCCGGCTCTGCGAGAGACACATACACAGTGTTGCCCCATTACCAAGAAAAGCTTTTGGGGAAAGCGAATGTCTGTGTGGCAGCGAATGCAGTTCCAAGGGACAGTGAAAACCAGCTACAGCATTCCGTGCTGGCAGCTTTCGGGTGGGCGCAATCGCTCCACTTTTCGAATTTGGCAGCCGGGCTCTGCGAGAGAGAGATACGCAGTGTTGCCCCTTTACGAACAAAAGCTTTTGGGGAAAGCGAATGCCTGTGTGGCAGCGAATGCTGTTCCAAGGGACAGTGAAAACCAGCTACAGCATTCCGTGCTGGCAGCTTTCGTATGGGAGAAATCGCTGGACGTTTCGAATTTGGCAGCCGGGCTCTGCGAGAGATACATACACAGTGTTGCCCCTTTACGAAGCAAAGCTTTTGGGGAAAGCGAATGTCTGTGTGGCAGCGAATGCAGTTCCAAGGGACAGTGAAAACCTCTACAGCATTGCGTGCTGGCAGCTTTCGTGCGGGCGCAATCGCTGGACGTTTCGAATTTGGCAGCCGGCTCTGCGAGAGACACATACACAGTGTTGCCCCTTTACGAACCAAAGCTTTTGGGGAAAGGGAATGTCTGTGTGGCAGGGAATGCAGTTCCCAGGGACAGTGAAAACCAGCTACAGCATTCCGTGCTGGCAGCTTTCGTGTGGGCGCAGTCGCTGGATGTTTCGAAATTGGCAGCCGGGCTCTGCGAGAGAGAGATACGCAGTGTTGCCCCTTTACGAACAAAAGCTTTTGGTGAAAGCGAATGTTTGTGTGTCAGCGAATGCAGTTCCAAGGGACAGTGAAAACCAGCTACAGCATTCCGTGCTGGCAGCTTTCGTGTGGGCGCAATCGCTGTACATTTCGAATTTGGCAGCCGGGCTCTGCAAGAGTGAGATACACAGTGTTGCCCCTTTACGAACCAAAGCTTTTGGGGAAAGCGAATGCCTGTGTGGCAGCGAATGCAGTTCCAAGGGACAGTGAAAACCAGCTACAGCATTCCGTGCTGGCAGCTTTCGTGTGGGAGAAATCGCTGGACGTTTCGAATTTGGCAGCCAGGCTCTGCGAGAGATACATACACAGTGTTGCCCCATTACCAAGCAAAGCTTTTGGGGAAAGCGAATGCCTGTGTGGCAGCGAATGCAGTTCCAAGGGACAGTGAAAACCAGCTACAGCATTCCGTGCTTGCCGCTTTCGTGTGGGAGAAATCACTGGATGTTTCGAATTTGGCAGCCGGGCTCTGCTAGACAGAGATCCTCATTGTTGCCCCTTTACGAACCAAAGCTTTTGGGGAAAGCGAATGTCTGTGTGGCAGCGAATGCAGTTCCAAGGGACAGTGAAAACCAGCTACAGCATTCCGTGCTGGTAGCTTTCGTGTGGGCGCTATCGCTCGACTTTTCGAATTTGGCAGCCGGGCTCTGCGAGAGAGAGATACACAGTGTTGCCCCTTTACGAACCAAAGCTTGTGGGGAAAGCGAATGCCTGTGTGGCAGCGAATGCAGTTCCAAGGGACAGTGAGAACCAGCTACAGCATTCCGTGCTGGCAGCTTTCGTGTGGGAGAAATTGCTGGATATTTCGAAATTGGCAGCCGGGCTCTGCGAGAGACACATACACATTGTTGCCGCATTACAAAGAAAACCTTTGGGGAAAGCGAATGCCTGTGTGGCAGCGAATGCAGTTCCAAGGGACAGTGAAAACCAGCTACAGCACTCCGTACTGGCAGCTTTCGTGTGGGGGAAATCGCTGGACGTTTCGAATTTGGCAGCCGGGCTCTGCGAGAGACACATACACAGTGTTGCCCCATTACCAAGAAAAGCTTTTGGGGAAAGCGAATGTCTGTGTGGCAGCGAATGTAGTTCCAAGGGACAGTGAAAACCAGCTACAGCATTCCGTGCTGGCAGCTTTCATGTGGGATAAATTGCTGGACGTTTCGAATTTGGCAGCCGGGCTCTGATATACAGAGATACACAGTGTTGCCCCTATATAAACCAAAGCTTTTGAGGAAAGCGAATGTCTGTGTGGCAGCGAATGCAGTTCCAGGGGACAGTGAAAACCAGCTACAGCATTCCGTGCTGGCAGCTTTCTTATGGGAGAAATCGCTGGACGTTTCGAATTTGGCAGCCGGGCTCTGCGAGAGATAAATACACAGTGTTGCCCCTTTACGAAGCAAAGCTTTTGGGGAAAGCGAATGTCTGTGTGGCAGCGAATGCAGTTCCAAGGGGCAGTGAAAACCAGCTACAGCATTCCGTGCTGGCAGCTTTCGGGTGGGCGCAATCGCTCCACTTTTCGAATTTGGCAGCCGGGCTCTGCGAGAGAGAGATACGCAGTGTTGCCCCTTTACGAACAAAAGCTTTTGGTGAAAGCGAATGCCTGTGTGGCAGCGAATGCAGTTCCAAGGGACAGTGAAAACCAGCTACAGCATTCCGTGCTGGCAGCTTTCGTATGGGAGAAATCGCTGGACGTTTCGAATTTGGCAGCCGGGCTCTGCAAGAGTGAGATACACAGTGTTGCCCCTTTACGAAGCAAAGCTTTTGGGGAAAGCGAATGTCTGTGTGGCAGCGAATGCAGTTCCAAGGGACAGTGAAAACCAGCTACAGCATTGCGTGCTGGCAGCTTTCGTGCGGGCGCAATCGCTGGACGTTTCGAATTTGGCAGCCGGCTCTGCGACAGACACATACACAGTGTTGCCCCATTACCAAGAAAAGCTTTTGGGGAAAGCGAATGTCTGTGTGGCAGCGAATGCAGTTCCAAGGGACAGTGAAAACCAGCTACAGCATTCCGTGCTGGCAGCTTTCGTGCGGGCGCAATCGCTGGACGTTTCGAATTTGGCAGTCGGGCTCTGCGAGAGACACATACACAGTGTTGCCCCTTTACGAACCAAAGCTTTTGGGGAAAGGGAATGTCTGTGTGGCAGGGAATGCAGTTCCCAGGGACAGTGAAAACCAGCCACAGCATTCCGTGCTGGCAGCTTTCGTGTGGGCGCAGTCGCTGGATGTTTCGAAATTGGCAGCCGGGCTCTGCGAGAGACACATACACAGTTTTGCCCCTTTACGAACCAAAGCTTTTGGGGAAAGCGAATGTCTGTGTGGCAGCGAATGCAGTTCCCAGGGACAGTGAAAACCAGCTACAGCATTCCGTACTGGCAGCTTTCGTGTGGGCGCAATCGCTGTACATTTCGAATTTGGCAGCCGGGCTCTGCAAGAGTGAGATACACAGTGTTGCCCCTTTACGAACCAAAGCTTTTGGGGAAAGCGAATGCCTGTGTGGCCGCGAATGCAGTTCCAAGGGACAGTGAAAACCAGCTACAGCATTCCGTGCTGGCAGCTTTCGTGTGGGCGCAATTGCTGGACCTTTCGAATTTGGCAGCCGGTCTCTGCAAGAGTGAGATACAGAGTGTTGCCCCTTTACGAACCAAAGCTTTTGGGGAAAGCGAATGTCTGTGTGGCAGCGAATGCAGTTCCAAGGGGCAGTGAAAACCAGCTACAGCATTCCGTGCTGGCAGCTTTCGGGTGGGCGCAATCGCTCCACTTTTCGAATTTGGCAGCCGGGCTCTGCGAGAGAGAGATACGCAGTGTTGCCCCTTTACGAACAAAAGCTTTTGGGGAAAGCGAATGCCTGTGTGGCAGCGAATGCAGTTCCAAGGGACAGTGAAAACCAGCTACAGCATTCCGTGCTGGCAGCTTTCGTATGGGAGAAATCGCTGGACGTTTCGAATTTGGCAGCCGGGCTCTGCGAGAGACACATACACAGTGTTGCCCCTTTACGAAGCAAAGCTTTTGGGGAAAGCGAATGTCTGTGTGGCAGCGAATGCAGTTCCAAGGGACAGTGAAAACCAGCTACAGCATTGCGTGCTGGCAGCTTTCGTGCGGGCGCAATCGCTGGACGTTTCGAATTTGGCAGCCGGCTCTGCGACAGACACATACACAGTGTTGCCCCATTACCAAGAAAAGCTTTTGGGGAAAGTGAATGTCTGTGTGGCAGCGAATGCAGTTCCAAGGGACAGTGAAAACCAGCTACAGCATTCCGTGCTGGCAGCTTTCGTGCGGGCGCAATCGCTGGACGTTTGGAATTTGGCAGTCGGGCTCTGCGAGAGACACATACACAGTGTTGCCCCTTTACGAACCAAAGCTTTTGGGGAAAGGGAATGTCTGTGTGGCAGGGAATGCAGTTCCCAGGGACAGTGAAAACCAGCTACAGCATTCCGTGCTGGCAGCTTTCGTGTGGGCGCAGTCGCTGGATGTTTCGAAATTGGCAGCCGGGCTCTGCGAGAGACACATACACAGTGTTGCCCCTTTACGAACCAAAGCTTTTGGGGAAAGCGAATGTCTGTGTGGCAGCGAATGCAGTTCGAAGGGACAGTGAAAACCAGCTACAGCATTCCGTGCTGGCAGCTTTCGTGTGGGCGCAATCGCTGTAAATTTCGAATTTGGCAGCCGGGCTCTGCAAGAGTGAGATACACAGTGTTGCCCCTTTACGAACCAAAGCTTTTGGGGAAAGCGAATGCCTGTGTGGCAGCGAATGCAGTTGCAAGGGACAGTGAAAACCAGCTACAGCATTCCGTGCTGGCAGCTTTCGTGTGGGAGAAATCGCTGGACGTTTCGAATTTGGCAGCCGGGCTCTGCGAGAGATACATACACAGTGTTGCCCCATTACCAAGCAAAGCTTTTGGGGAAAGCGAATGCCTGTGTGGCAGCGAATGCAGTTCCAAGGGACAGTGAAAACCAGCTACAGCATTCCGTGCTTGCCTCTTTCGTGTGCGAGAAATCGCTGGATGTTTCGAATTTGGCAGCCGGGCTCTGCTAGACAGAGATCCTCATTGTTGCCCCTTTACGAACCAAAGCTTTTGCAGAAAGCGAATGTCTGTGTGGCAGCGAATGCAGTTCCAAGGGACAGTGAAAACCAGCTACAGCATTCCGTGCTGGCAGCTTTCGTGTGGGCGCAATCGCTGGACGTTTCGAATTTGGCAGCCGGGCTCTGCGAGAGACACATATACATTGTTGCCCCATTACAAAGAAAAACTTTGGGGAAAGCGAATGTCTGTGTGGCAGCGAATGCAGTTCCTAGGGACAGTGAAAACCAGCTACAGCATTGCGTGCTGGCAGCTTTCGTGTGGGCGCAATCGCTGGACGTTTCGAATTTGGCAGCCGGGCTCTGCGAGAGACACATACACAGTGTTGCCACATTACCAAGCAAAGCTTTTGGGGAAAGCGAATGTCTGTGTGGCAGCGAATGCAGTTCCAAGGGACAGTGAAAACCAGCTACAGCATTGCGTACTGGCAGCTTTCGTGTGGGCGCAATCGCTGGACTTTTCGAATTTGGCAGCCGGGCTCTGCGAGAGAGAGATACACAGTGTTGCCCCTTTACGAACCAAAGCTTTTGGGGAAAGCGAATGTCTGTATGGCAGTGAATGCAGTTCCAAGGGACAGTGAAAATTAGCTACAGCATTCTGTGCTGGTAGCTTTCGTGTGGGCGCAATCGCTGGACGTTTCGAATTTGGCAGCCGGGCTCTGCGAGAGACACATACACAGTGTTGCCCCATTACCAAGCAAAGCTTTTGGGGAAAGCGAATGTCTGTGTGGCAGCGAATGCAGTTCCAAGGGACAGTGAAAACCAGCTACAGCATTCCGTGCTGGCAGCTTTCGTGTGGGCGCAATCGCTGGACGTTTCGAATTTGGCAGCCGGGCTCTGCGAGAGATACATACACAGTGTTGCCCCTTTACGAACCAAAGCTTGTGGGGAAAGCGAATGTTTGTGTGGCAGCGAATGCAGTTCCAAGGGACAGTGAGAACCAGCTACAGCATTCCGTGCTGGCAGCTTTCGTGTGGGAGAAATCGCTGGACGTTTCGAATTTGGCAGCCGGGCTCTGCGAGAGACACATACACATTGTTGCCCCATTACCAAGAAAAGCTTTTGGGGAAAGCGAATGTCTGTGTGGCAGCGAATGTAGTTCCAAGGGACAGTGAAAACCAGCTACAGCATTCCGTGCTGGCAGCTTTCATGTGGGATAAATTGCTGGACGTTTCGAATTTGGCAGCCGGGCTCTGATATACAGAGATACACAGTGTTGCCCCTATATAAACCAAAGCTTTTGAGGAAAGCGAATGTCTGTGTGGCAGCGAATGCAGTTCCAGGGGACAGTGAAAACCAGCTACAGCATTCTGTGCTGGCAGCTTTCTTATGGGAGAAATCGCTGGACGTTTCGAATTTGGCAGCCGGGCTCTGCGAGAGATAAATACACAGTGTTGCCCCTTTACGAAGCAAAGCTTTTGGGGAAAGCGAATGTCTGTGTGGCAGCGAATGCAGTTCCAAGGGACAGTGAAAACCAGCTACAGCATTGCGTGCTGGCAGCTTTCGTGCGGGCGCAATCCCTGGACGTTTCGAATTTGGCAGCCGGCTCTGCGAGAGACACATACACAGTGTTGCCCCATTACCAAGAAAAGCTTTTGGGGAAAGCGAATGTCTGTGTGGCAGCGAATGCAGTTCCAAGGGACAGTGAAAACCAGCTACAGCATTCCGTGCTGGCAGCTTTCGTGCGGGCGCAATCGCTGGACGTTTCGAATTTGGCAGCCGGGCTCTGCGAGAGAGAGATACACAGTGTTGCCCCTTTACGAACCAAAGCTTTTGGGGAAAGGGAATGTCTGTGTGGCAGGCAATGCAGTTCCCAGGGACAGTGAAAACCAGCTACAGCATTCCGTGCTGGCAGCTTTCGTGTGGGCACAATCGCTGGATGTTTCGAATTTGGCAGCCGGGCTCTGCGAGAGAGAGATACACAGTGTTGCCCCTTTACGAAACAAAGCTTTTGGGGAAAGCGAATGTCTGTGTGGCAGCGAATGCAGTTCCAAGGGACAGTGAAAACCAGCTACAGCATTCCATGCTGGCAGCTTTCGTGCGGGCGCAATTGCTAGACGTTTCGAATTTGGCAGCCGGGCTCTGCAAGAGTGAGATACACAGTGTTGCCCCTTTAAGAACCAAAGCTTTTGGGGAAAGCGAATGTCTGTGTGGCAGCGAATGCAGTTCCAAGGGACAGTGAAAACTAGGTACAGCATTCCGTGCTGGCAGCTTTCGTGTGGGAGAAATCACTGTATGTTTCGAATTTGGCAGCCGGGCTCTGCGAGAGACACATACACAGTGTTGCCCCATTACCAAGAAAACCTTTGGGGAAAGCGAATGTCTGTGTGGCAGCGAATGCAGTTCCAAGGGACAGTGAAAAACAGCTACAGCATTCCATACTGGCAGCTTTCGTGCGGGCGCAATGCTAGACGTTTCTAATCTGGCAGCCGGGCTCTGCAAGAGTGAGATACAGAGTGTTGCCCCTTTACGAACCAAAGCTTTTGGGGAAAGCGAATGTCTGTGTGGAAGCGAATGCAGTTCCAAGGGACAGTGAAAACCAGCTACAGCATTCCGTACTGGCAGCTTTCGTGCGGGCCCAATTGCTAGACGTTTCGAATCTGGCAGCCGGGCTCTGCAAGAGTGAGATACACAGTGTTGCCCCTTTACGAACCAAAGCTTGTGGGGAAAGCGAATGCCTGTGTGGCAGCGAATGCAGTTCCAAGGGACAGTGAGAACCAGCTACAGCACTGCATGCTGGCAGCTTTCGTGCGGGCGCAATAGCTGGACGTTTCGAAGTTGGCAGCCGGCTCTGCGAGAGACACATACACAGTGTTGCCCCTTTACGAACCAAAGCTTTTGGGGAAAGCGAATGCCTGTGTGGCAGCGAATGCAGTTCCAAGGGACAGTGAAAACCAGCTACAGCATTCCGTGCTGGCAGCTTTCGTGTGGGCGCAATCGCTGTACATTTCGAATTTGGCAGCCGGGCTCTGCGAGAGATACATACACAGTGTTGCCCCATTACGAACCAAAGCTTTTGGGGAAAGCGAATGCCTGTGTGGCAGCGAATGCAGTTCCAAGGGACAGTGAAAACCAGCTACAGCATTCCGTGCTTGCAGCTTTCGTGTGGGAGAAATCGCTGGATGCTTCGAATTTGGCAGCCGGGCTCTGCTAGACAGAGATACTCATTGTTGCCCCTTTACGAACCAAAGCTTTTGCAGAAAGTGAATGTCTGTGTGGCAGCGAATGCAGTTCCAAGGGAATGTGAAAACCAGCTACAGCATTCCGTGCTGGCAGCTTTCGTGTGGACGCAATCGCTGGACGTTTCGAATTTGGCAGCCGGGCTCTGCAAGAGTGAGATACAGAGTGTTGCCCCTTTACGAACCAAAGCTTTTGGGGAAAGCGAATGTCTGTGTGGCAGCGAATGCAGTTCCAAGGGGCAGTGAAAACCAGCTACAGCATTCCGTGCTGGTAGCTTTCGTGTGGGCGCAATCGTTCGACTTTTCGAATTTGGCAGCCGGGGTCTGCGAGAGAGAGATACGCAGTTTTGCCCCTTTACGAACAAAACCTTTTGGGGAAAGCGAATGCCTGGTGGCAGCGAATGCAATTCCAAGGGACAGTGAAAACCAGCTACAGCACTCCGTACTGGCAGCTTTCGTGTGGGGGAAATCGCTGGACGTTTCAAATTTGGCAGCCGGGCTCTGCGAGAGACACATACACAGTGTTGCCCCATTACCAAGAAAAGCTTTTGGGGAAAGCGAATGTCTCTGTGGCGGTGAATGCAGTTCCAAGGGACAGTGAAAACCAGCTACAGCATTCCGTGCTTGCAGCTTTCTTGTGGGAGAAATCGCTGGATGTTTCGAATTTGGCAGCCGGGCTCTGCTAGACAGAGATACTCATTGTTGCCCCTTTACGAACCAAAGCTTTTGCAGAAAGCGAATATCTGTGTGGCAGCGAATGCACTTCCAAGGGACAGTGAAAACCAGCTACAACATTCTGTGCTGGCAGCTTTCGTGTGGGCGCAATCGCTGGACGTTTCGAATTTGGCAGCCGGGCTCTGCGAGAGATACATACACAGTGTTGCCCCATTACCAAGCAAAGCTTTTGTGGAAAGCGAATGTCTGTGTGGCAGCGAATGCAGTTCCAAGAGACAGTGAAAACTAAGTACAGCATTCCGTGCTGGCAGCTTTCGTGTGGGAGAAATCACTGTATGTTTCGAATTTGGCAGCCAGGCTCTGCGAGAGACACATACACAGTGTTGCCCCATTACCAAGAAAACCTTTGGGGAAAGCGAATGTCTGTGTGGCAGCGAATGCAGTTCCAAGGGACAGTGAAAACCACCTACAGCATTCCGTGCTGGCAGCTTTCGTGTGGGCGCAATCGCTGGACGTTTCGAATTTGGCAGCCGGGCTCTGCGAGAGACACATACACAGTGTTGCCACATTACCAAGCAAAGCTTTTGGGGAAAGCGAATGTCTGTGTGGCAGCGAATGCAGTTCCAAGGGACAGTGAAAACCAGCTACAGCATTGCGTACTGGCAGCTTTCGTGTGGGCGCAATCGCTGGACTTTTCGAATTTGGCAGCCGGGCTCTGCGAGAGAGAGATACACAGTGTTGCCCCTTTACGAACCAAAGCTTTTGGGGAAAGCGAATGTCTGTATGGCAGTGAATGCAGTTCCAAGGGACAGTGAAAATTAGCTACAGCATTCTGTGCTGGTAGCTTTCGTGTGGGCGCAATCGCTGGACGTTTCGAATTTGGCAGCCGGGCTCTCCGAGAGACACATACACAGTGTTGCCCCTTTACGAACCAAAGCTTTTGGGGAAAGCGAATGTCTGTGTGGCAGCGAATGCAGTTCCAAGGGACAGTGTAAACCAGCTAAACCATTCCATGCTGGTAGCTTTCGTGTGGGCGCTATCGCTCGACTTTTCGAATTTGGCAGCCGGGCTCTGCGAGAGAGAGATACACAGTGTTGCCCCTTTACGAACCAAAGCTTGTGGGGAAAGCGAATGCCTGTGTGGCAGCGAATGCAGTTCCAAGGGACAGTGAGAACCAGCTACAGCATTCCGTGCTGGCAGCTTTCGTGTGGGAGAAATCGCTGGACGTTTCGAATTTGGCAGCCGGGCTCTGCGAGAGACACATACACATTGTTGCCCCATTACCAAGAAAAGCTTTTGGGGAAAGCGAATGTCTGTGTGGCAGCGAATGTAGTTCCAAGGGACAGTGAAAACCAGCTACAGCATTCCGTGCTGGCAGCTTTTATGTGGGATAAATTGCTGGACGTTTCGAATTTGGCAGCCGGGCTCTGATATACAGAGATACACAGTGTTGCCCCTATATAAACCAAAGCTTTTGAGGAAAGCGAATGTCTGTGTGGCAGCGAATGCAGTTCCAGGGGACAGTGAAAACCAGCTACAGCATTCTGTGCTGGCAGCTTTCTTATGGGAGAAATCGCTGGACGTTTCGAATTTGGCAGCCGGGCTCTGCGAGAGATAAATACACAGTGTTGCCCCTTTACGAAGCAAAGCTTTTGGGGAAAGCGAATGTCTGTGTGGCAGCGAATGCAGTTCCAAGGGACAGTGAAAACCAGCTACAGCATTGCGTGCTGGCAGCTTTCGTGCGGGCGCAATCCCTGGACGTTTCGAATTTGGCAGCCGGCTCTGCGAGAGACACATACACAGTGTTGCCCCATTACCAAGAAAAGCTTTTGGGGAAAGCGAATGTCTGTGTGGCAGCGAATGCAGTTCCAAGGGACAGTGAAAACCAGCTACAGCATTCCGTGCTGGCAGCTTTCGTGCGGGCGCAATCGCTGGACGTTTCGAATTTGGCAGCCGGGCTCTGCGAGAGAGAGATACACAGTGTTGCCCCTTTACGAACCAAAGCTTTTGGGGAAAGGGAATGTCTGTGTGGCAGGCAATGCAGTTCCCAGGGACAGTGAAAACCAGCTACAGCATTCCGTGCTGGCAGCTTTCGTGTGGGCACAATCGCTGGATGTTTCGAATTTGGCAGCCGGGCTCTGCGAGAGAGAGATACACAGTGTTGCCCCTTTACGAAACAAAGCTTTTGGGGAAAGCGAATGTCTGTGTGGCAGCGAATGTAGTTCCAAGGGACAGTGAAAACCAGCTACAGCATTCCGTGCTGGCAGCTTTCATGTGGGATAAATTGCTGGACGTTTCGAATTTGGCAGCCGGGCTCTGATATACAGAGATACACAGTGTTGCCCCTATATAAACCAAAGCTTTTGAGGAAAGCGAATGTCTGTGTGGCAGCGAATGCAGTTCCAGGGGACAGTGAAAACCAGCTACAGCATTCTGTGCTGGCAGCTTTCTTATGGGAGAAATCGCTGGACGTTTCGAATTTGGCAGCCGGGCTCTGCGAGAGATAAATACACAGTGTTGCCCCTTTACGAAGCAAAGCTTTTGGGGAAAGCGAATGTCTGTGTGGCAGCGAATGCAGTTCCAAGGGACAGTGAAAACCAGCTACAGCATTGCGTGCTGGCAGCTTTCGTGCGGGCGCAATCCCTGGACGTTTCGAATTTGGCAGCCGGCTCTGCGAGAGACACATACACAGTGTTGCCCCATTACCAAGAAAAGCTTTTGGGGAAAGCGAATGTCTGTGTGGCAGCGAATGCAGTTCCAAGGGACAGTGAAAACCAGCTACAGCATTCCGTGCTGGCAGCTTTCGTGCGGGCGCAATCGCTGGACGTTTCGAATTTGGCAGCCGGGCTCTGCGAGAGAGAGATACACAGTGTTGCCCCTTTACGAACCAAAGCTTTTGGGGAAAGGGAATGTCTGTGTGGCAGGCAATGCAGTTCCCAGGGACAGTGAAAACCAGCTACAGCATTCCGTGCTGGCAGCTTTCGTGTGGGCACAATCGCTGGATGTTTCGAATTTGGCAGCCGGGCTCTGCGAGAGAGAGATACACAGTGTTGCCCCTTTACGAAACAAAGCTTTTGGGGAAAGCGAATGTCTGTGTGGCAGCGAATGCAGTTCCAAGGGACAGTGAAAACCAGCTACAGCATTCCATGCTGGCAGCTTTCGTGCGGGCGCAATTGCTAGACGTTTCGAATTTGGCAGCCGGGCTCTGCAAGAGTGAGATACACAGTGTTGCCCCTTTAAGAACCAAAGCTTTTGGGGAAAGCGAATGTCTGTGTGGCAGCGAATGCAGTTCCAAGGGACAGTGAAAACTAGGTACAGCATTCCGTGCTGGCAGCTTTCGTGTGGGAGAAATCACTGTATGTTTCGAATTTGGCAGCCGGGCTCTGCGAGAGACACATACACAGTGTTGCCCCATTACCAAGAAAACCTTTGGGGAAAGCGAATGTCTGTGTGGCAGCGAATGCAGTTCCAAGGGACAGTGAAAAACAGCTACAGCATTCCATACTGGCAGCTTTCGTGCGGGCGCAATGCTAGACGTTTCTAATCTGGCAGCCGGGCTCTGCAAGAGTGAGATACAGAGTGTTGCCCCTTTACGAACCAAAGCTTTTGGGGAAAGCGAATGTCTGTGTGGAAGCGAATGCAGTTCCAAGGGACAGTGAAAACCAGCTACAGCATTCCGTACTGGCAGCTTTCGTGCGGGCCCAATTGCTAGACGTTTCGAATCTGGCAGCCGGGCTCTGCAAGAGTGAGATACACAGTGTTGCCCCTTTACGAACCAAAGCTTGTGGGGAAAGCGAATGCCTGTGTGGCAGCGAATGCAGTTCCAAGGGACAGTGAAAACCAGCTACAGCATTCCGTGCTGGCAGCTTTCGTGTGGGCGCAATCGCTGTACATTTCGAATTTGGCAGCCGGGCTCTGCGAGAGATACATACACAGTGTTGCCCCATTACGAACCAAAGCTTTTGGGGAAAGCGAATGCCTGTGTGGCAGCGAATGCAGTTCCAAGGGACAGTGAAAACCAGCTACAGCATTCCGTGCTTGCAGCTTTCGTGTGGGAGAAATCGCTGGATGCTTCGAATTTGGCAGCCGGGCTCTGCTAGACAGAGATACTCATTGTTGCCCCTTTACGAACCAAAGCTTTTGCAGAAAGTGAATGTCTGTGTGGCAGCGAATGCAGTTCCAAGGGAATGTGAAAACCAGCTACAGCATTCCGTGCTGGCAGCTTTCGTGTGGACGCAATCGCTGGACGTTTCGAATTTGGCAGCCGGGCTCTGCAAGAGTGAGATACAGAGTGTTGCCCCTTTACGAACCAAAGCTTTTGGGGAAAGCGAATGTCTGTGTGGCAGCGAATGCAGTTCCAAGGGGCAGTGAAAACCAGCTACAGCATTCCGTGCTGGTAGCTTTCGTGTGGGCGCAATCGTTCGACTTTTCGAATTTGGCAGCCGGGGTCTGCGAGAGAGAGATACGCAGTTTTGCCCCTTTACGAACAAAACCTTTTGGGGAAAGCGAATGCCTGGTGGCAGCGAATGCAATTCCAAGGGACAGTGAAAACCAGCTACAGCACTCCGTACTGGCAGCTTTCGTGTGGGGGAAATCGCTGGACGTTTCAAATTTGGCAGCCGGGCTCTGCGAGAGACACATACACAGTGTTGCCCCATTACCAAGAAAAGCTTTTGGGGAAAGCGAATGTCTCTGTGGCGGTGAATGCAGTTCCAAGGGACAGTGAAAACCAGCTACAGCATTCCGTGCTTGCAGCTTTCTTGTGGGAGAAATCGCTGGATGTTTCGAATTTGGCAGCCGGGCTCTGCTAGACAGAGATACTCATTGTTGCCCCTTTACGAACCAAAGCTTTTGCAGAAAGCGAATATCTGTGTGGCAGCGAATGCACTTCCAAGGGACAGTGAAAACCAGCTACAACATTCTGTGCTGGCAGCTTTCGTGTGGGCGCAATCGCTGGACGTTTCGAATTTGGCAGCCGGGCTCTGCGAGAGACACATACACAGTGTTGCCCCATTACCAAGAAAACCTTTGGGGAAAGCGAATGTCTGTGTGGCAGCGAATGCAGTTCCAAGGGACAGTGAAAACCACCTACAGCATTCCGTGCTGGCAGCTTTCGTGTGGGCGCAATCGCTCCACTTTTCGAATTTGGCAGCAGGGCTCTGCGAGAGAGAGATACGCAGTGTTGACCCTTTACGAACAAAAGCTTTTGGGGAAAGCGAATGCCTGTGTGGCAGCGAATGCAGTTCCAAGGGACAGTGAGAACCAGCTACAGCATTCCGTGCTGGCAGCTTTCGTATGGGATAAATTGCTGGACGTTTCAAATTTGGCAGACGGGCTCTGCGCGAGAGAGATACGCAGTGTTGCCCCTTTACGAAGCAAAGCTTGTGGGGAAAGCGAATGCCTGTGTGGCAGCGAATGCAGTTCCAAGGGACAGTGAAAACCAGGTACAGCACTCCGTACTGGCAGCTTTCGTGTGGGGGAAATTGCTGGACGTTTCGAATTTGGCAGCCTGGCTCTGCGAGAGACACATACACAGTGTTGCCCCGTTACCAAGAAAAGCTTTTGGGGAAAGCGAATGTCTGTGTGGCAGCGAATGTTGTTCCCAGGGACAGTGAAAACCAGCTACAGCATTCCGTGCTGGCAGCTTTCATGTGGGATAAATTGCTGGACGTTTCGAATTTGGCAGCCGGGCTCTGCTAGACAGAGATACACAGTGTTGCCCCTTTATAAACCAAAGCTTTTGAGGAGAGCGAATCTCTGTGTGGCAGCGAATGCAGTTCCAGGGGACAGTGAAAACCAGCTACAGCATTCCGGGCTGGCAGCTTTCGTATGGGAGAAATCGCTGGACGTTTCGAATTTGGCAGCCGGGCTCTGCGAGAGATACATACACAGTGTTGCCCCTTTACGAAGCAAAGCTTTTGGGGAAAGCGAATGTCTGTGTGGCAGGGAATGCAGTTCCAAGGGACAGTGAAAACCAGCTACAGCATTCCGTGCTGGCAGCTTTCGTGCGGGCGCAATCGCTGGACGTTTCGAATTTGGCAGTCGGGCTCTGCGAGAGACACATACACAGTGTTGCCCCTTTACTAACCAAAGCTTTTGGGGAAAGGGAATGTCTGTGTGGCAGGGAATGCAGTTCCCAGGGACAGTGAAAACCAGCTACAGCATTCCGTGCTGGCAGCTTTCGTGTGGGCGCAGTCGCTGGATGCTTCGAAATTGGCAGTCGGGCTCTACGAGAGACACATACACAGTGTTGCCCCTTTACGAACCAAAGCTTTTGGGGAAAGCGAATGTCTGTGTGGCAGCGAATGCAGTTCCAAGGGACAGTGAAAACCAGCTACAGCATTCCGTGCTGGCAGCTTTCGTGTGGGCGCAATCGCTGGACATTGCGAATTTGGCAGCTGGGCTCTGCAAGAGTGAGATACACAGTGTTGCCCCTTTACGAACCAAAGCTTTTGGGGAAAGCGAATGTCTGTGTGGCAGCGAATGCAGTTCCAAGGGACAGTAAAAACCAGCTACAGCATTGCGTGCTGGCAGCTTTCATGTGGGCGCAATAGCTGGACTTTTCGAATTTGGCAGCCGGGCTCTGCGAGAGACACATACACTGTGTTGCCCCTTTACGAACCAAAGCTTTTGGGGAAAGCGAATGTCTGTGTGGCAGTAAATGCAGTTCCAAGGGACAGTGAAAATCAGCTACAGCATTCTGTGCTGGTAGCTTTCGTGTGGGCGCAATCGCTGGACGTTTCGAATTTGGCAGCCGGGCTCTGCGAGAGACACATACACAGTGTTGCCCCTTTACGAACCAAAGCTTTTGGGGAAAGCGAATGTCTGTGTGGCAGCGAATGCAGTTCCAAGGGGCAGTGTAAACCAGCTAAACCATTCCATGCTGGTAGCTTTCGTGTGGGCGCTATCGCTCGACTTTTCGAATTTGGCAGCCGGGCTCTGCGAGAGAGAGATAAACAGTGTTGCCCCTTTACAAACCAAAGCTTTTGGGGAAAGCGAATGCCTGTGTGGCAGCGAATGCAGTTCCAAGGGACAGTGAGAACCAGCTAGAGCATGCCGTGCTGGCAGCTTTCGTGTGGGAGAAATTGCTGGATATTTCGAATTTGGCAGCCGGGCTCTGCGAGAGAGACATACACATTGTTGCCGCATTACAAAGAAAACCTTTGGGGAAAGCGAATGCCTGTGTGGCAGCGAATGCAGTTCCAAGGGACAGTGAAAACCAGCTACAGCATTCCGTGCTGGCAGCTTTCGTGTGGGCACAATCGCTGGATGTTTTGAATTTGGCAGCCGGGCTCTGCGAGAGACACATACACAGTGTTGCCCCTTTACGAAACAAAGCTTTTGGGGAAAGCGAATGTCTGTGTGGCAGCGAATGCAGTTTCAAGAGACAGTGAAAACCAGCTACAGCATTCCATGTTGGCAGCTTTCGTGCGGGCGCAATTGCTAGACGTTTCGAATTTGTCAGCCGGGCTCTGCAAGAGTGAGATACACAGTGTTGCCCCTTTACGAACCAAAGCTTTTGGGGAAAGCGAATGTCTGTGTGGCAGCGAATACAGTTCCAAGGGACAGTGAAAACCAGCTACAGCATTCCGTACTGGCAGCTTTCGTGCGGGCGCAATCGCTGGACGTTTCGAATTTGGCAGCCGGCTCTGCGAGAGACACATACACAGTGTTGCCCTATGACCAAGAAAAGCTTTTGGGGAAAGCGAATGTCTGCGTGGCAGCGAATGCAGTTCCAAGGGACAGTGAAAACCAGCTACAGCATTTCGTGCTGGCAGCTTTCGTGTGGGAAAAATTGCTGGACGTTTCGAATTTGGCAGCCGGGCTCTGCGAGAGACACATACACAGTGTTGCCCCTTTACGAACCAAAGCTTGTGGGGAAAGCGAATGTCTGTGTGGCAGGGAATGCAGTTCCCAGGGACAGTGAAAACCAGCTACAGCATTCCGTGCTGGCAGCTTTCGTGTGGGCGCAGTCGCTGGATGCTTCGAAATTGGCAGCCGGGCTCTGCGAGAGACACATACACAGTGTTGCCCCTTTACGAACCAAAGCTTTTGGGGGAAGCGAATGCCTGTTTGGCAGCGAAAGCAGTTCCAAGGGACAGTGAAAACCAGGTACAGCATTCCGTGCTGGCAGCTTTCGTGTGGGCGCAGTCGCTGGACGTTTCGAATTTGGCAGCCGGGCTCTGCGAGAGACACATACACAGTGTTGCCCCTTTACGAACCAAAGCTTTTGGGGAAAGCGAATGCCTGTGTGGCAGCGAATGCAGTTCCAATGGACAGTGAAACCCAGCTACAGCATTCCGTGCTGGCACCTTTTGTGTGGGAGAAATCGCTGGACGTTTCGAATTTGGCAGCCGGGCTCTGCGAGAGAGACATACACATTGTTGCCCGATTACTAGGGAAAGCTTTTGGGGAAAGCGAATGTCTGTGTGGCAGCGAATGCAGTTCCAAGGGACAGTGAAAACCAGCTACAGCATTCTGTGCTGGTAGCTTTCGTGTGGGCGCAGTCGCTGGACGTTTCGAATTTGGCAGCCGGGCTCTGCGAGAGACACATACACAGTGTTGCCCCATTACCAAGCAAAGCTTTTGGGGAAAGCGAATGTCTGTGTGGCAGCGAATGCAGTTCCAAGGGACAGTGAAAACCAGCTACAGCATTCCGTTCTCGCAGCTTTCGTGTGGTCGCAATCGCTCGACGTTTCGAATTTGGCAGTCGGGCTCTGCGAGAGACACATACACAGTGTTGCCCCTTTACGAACCAAAGCTTTTGGGGGAAGCGAATGTCTGTGTGGCAGCGAAAGCAGTTCCAAGGGACAGTGAAAACCAGGTACAGCATTCCGTGCTGGCAGCTTTCGTGTGGGCGCAGTCGCTGGACGTTTCGAGTTTGGCAGCCGGACTCTGCGAGAGACACATACACAGTGTTGCCCCTTTACGAACCAAAGCTTTTGGGGAAAGCGAATGCCTGTGTGGCAGTGAATGCAGTTCCAAGGGACAGTGAAAACCAGCTACAGCATTCCGTTCTGGCAGCTTTCGTGTGGGCGCAATCGCTGGACATTTCGAATTTGGCAGCCGGGCTCTGCGAGAGAGAGATACACAGTGTTGCCCCTTTACGAACCAAAGCTTTTGGGGAAAGCGAATGTCTGTGTGGCAGCGAATGCAGTTCCAAGGGACAGTGATAACCAGCTACAGCATTCCGTGCTGGTACCTTTCGTGTGGGAGAAATCGCTGGACTTTCCGAATTTGGCAGCCGGGCACTGCGAGAGACACATACACAGTGTTGCCCCTTTACGAACCAAATCTTTTGGGGAAAGCGAATGCCTGTGTGGCAACGAATGCAGTTCCAAGGGACAGTGAAAACCAGCTACAGCATTCTGTGCTGGCAGCTTTCGTGTGGGCGGAATCGCTGGACGTTTCGAATTTGGCAGCCGGGCTCTGCGAGAGACAAATACACAGTGTTGCCCCTTTACGAACCAAAGCTTTTGGGGAAAGCGAATGCCTGTGTGGCAGCGAATGCAGTTCCAAGGGACAGTGAAAACCAGCTACAGCATTCCGTGCTGGCAGCTTTCTTGTGGGCGGAATCGCTGGACGTTTAGAATTTGGCAGCCGGGCTCTGAGAGAGACACATACACAGTGTTGCCCCTTTACGAACCAAAGCTTTTGGGGAAAGCGAATGTCTGTGTGGCAGCGAATGCAGTTTCAAGGGACAGTGAAAACCAGCTACAGCATTCCGTGCTGGCAGCTTTCGTATGGGAGAAATTGCTGGACGTTTGGAATTTGGCAGCCGGGCTCTGAGAGAGACACATACACAGTGTTGCCCCATTACCAAGAAAACCTTTGGGGAAAGCGAATGTCTGTGTGGCAGCGAATGCAGTTCCAAGGGACAGTGAAAACCAGCTACAGCATTCCGTGCTGGTAGCTTTCGTGTGGGCGCAATCGCTGGACTTTTCAAATTTGGCAGCCGGGCTCTGCGAGAGAGAGATACACAGTGTTGCCCCTTTACGAACCAAAGCTTTTGGTGAAAGCGAATGTCTGTGTGGCAGCGAATGCAGTTCCAAGGGACAGTGAAAACCAGCTACAGCATTCCGTGCTGGCAGCTTTCGTGTGGGCGCAGTCGCTGGACGTTTCGAATTTGGCAGCCGGGCTCGGCGAGAGACACATAAACGGTGTTGCCCCATTACCAAGAAAACCTTTGGGGAAAGCGAATGTCTTTGTGGCAGCGAATGCAGTTCCAAGGGACAGTGAAAACCAGCTACAGCATTCCGTGCTGGCAGCTTTCGTGCGGGCGCAATCGCTGGATGTTTCGAATTTGGCAGCCGGGCTCTGCGAGAGACACATACACAGTGTTGCCCCTTTACGAACCAAAGCTTTTGGGGAAAGTGAATGTCTGTGTGGCAGCGAATGCAGTTCCAAGGGACAGTGAATACCAGCTACAGCATTCCGTGCTGGCAGCTTTCGTGTTGGAGAAAACGCTGGATGTTTCGAATTTGGCAGCCGGGCTCTGCAAGAGTGAGATACACAGTGTTGCCCCTTTACGAACCAAAGCTTTTGGGGAAAGCGAATGTCTGTGTGGCAGCGAATGCAGTTCCAAGGGACAGTAAAAACCAGCTACAGCATTCCGTACTGGCAGCTGTCGTGTGGGAGAAATCGCTGGACGTTTCGAATTTGGCAGCCGGGCTCTGAGAGAGAGAGATACACAGTGTTGCCCCATTACCAAGCAAAGCTTTTGGGGAAAGCGAATGTCTGTGTGGCAGCGAATGCAGTTCCAAGGGACAGTGAAAACCAGCTACAGCATTCCGTGCTGGCAGCTTTCGTGTGGGCGCAATCGCTGGACGTTTCTAATTTGGAAGCAGGGCTCTGCGAGAGACACATACACAGTGTTGCCCCATTACCAAGAAAAGCTTTTGGGGAAAGCGAATGTCTGTGTGGCAGCGAATGCAGTTCCAAGGGACAGTGAAAACCAGCTACAGCATTCCGTGCTGGCAGCTTTCTTGTGGGCGCAATCGCTGGACTTTTCGAATTTGGCAGCCGGGCTCTGCAAGAGTGAGATACACAGTGTTGCTCCTTTACGAATCAAAGCTTTTGGGGAAAGCGAATGTCTGTGTGGCAGCGAATGCAGTTCCAAGGGACAGTGAAAACCAGCTACAGCATTCCGTGCTGGCAGCTTTCGTGTGGGCGCAATCGCGTGACGTTTCGAATTTGGCAGCCCGGCTCTGCGAGAGTGAGATACACAGTGTTGCCCCTTTACGAACCAAAGCTTTTGGGGAAATCGAATGTCTGTGTGGCAGCGAATGCAGTTCCAAGGGACAGTGAAAACCAGCTACAGCATTGCATGCTGGCAGCTTTCGTGTGGGAGAAATCGCTGCATGTTTCGAATTTGGCAGCCGGGCTCTGCTAGACAGAGATACACAGTGTTGCCCAATTACCATGCAAAGCTTTTGGTGAAAGCGAATGCCTGTGTGGCAGCGAATGCAGTTCCAAGGGACAGTGAAAACCAGCTACAGCATTCTGTGCTGGCAGCTTTCGTGTGGGCGCAATCGCGTGACGTTTCGAATTTGGCACCCGGGCTCTGCGAGAGACACATACACAGTGTTGCCCCTTTACGAACCAAAGCTTTTTGGGAAAGCGAATGTCTGTGTGGCAGTGAATGCAGTTCCAAGGGACAGTGAAAACCAGCTACAGCATTCCGTGCTGGTAGCTTTCGTGTGGGCGCTGTCGCTGGATGTTTTGAATTTGGCAGCCGCGCTCTGCTAGACAGAGATACAGAGTGTTGCCCCATTACCAAGCACAGCTTTTGGGGAAAGCGAATGTCTGTGTGGCAGCGAATGCAATTCCAAGGGACAATGAAAACCAGCTACAGGATTGCGTGCTGGCAGCTTTTGTGTGGGCGCAATCGCTGGATGTTTCGAATTTGGCAGCCGGGCTCTGCGAGAGACACATACAGAGTTTTGTCCCTTTACGAACCAAAGCTTTCGGGGAAAGCGAATGTCTGTGTGGCAGCGAATGCAGTTCCAAGGGACAGTGAAACCCAGCTACAGCATTCCGTGCTGGCAGCTTTCCTGTGGGCGCAATCGCTGGATGTTTCGAATTTGGCAGCCGGGCTCTGCGAGAGACACATACACAGAGTTGCCCCTTTACGAACCAAAGCTTTTGGGGAAAGCGAATGTCTGTGTGGCAGCGAATGCAGTTCCAAGGGACAGTGAAAAGCAGCTACAGCATTCCGTGCTGGTACCTTTTCTGTGGGCGCAATCGCTGGACGTTTCGAATTTGGCAGCAGGGCTCTGCGAGAGATACATACACAGTATTGCCCCATTACCAAGCAAAGCTTTTGGGGAAAGCGAATGTCTGTGTGGCAGCGAATGCAATTCCAAGGGACAGTGAAAACCAGCTACAGCATTCCGTGCTGGCAGCTTTCGTGTGGGCGCTATCGCTGAAAGTTTCGAATTTGGCAGCCGGGCTCTGCGAGAGACACATACACAGTGTTGCCCCTTTACGAACCAAAGCTTTTGGGGAAAGCAAATGTCTGTGTGGCAGCGAATGCAGTTCCCAGGGACAGTGATAACCAGCTACAGCATTCCGTGCTGTTACCGTTCGTGTGGGCGCAATCGCTGGATTTTCGAATTTGGCAGCCGGTCTCTGCGAGAGACACATACACAGTTTTGCCCCTTTACGAACCAAAGCTTTCGGGGAAAGCGAATGTCAGTGTGGCAGTGAATGCAGTTCCAAGGGACAGTGAAAACCAGCTACAGCATTCCATGCTGGCAGCTTTCGTGTGGGCGCAATCGCTGGACGTTTCAAATTTGGCAGCCGGGCTCTGCGAGAGACAGATACACAGTGTTGCCCCTTTACGAACCAAAGCTTTTGGGGAAAGCGAATGTCTGTGTGGCAGCGAATGCAGTTCCAAGGGACAGTGAAAACCAGCTACAGCATTCCGTGCTGGCAGCTTTCGTGTGGGCGCAATCGCGTGACGTTTCGAATTTGGCAGCCGGGTTCTGCGAGAGACACATACACAGTGTTGCCCCTTTACGAAGCAAAGCTTTTGGGGAAAGCGAATGTCTGTGTGGCAGTGAATGCAGTTCCAAGGGACAGTGAAAAGCAGCTACAGAATTCCGTGCTGGCAGCTTTCGTGTGGGAGAAATCGCTGGATGTTTCTAATTTGGCAGCCGGGCTCTGCGAGAGACACATACACAGTGTTGCCCCTTTACGAACCAAAGCTTTTGGGGAAAGCGAATGTCTGTGTGGCAGTGAATGCAGTTCCAAGGGACAGTGAAAACCAGCTACAGCATTCCGTGCTGGCAGCTTTCGTGTGGGAGAAATCGCTGGATGTTTCTAATTTGGCAGCCGGGCTCTGCGAGAGACACATAGACGTGTTGCTCGATTACTAGGTAAAGTTTTTGGGGAAAGCGAATGCCTGTGTGGCAGCGAATGCAGTTCCAAGGGACAGTGAATACCAGCTACAGCGTTCCGTGCTGGCAGCTTTCGTGTGGGCACAATCGCTGGATGTTTCTAGTTTGGCAGCCGGGCTCTGGGAGAGACACATACACAGTGTTGCCCCTTTACGAACCAAAGCTTTTTGGGAAAGCAAATGTCTGTGTGGCAGCGAATGCAGTTCCAAGGGACAGTGAATACTAGCTACAGCATTCCGTGCTGGCAGCTTTCGTGTGGGCGCAATCGCGTGACGTTTCGAATTTGGCAGCCCGGCTCTGCGAGAGTGAGATACACAGTGTTGCCCCTTTACGAACCAAAGCTTTTGGGGAAAGCGAATGTCTGTGTGGCAGCGAAAGCAGTTCCAAGGGACAGTGAAAACCAGCTACAGCATTCCGTGCTGGCAGCTTTCGTGTGGGGGAAATCGCTGGACTTTTAAATTTGGCAGCCAGGTTCTGCGAGAGACACATACACAGTGTTGCCCCATTACCAAGAAAACCTTTGGGGAAAGCGAATGCCTGTGTGGCAGCGAATGCAGTTCCAAGGGACAGTGAAAACCAGCTACAGAATTACGTGCTAGCAGCTTTCGTGTGGGAGAAATCGCTGGATGTTTCGAATTTGGCAGCCGGGCTCTGCGAGAGACACATACACAGTGTTGCCCCATTACTAGGTAAAGCTTTTGGGGAAAGCGAATGTCTGTGTGGCAGCGAATGCACTTCCAAGGGACAGTGAAAACCAGCTACAGCATTCCGTGCTGGCAGCTTTCGTGTGGGCACAATCGCTGGATGTTTCGAATTTGGCAGCCGGGCTCTGCGAGAGACACATACACAGTGTTGCCCCTTTACGAACCAAAGCTTTTGGGGAAAGCAAATGCCTGTGTGGCAGCGAATGCAGTTCCAAGGACAGTGAAAACCAGCTACAGCATTCCGTACTGGCAGCTTTCGTGCGGGTGCAATTGCTAGACGTTTCGAATTTGCCAGCCGGGCTCTGCAAGAGTGAGATACACAGTGTTGCCCCTTTACGAACCAAAGCTTTTGGGGAAAGTGAATGTCTGTGTGGCAGTGAATGCAGTTCCAAGGGACAGTGAAAACCAGCTACAGCATTCCGTGCTGGCAGCTTTCGTGTGGGCGCTATCGCTGGATGTTTCGAATTTGGCAGCCAGGCTCTGCGAGAGACACATACACAGTTTTGCCCCTTTACGAACCAAAGCTTTTGGGGAAAGCGAATGTCTGTGTGGCAGCGAATGCAGTTCCAAGGGACAGTGAAAACCAGCTACAGCATTCCGTACTGGCAGCTTTCGTGCGGGCGCAATTGCTAGACGTTTCGAATTTGGCAGCCGGGCTCTGCAAGAGTGAGATACACAGTGTTGCCCCTTTACGAACCAAAGCTTTTGGGGAAAGCGAATGTCTGTGTGGCAGTGAATGCAGTTCCAAGGGACAGTGAAAACCAGCTACAGCATTCCATGCTGGCAGCTTTTGTGCGGGCGCAATCGCTGGACGTTTCGAATTTGGCAGTCGGGTTCTGCGAGAGAGAGATACACAGTGTTGCCCCTTTACGAACCAAATCTTTTGGGGAAAGCGAATGTCTGTGTCGCAGTGAATGCAGTTCCAAGGGACAGTGAAAACCAGCTACAGCATTCCGTTCTGTCAGCTTTCGTGTGGGATAAATCGCTGAATGTTTCGAATTTGGCAGCCGGGCTCTGCGAGAGACACATACACAGTGTTGCCCCATTACCAAGCAAAGCTTTTGTGGAAACCGAATGTCTTTGTGGCAGCGAATGCAGTTCCAAGGGACAGTGAAAACCAGCTACAGCATTCCGTGATGCCAGCTTTCGTGTGGGCGCAATCGCTGGACATTTCGAATTTGGCAGCCGGGCTCTGCGAGAGCGAGATACACAGTGTTGCCCCTTTACGAACCAAAGATTTGGGGAAAGCGAATGTCTGTGTGGCAGTGAATGCAGTTCCAAGGGACAGTGAAAACCAGCTACAGCATTCCATGCTGGCAGCTTTCGTGTTGGAGAAATTGCTGGATGTTTCGAATTTGGCAGCTGGGCTCTGCTAGACAGAGATACACAGTGTTGCCCCATTACCAAGCAAAGCTTTTGGGGAAAGCGAATGTCTGTGTGGCAGTGAATGCAGTTCCAAGGGACAGTGAAAACCAGCTACAGCATTGCGTGCTGGCAGATTTCGTGTGGGCGCAATCGCTGGATGTTTCGAATTTGGCAGCCGGGACCTGCGAGAGACACATACACAGTGTTGCCCCTTAATGAACCAAAGCTTTTGGGGAAAGCGAATGTCTGTGTGGCAGCGAATGCAGTTCCAAGGGACAGTGAAAACCAGCTACAGCATTCCGTTCTGGCAGCTTTCGTGTGGGCGCAATCGCTGGATGTTTCGAATTTGGCAGCCGGGCTCTGCTAGAGTGAGATACACAGTGTTGCCCCTTTACGAACCAAAGCTTTTGGGGAAAGCGAATGCCTGTGTGGCAGCGAATGCAGTTCCAAGGGACAGTGAAAACCAGCTACAGCATTCCGTGCTGGCAACTTTCGTGTGGGAGAAATCGCTGGACGTTTCGAATTCGGCAGCCGGGCTCTGCGAGAGACACATACACAGTGTTGCCGCATTACCAAGCAAAGCTTTTGGGGAAAGCGAATGTCTGTGTGGCAGCAAATGCAGTTCCAAGGGACAGTGAAAACCAGCTACAGCATTCCGTGCTGGAAGCTTTTGTGCGGGCGCAATCACTGGACGTTTTGAATTTGGCAGCCGGGCTCTGCAAGAGACACATACACAGTGTTGCCCCTTTACGAACCAAAGCTTTTTGGGAAAGCGAATGTCTGTGTGGCAGCGAATGCAGTTCCAAGGGACAGTGAAAACCAGCTACAGCATTCCGTACTGGCAGCTTTCGTGTGGGATAAATCGCTGGACGTTTCGAATTTGGCAGCCGGGCTCTGCGAGAGACACATACACAGTGTTGCCCCTTAATGAACCAAAGCTTTTGGGGAAAGCGAATGTCTGTGTGGCAGCGAATTCAGTTCCAAGGGACAGTGAAAACCAGCTACAGCATTCCGTGCTGGCAGCTTTCGTGTGGGCGCAATCGCTGGACGTTTCGAATTTGGCAGCCGGGCTCTGCAAGAGTGAGATACACAGTGTTGCCCCTTTACGAATCAAAGCTTTTGGGGAAAGCGAATGTCTGTGTGGCCGTGAATGCAGTTCCAAGGGACAGTGAAAACCCGCTACAGCATTCCGTTCTGTCAGCTTTCGTGTGGGATAAATCGCTGGACGTTTCGAATTGGGCAGCCGGGCTCTGCTAGACAGAGATACACAGTGTTGCCCCAATACCAAGCAAAGCTTTTGGGGAAAGCGAATGTCTGTGTGGCAGCGAATGCAGTTCCAAGGGACAGTGAAAACCAGCTACAGCATTCCATGCTGGCAGCTTTCGTGTGGGCGCTATCGCTGGATGTTTCGAATTTGGCAGCCGGGCTCTGCGAGAGACACATACACAGTGTTGCCCCTTTACGAACCAAAGCTTTTGGGGAAAGCGAATGCCTGTGTGGCAGCGAATGCAGTTCCAAGGGACAGTGAAAACCAGCTACAGCATTCCATGCTGGCAGCTTTCGTGTGGGAGAAATCGCTGGATGTTTCGAATTTGGCAGCCGGGCTCTGCTAGACAGAGATACACAGTGTTGCACAATTACCAAGCAAAGCTTTTGGGGAAAGCGAATGCCTGTGTGGCAGCGAATGCAGTTCCAAGGGGCAGTGAAAAGCAGCTACACAATTCCGTGCTGGCAGCTTTCGTTTGGGGGAAATCGCTGGATGTTTCGAATTTGGCAGCCGGGCTCTCCGAGAGACACATAGACAGTGTTGCCCGATTACTAGGTAAAGCTTTTGGGGAAAGCGAATGTCTGTGTGGCAGCGAATGCAGTTCCAAGGGACAGTGAAAACCAGCTACAGCATTCCGTGCTGGCAGCTTTCGTGTGGGCGCTATCGCTGGATGTTTCGAATTTGGCAGCCGGGCTCTGCGAGAGACACATACACAGTGTTGTCCCTTTACGACCCAAAGCTTGTGGGGAAAGCGAATGTCTGTGTGGCAGCGAATGCAGTTCCAAGGGACAGTGAAAACCAGCTACAGCATTCCGTACTGGCAGCTTTCGTGCGGACGCAATTGCTAGACGTTTCGAATTTGGCAGCCGGGCTCTGCAAGAGTGAGATACACAGTGTTGCCCCTTTACGAACCAAAGCTTTTGGGGAAAGCGAATGCCTGTGTGGCAGTGAATGCAGTTCCAATGGACAGTGAAAACCAGCTACAGCATTCCATGCTGGCAGCTTTTGTGCGGGCGCAATCGCTGGACGTTTCGAATTTGGCAGTCGGGTTCTGTGAGAGAGAGATACACAGTGTTGCCCCTTTACGAACCAAATCTTTTGGGGAAAGCGAATGTCTGTGTGGCAGTGAATGCAGTTCCAAGGGACAGTGAAAACCAGCTACAGCATTCCGTTCTGTCAGCTTTCGTGTGGGATAAATCGCTGGACGTTTCGAATTTGGCAGCCGGGCTCTGCGAGAGTGAGATACACAGTGTTGCCCCTTTACGAACCAAAGATTTGGGGAAAGCGAATGTCTGTGTGGCAGTGAATGCATTTCCAAGGGACAGTGAAAACCAGCTACAGCTTTCCGTTCTGGCAGCTTTCGTGTGCGAGAAATCGCTGGACGTTTCGAATTTCGCAGCCGGACTCTGCGAGAGACACATACACAGTGTTGCCCCATTACCATGAAAACATTTTGGGGAAAGCGAATGTCTGTGTGGCAGCGAATGCAGTTCCAAGGGACAGTGAAAACCAGCTACAGCATTCCGTGCTGGCAGCTTTCGTATGGGAGAAATTGCTGTACGTTTCGAATTTGGCAGCCGGGCTCTGCGAGAGACACATACACATTGTTACCCCATTACCATGAAAACCTTTTGGGGAAAGCGAATGTCTGTGTGGCAGCAAATGCAGTTCCAAGGGACAGTGAAAACCAGCTACAGCATTCCGTTCTGGCACCTTTCGTGTGGGCGCAATCGCTGGACTTTTCGAATTTGGCAGCCGGGCTCTGCGAGAGATACATACACAGTGTTGCCCCTTTACGAACCAAAGCTTGTGGGGAAAGCGAATGTCTGTGTGGCAGCGAATGCAGTTCCAAGGGACAGTGAAAACCAGCTACAGCATTCCGTGCTGGCAGCTTTCCTGTGGGGGAAATCGCTGGACGTTTCAAATTTGGCAGCCGGGCTCTGCGAGAGACACATACACAATGTTGCACCATTACCATGAAAAACTTTTGGGGAAAGCGAATGTCTGTGTGGCAGCGAATGCAGTTCCAAGGGACAGTGAAAACCAGCTACAGCATTCCGTACTGGCAGCTTTCGTGCGGGTGCAATCGCTGGACGTTTCGAATTTGGCAGTCGGGTTCTGTGAGAGAGAGATACACAGTGTTGCCCCTTTACGAACCAAATCTTTTGGGGAAAGTGAATGTCTGTGTGGCAGTGAATGCAGTTCCAAGGGACAGTGAAAACCAGCTACAGCATTCCGTTCTGTCAGCTTTCGTGTGGGATAAATCGCTGGACGTTTCGAATTTGGCAGCCGGGCTCTGCGAGAGTGAGATACACAGTGTTGCCCCTTTACGAACTAAAGATTTGGGGAAAGCGAATGTCTGTGTGGCAGTGAATGCAGTTCCAAGGGACAGTGAAAACCAGCTACAGCATTCCATGCTGGCAGCTTTCGTGCGGGCGCAATCGCTGGACGTTTCGAATTTGGCAGTCGGGCTCTGCGAGAGACACATACACAGTGTTGCCCCATTACCAAGCAAAGCTTTTGTGGAAAGCGAATGTCTGTGTGGCAGCGAATGCAGTTCCAAGGGACAGTGAAAACCAGCTACAGCATTCCGTGCTGCCAGCTTTCGTGTGGGCGCAATCGCTGGACATTTCAAATTTGGCAGCCGGGCTCTGCGAGAGTGAGATACACAGTGTTGCCCCTTTACGAACCAAAGATTTGGGGAAAGCGAATGTCTGTGTGGCAGTGAATGCAGTTCCAAGGGACAGTGAAAACCAGCTAGAGCATTCCGTGCTGGCAGCTTTCGTGTTGGAGAAATCGCTGGATGTTTCGAATTTGGCAGCTGGTCTCTGCTAGACAGAGATACACAGTGTTGCCCCATTACCAAGCAAAGCTTTTGGGGAAAGCGAATGTCTGTGTGGCAGCGAATTCAGTTCCAAGGGACAGTGAAAACCAGCTACAGCATTCCGTTCTGGCAGCTTTCGTGTGGGAGAAATCGCTGGACGTTTCTAATTTGGCAGCCGGACTCTGCGAGAGACACATACACAGTGTTGCCCCATTACCATGAAAACATTTTGGGGAAAGCGAATATCTGTGTGGCAGCGAATGCAGTTCCAAGGGACAGTGAAAACCAGCTACAGCATTCCGTGCTGGCAGCTTTCGTATGGGAGAAATTGCTGTACGTTTCGAATTTGGCAGCCGGGCTCTGCGAGAGACACATACACAGTGTTGCCCCATTACCATGAAAACCTTTTGGGGAAAGCGAATGTCTGTGTGGCAGCAAATGCAGTTCCAAGGGACAGTGAAAACCAGCTACAGCATTCCGTGATGCCAGCTTTCGTGTGGGCGCAATCGCTGGACATTTCGAATTTGGCAGCCGGGCTCTGCGAGAGATACATACACAGTGTTGCCCCTTTACGAACCAAAGCTTGTGGGGAAAGCGAATGTCTGTGTGGCAGCGAATGCAGTTCCAAGGGACAGTGAAAACCAGCTACAGCATTCCGTGCTGGCAGCTTTCCTGTGGGGGAAATCGCTGGACGTTTCAAATTTGGCAGCCGGGCTCTGCGAGAGACACATACACAGTGTTGCACCATTACCATGAAAAACTTTTGGGGAAAGCGAATGTCTGTGTGGCAGCGAATGCAGTTCCAAGGGACAGTGAAAACCAGCTACAGCATTCCGTGCTGGCAGCTTTCGTGTGGGCGCAATCGCTGGACGTTTCAAATTTGGCAGCCGGGCTCTGCGAGAGAGAGATACACAGTGTTGCCCCTTTACGAACCAAAGCTTTTGGGGAAAGCGAATGTCTGTGTGGCAGCGAATGCAGTTCCAAGGGACAGTGAAAACCAGCTACAGCATTCGGTGCTGGCAGCTTTTTTGTGGTCGCAATCGCTGGACGTTTCGAATTTGGCAGCCAGGCTCTGCGAGAGAGAGATACACAGTGTTGCCCCTTTACGAACCAAAGCTTTTGGGGAAAGCAAATGTCTGTGTGGCAGCGAATGCAGTTCCAAGGGACAGTGAAAACCAGCTACAGCATTCCGTGCTGGCAGCTTTCGTGTGGGGGAAATCGCTGGACGTTTCAAATTTGGCAGCCGGGCTCTGCGAGAGACACATTCACAGTGTTGCCCCATTACCATGAAAACATTTTTGGGAAAGCGAATGTCTGTGTGGCAGCGAATGCAGTTCCAAGGGACAGTGAAAACCAGCTACAGCATTCCGTGCTGGCAGCTTTCGTATGGGAGAAATTGCTGGACGTTTCGAATTTGGCAGCCGGGCTCTGCGAGAGACACATACACAGTGTTGCCCCATTACCATGAAAACCTTTTGGGGAAAGCGAATGTCTGTGTGGCTGCGAATGCAGTTCCAAGGGACAGTGAAAACCAGCTACAGCATTCCGTGCTGGCAGCTTTCGTGTGGGCGCAATCGCTGGACGTTTCAAATTTGGCAGCCGGGCTCTGCGAGAGAGAGATAACCAGTGTTACCCCTTTACGAACCAAAGCTTTTGGGGAAAGCGAATGTCTGTGTGGCAGCGAATGCAGTTCCAAGGGACAGTGAAAACCAGCTACAGCATTCGGTGCTGGCAGCTTTTTTGTGGTCGCAATCGCTGGATGTTTCGAATTTGGCAGCCGGCTCTGCGAGAGAGAGATACACAGTGTTGCCCCTTTACGAACCAAAGCTTTTGGGGAAAGCAAATGAGTGTGTGGCAGCGAATGCAGTTCCAAGGGACAGTGAAAAGCAGCTACAGCATTCCGTGCTGGCAGCTTTCGTGTGGGAGAAATCGCTGGACGTTTCAAATTTGGCAGCCGGGCTCTGCGAGAGAGAGATACACAGTGTTGCCCCTTTACGAACCAAAGCTTTTGGGGAAAGCAAATGAGTGTGTGGCAGCGAATGCAGTTCCAAGAAACAGTGAAAACCAGCTACAGCATTCCGTTCTGGCAGCTTTCGTGTGGGAGAAATCGCTGGACGTTTCTAATTTAGCAGCCGGGCTCTGCGAGAGACACATACACAGTGTTGCCCCATTACCAAGCAAAGCTTTTGGGGATAGCGAATGTCTGTGTGGCAGCGAATGCAGTTCCAAGAGACAGTGAAAACCAGCTACAGCATTCCGTTCTGGCAGCTTTCCTGTGGGGGAAATCGCTGGATGTCTCAAATTTGGCAGCCGGGCTCTGCGAGAGACACATACACAGTGTTGCACCATTACCATGAAAAACTTTTGGGGAAAGCGAATGTCTGTGTGGCAGCGAATGCAGTTCCAAGGGACAGTGAAAAGCAGCTACAGCATTCCGTGCTGGCAGCTTTCGTGTGGGCGCAATCGCTGGACGTTTCGAATTTGGCAGCCGGGCTCTGCGAGAGATACATACACAGTGTTGCCCCTTTACGAACCAAAGCTTGTGGGGAAAGCGAATGTCTGTGTGGCAGCGAATGCAGTTCCAAGGGACAGTGAAAACCAGCTACAGCATTCGGTGCTGGCAGCTTTCGTGTGGGGGAAATCGCTGGACGTTTCAAATTTGGCAGCCGGGCTCTGCGAGAGACACATACACAGTGTTGCCCCATTACCAAGCAAAGCTTTTGGGGATAGCGAATGTCTGTGTGGCAGCGAATGCAGTTCCAAGGGACAGTGAAAACCAGCTACAGCATTCCGTTCTGGCAGCTTTCGTGTGGGCGCAATCGCTGGACGTTTCGAATTTGGCAGCCGGGCTCTGCGAGAGATACATACACAGTGTTGCCCCTTTACGAACCAAAGCTTGTGGGGAAAGCGAATGTCTGTGTGGCAGCGAATGCAGTTCCAAGGGACAGTGAAAACCAGCTACAGCATTCCGTGCTGGCAGCTTTCCTGTGGGGGAAATCGCTGGATGATTCAAATTTGGCAGCCGGGCTCTGCGAGAGACACATACACAGTGTTGCACCATTACCATGAAAAACTTTTGGGGAAAGCGAATGTCTGTGTGGCAGCGAATGCAGTTCCAAGGGACAGTGAAAAGCAGCTACAGCATTCCGTTCTGGCAGCTTTCGTGTGGGCGCAATCGCTGGACTTTTCGAATTTGGCAGCCGGGCTCTGCGAGAGATACATACACAGTGTTGCCCCTTTACGAACCAAAGCTTGTGGGGAAAGCGAATGTCTGTGTGGCAGCGAATGCAGTTCCAAGGGACAGTGAAAACCAGCTACAGCATTCGGTGCTGGCAGCTTTCGTGTGGGGGAAATCGCTGGACGTTTCAAATTTGGCAGCCGGGCTCTGCGAGAGACACATACACAGTGTTGCACCATTACCATGAAAAGCTTTTGGGGAAAGCGAATGTCTGTGTGGCAGCGAATGCAGTTCCAAGGGACAGTGAAAACCAGCTACAGCATTCCGTGCTGGCAGCTTTCGTGTGGCGAAATTGCTGGACGTTTCGAATTTGGCAGCCGGGCTCTGCAAGAGAGAGATACAGAATGTTGCCCCATTACCAAGAAAAACTTTTGGGGAAAGCGAATGCCTGTGTGGCAGCGAATGCAGTTCCAGGGGACAGTGAAAACCAGCTACAGCATTCCGTGCTGGCAGCTTTCGTGTGGGAGAAATCGCGGGACGTTTCGAATTTGGCAACCGGGCTCTGCGAGAGATACATACACAGTGTTGCCCCATTACCAAGCAAAGCTTTTGGGGAAAGCGAATGTCTGTGTGGCAGCGAATGCAGTTTCAAGGGACAGTGAAAACCAGCTACAGCATTTCATGCTGGTAGCGTTCGTGTGGGCGCAATCGCTGGATTTTTCGAATTTGGCAGCCGGGTTCTGCGAGAGAGAGATACAGAGTGTTGCCCCTTTACGAAACAAAGCTTTTGGGGAAAGCGAATGTCTGTGTGGCAGCGAATGCACTTCCAAGGGACAGTGAAAACCAGCTACAGCATTCTGTACTGGCAGCTTTCGTGCGGGAGCAATTGCTAGATGTTTCGAATTTATCAGCCGGGCTCTACAAGAGTGAGATACACAGTGTTGCCCCTTTACGAACCAAAGCTTTTGGGGAAAGCTAATGTCTGTGTGGCAGCGAATGCAGTTCCAAGGGACAGTGAAAACTAGGTAGAGCATTCCGTGCTGGCAGCTTTCGTGTGGGAGAAATCGCTGGATGTTTCGAATTTGGCAGCCGGGCTCTGCGAGAGACACATACACAGTGTTGCCCCATTACCAGGAAAATCTTTGGGGAAAGCGAATGTCTGTGTGGCAGCGAATGCAGTTCCAAGGGACAGTGTAAACCAGCTACAGCATTCTGTACTGGCAGCTTTCGTGCGGGCGCAATTGCTAGACGTTTCGAATTTGGCAGCCGGGCTCCGCGAGAGACACATACACAGTTTTGCCCCTTTACGAACCAAAGCTTGTGGGGAAAGCGAATGCCTGTGTGGCAGCGAATGCAGTTCCAAGGGACAGTGAGAACCAGCTACAGCATTCCGTGCTGGCAGCTTTCGTGTGCGAGAAATTGCTGGATGTATCGAATTTGGCAGCCGGGCTCTGCGACAGACACATACACACTGTTGCCCCATTACAAAGAAAACCTTTGGGGAAAGCGAATGCCTGTGTGGCAGCGAATGCAGTTCCAAGGGACAGTGAAAACCAGCTACAGCACTCCGTACTGGCAGCTTTCGTGTGGGGGAAATCGCTGGACGTTTCGAATTTGGCAGCCGGGCTCTGCGAGAGACACATACACAGTGTTGCCCCATTACCAAGAAAAGCTTTTGGGGAAAGCGAATGTCTGTGTGGCAGCGAATGCAGTTCCAAGGGACAGTGAAAACCAGCTACAGCATTCCGTGCTGGCAGCTTTCGTGTGGGGAAATTGCTGGTCGTTTCGAATTTGGCAGCCGGGCTCTGCTAGACAGAGATACACAGTGTTGCCCCTTTACAAACCAAAGCTTTTGGGGAAAGCGAATGTATGTGTTGCAGCGAATGCAGTTCCAGGGGACAGTGAAAACCAGCTACAGCACTCCGTTCTGGCAGCTTTCGTGTGGGCACAATCGCTGGACGTTTCGAATTTGGCAGCCGGGCTCTGCGAGAGACACATACACAGTGTTGCCCCATTACCAAGCAAAGCTTTTGGGGAAAGCGAATGTCTGTGTGGCAGCGAATGCAGTTCCAAGGGACAGTGAAAACCAGCTATAGCATTCCGTGCTGGCAGCTTTCGTGTGGGGGAATTCGCTGGATGTTTCGAATTTGGCAGCCGGGCTCTGCGAGAGACACATACACAGTGTTGCCCCATTACCAGGAAAATCTTTGGGGAAAGCGAATGTCTGTGTGGCAGCGAATGCAGTTCCAAGGGACAGTGTAAACCAGCTACAGCATTCTGTACTGGCAGCTTTCGTGCGGGCGCAATTGCTAGACGTTTCGAATTTGGCAGCCGGGCTCTGCAAGAGTGAGATACACAGTGTTGCCCCGTTACGAACCAAAGCTTTTGGGGAAAGCGAATGTCTGTGTGGCAGCGAATGCAGTTCCAAGGGACAGTGAAAACCAGCTACAGCATTCCGTGCTGGCAGCTTTCGTGTGGGCGCAATAGCTGGACGTTTCGAATTTGGCAGCCGGGCTCTGCAAGAGTGAGATACAGAGTGTTGCCCCTTTACGAACCAAAGCTTTTGGGGAAAGCGAATGTCTGTGTGGCAGCGAATGCAGTTCCAAGGGAATGTGAAAACCAGCTACAGCATTCCGTGCTGGCAGCTTTCGTATAGGAGAAATTGCTGGACGTTTCGAATTTGGCAGCCGGGCTCCGCGAGAGACACATACACAGTTTTGCCCCTTTACGAACCAAAGCTTGTGGGGAAAGCGAATGCCTGTGTGGCAGCGAATGCAGTTCCAAGGGACAGTGAGAACCAGCTACAGCATTCCGTGCTGGCAGCTTTCGTGTGCGAGAAATTGCTGGATGTATCGAATTTGGCAGCCGGGCTCTGCGACAGACACATACACACTGTTGCCCCATTACAAAGAAAACCTTTGGGGAAAGCGAATGCCTGTGTGGCAGCGAATGCAGTTCCAAGGGACAGTGAAAACCAGCTACAGCACTCCGTACTGGCAGCTTTCGTGTGGGGGAAATCGCTGGACGTTTCGAATTTGGCAGCCGGGCTCTGCGAGAGACACATACACAGTGTTGCCCCATTACCAAGAAAAGCTTTTGGGGAAAGCGAATGTCTGTGTGGCAGCGAATGCAGTTCCAAGGGACAGTGAAAACCAGCTACAGCATTCCGTGCTGGCAGCTTTCGTGTGGGGAAATTGCTGGTCGTTTCGAATTTGGCAGCCGGGCTCTGCTAGACAGAGATACACAGTGTTGCCCCTTTACAAACCAAAGCTTTTGGGGAAAGCGAATGTATGTGTTGCAGCGAATGCAGTTCCAGGGGACAGTGAAAACCAGCTACAGCACTCCGTTCTGGCAGCTTTCGTGTGGGCACAATCGCTGGATGTTTCGAATTTGGCAGCCGGGCTCTGCGAGAGACACATACACAGTGTTGCCCCTTTACGAACCAAAGCTTGTGGGGAAAGCGAATGCCTGTGTGGCAGCGAATGCAGTGCCAAGGGACAGTGAAAACCAGCTACAGCATTCCGTGCTGGCAGCTGTCGTGTGGGCACAATCGCTGGATGTTTCGAATTTGGCAGCCGGGCTCTGCGAGAGACACATACACAGTGTTGCCCCTTTACGAACCAAAGCTTTTGGGGAAAGCGAATGTCTGTGTGGCAGCGAATGCAGTTTCAAGGGACAGTGAAAACCAGCTACAGCATTTCATGCTGGTAGCGTTCATGCGGGCGCAATCGCTGGACGTTTCGAATTTGGCAGCCGGGCTCTGCGAGAGAGAGATACACAGTGTTGCCCCTTTACGAAACAAAGCTTTTGGGGAAAGAGAATGTCTGTGTGGCAGCGAATGCAGTTCCAAGGGACAGTGAATACCAGCTACAGCATTCCGTGCTGGCAGCTTTCGTGTGGGAGAAAACACTGTATGTTTCGAATTTGGCAGCCGGGCTCTGCGAGAGACACATACACAGTGTTGCCCCATTACCAAGAAAACCTTTGGGGAAAGCGAACGTCTGTGTGGCAGCGAATGCAGTTCCAAGGGACAGTGAAAACCAGCTACAGAATTCCAAACTGGCAACTTTCGTGCGGGCGCAATTGCTAGACGTTTCGAATTTGGCAGCCGGGCTCTGCAGAGTGAGATACACAGTGTTGCCCCGTTACGAACCAAAGCTTTTGGGGAAAGCGAATGTCTGTGTGGCAGCGAATGCAGTTCCAAGGGACAGTGAAAACCAGCTACAGCATTCCGTGCTGGCAGCTTTCGTGTGGGCGCAATCACTGGACGTTTCGAATTTGGCAGTTGGGCTCTGCAAGAGTGAGATACAGAGTGTTGCCCCTTTACGAACCAAAGCTTTTGGGGAAAGCGAATGTCTGTGTGGCAGCGAATGCAGTTCCAAGGGAATGTGAAAACCAGCTACAGCATTCCGTGCTGGCAGCTTTCGTATAGGAGAAATTGCTGGACGTTTCGAATTTGGCAGCCGGGCTCCGCGAGAGACACATACACAGTTTTGCCCCTTTACGAACCAAAGCTTGTGGGGAAAGCGAATGCCTGTGTGGCAGCGAATGCAGTTCCAAGGGACAGTGAGAACCAGCTACAGAATTCCGTGCTGGCAGCTTTCGTGTGCGAGAAATTGCTGGATATTTCGAATTTGGCAGCCGGGCTCTGCGAGAGACACATACACATTGTTGCCCCATTACAAAGAAAACCTTTGGGGAAAGCGAATGCCTGTGTGGCAGCGAATGCAGTTCCAAGGGACAGTGAAAACCAGCTACAGCACTCCGTACTGGCAGCTTTCGTGTGGGGGAAATCGCTGGACGTTTCGAATTTGGCAGCCGGGCTCTGCTACACAGAGATACACAGTGTTGCCCCTTTACAAACCAAAGCTTTTGGGGAAAGCGAATGTATGTATTGCAGCGAATGCAGTTCCAGGGGACAGTGAAAACCAGCTACAGCATTCCGTGCTGGCAGCTTTCGTGTGGGCACAATCGCTGGACGTTTCGAATTTGGCAGCCGGGCTCTGCAAGAGTGAGATACAGAGTGTTGCCCCTTTACGAACCAAAGCTTTTGGGGAAAGCGAATGTCTGTGTGGCAGGGAATGCAGTTCCAAGGGACAGTGAAAACCAGCTACAGCATTCCGTTCTGGCAGCTTTCGTATAGGAGAAATTGCTGGACGTTTCGAATTTGGCAGCCGGGCTCCGCGAGAGACACATACACAGTGTTGCCCCTTTAGGAACCAAAGCTTGTGGGGAAAGCGAATGTCTGTGTAGCAGCGAATGCAGTTCCAAGGGACAGTGAGAACCAGCTACAGAATTCCGTGCTGGCAGCTTTCGTGTGCGAGAAATTGCTGGATATTTCGAATTTGGCAGCCGGGCTCTGCGAGAGAGAGATACATAGTGTTGCCCCTTTACGAAACAAAGCTTTTGGGGAAAGCAAATGTCTGTGTGGCAGCGAATGCAGTTCCAAGGGACAGTGAAAACCAGCTACAGCATTCCGTGCTGGCAGCTTTCGTGTGGGAGAAATTGCTGGACGTTTCGAATTTGGCAGCCGGGCTCTGCGAGAGACACATACACAGTGTTGGCCCATTACCAAGAAAAGCTTTTGGGGAAAGCGAATGTCTGTGTGGCAGCGAATGCAGTTCCAAGGGACAGTGAAAACCAGCTACAGCATTCCGTGCTGGCAGCTTTCGTGTGGGTGCAATCGCTGGAAGTTTCGAATTTGGCAGCCGGGCTCTGCGAGAGACACATACAAAGTGTTGCCCAATTACCAAGAAAACCTTTGGGGAAAGCGAATGCTTGTGTGGCAGCGAATGCAGTTCCAAGGGACAGTGAAAACCAGCTACAACAGTCCGTGCTGGCAGCTTTCGTGTGGGGGAAATCGCTGGACGTTTCGAATTTGGCAGCCGGGCTCTGCGAGAGACACATACACAGTGTTGCCCCATTACCATGAAAACCTTTTGGGGAAAGCGTATGTCTGTGTGGCAGCGAATGCAATGCCAAGGGACAGTGAAAAACAGCTACAGCATTCTGTGCTGGCAGCTTTCGTGTGGGGGAAATCGCTGGATGTTTCGAATTTGGCAGCCGGGCTCTGCGAGAGACACATACACAGTGTTGCACCATTACCATGAAAAACTTTTGGGGAAAGCGAACGTCTGTGTGGCAGCGAATGCAGTTCCAAGGGACAGTGAAAACCAGCTACAGCATTCTGTGCTGGTAGCTTTCGTGTGGGCGCAATCGCTGGACGTTTCGAAAATGGCAGCCAGGCTCTGCGAGGGAGAGATACAGAGTGTTGCCCCAT
The DNA here is from genome assembly GCF_035582795.1 of Mycteria americana. Lineage (NCBI taxonomy): Eukaryota > Metazoa > Chordata > Aves > Ciconiiformes > Ciconiidae > Mycteria > Mycteria americana. The sequence goes on along the minus strand of NW_027445436.1, from coordinate 3,367,628 downwards.
TACGAAGAAAAGCTTTTGGGGAAAGCGAATGTTTGTGTGGCAGCGAATGCAGTTCCAAGGGACAGTGAAAACCAGGTACAGCATTCCGTACTGGGTGCTTTCGTGCGGGCGCAATTGCTAGACGTTTCGAATTTGGCAGCCGGGCTCTGCAAGTGTGAGATACACAGTGTTGCCCCTTTACGAACCAAAGCTTTTGGGGAAAGCGAATGTCTGTGTGGCAGCGAATGCAGTTCCAAGGGACAGTGAAAACAAGCTACAGCATTCCGTGCTGGCAGCTTTCGTGTGGGAGAAATCGCTGGACGTTTCGAATTTGGCAGCCGGGCTCTGCGAGAGACACATACACAGTGTTGCCCCATTACCAAGCAAAGCTTTTGGGGAAAGCGAATGTCTGTGTGGCAGCGAATGCAGTTCCAAGGGACAGTGAAAACCAGATATAGCATTCCGTGCTGGCAGCTTTCGTGTGGGGGAATTCGCTGGATGTTTCGAATTTGGCAGCCGGGCTCTGCGAGAGACACATACACAGTGTTGCACCATTACCATGAAAAACTTTTGGGGAAAGCGAATGTCTGTGTGGCAGCGAATGCAGTTCCAAGGGACAGTGAAAACCAGCTACAGCATTCCGTGCTGGCAGCTTTCGTGTGGGCGCAATCGCTGGACGTTTCAAATTTGGCAGCCGTCCTCTGCGGGAGAGAGATACACAGTGTTGCCCCTTTACGAACCAAAGCTTTTGGGGAAAGCGAATGTTCGTGTGGCAGCGAATGCAGTTCCAAGGGACAGTGAAAACCAGCTACAGCATTCGGTGCTGGCAGCTTTTGTGTGGGGGAAATTGGTGGACGTTTCGAATTTGGCAGCCGGGCTCTGCAAGAGGGAGATACACAGTGTTGCCCCTTTACGAACCAAAGCTTTTGGGGAAAGCGAATGTCTGTGTGGCAGTGAATGCAGTTCCAAGGGACAGTGAAAACCAGCTGCATCATTCCATGCTGGCATCTTTCGTGTGGGAGAAATCGCGGGATGTTTCGAATTTGGCAGCCGGGCTCTGCTAGACAGAGACACACAGTGTTGCCCAATTACCAAGCAAAGCTTTTGGAGAAAGCGAATGTCTGTGTGGCAGCGAATGCAGTTCCAAGGGACAGTGAAAACCAGCTACAGCATTCCGTGCTGGCAGCTTTCGTGTGGGAGAAATTGCTGGACGTATAGAATTTGGCAGCCGGGCTCTGCGAGAGAGAGATACAGAATGTTGCCCCATTACCAAGAAAACCTTTTGGGGAAAGCGAATGTCTGTGTGGCAGCGAATGCAGTTCCAAGGGACAGTGAAAACCAGCTACAGCATTCTGTGCTGGTAGCTTTCGTGTGGGCGCAACGGCTGGATGTTTCGAATTTGGCAACCGGGCTCTGCAAGTGTGAGATACACAGTGTTGCCCCTTTACGAACCAAAGCTTTTGGGGAAAACGAAAGTCTGTGTGGCAGCGAATGCAGTTCCAAGGGACACTGAAAACCAGCTACAGCATTCCGTGCTGGAAGCTTTCGTGTGGGAGAAATCGTTGGACGTTTCGAATTTGGCAGCCGGGCTCTGCGAGAGACACATACACAGTTTTGCCCCTTTACGAACCAAAGCTTTTGGGGAAAGCGAATGTCTGTGTGGCAGCGAATGCAGTTCCAAGGGACAGTGAAAACCAGCTACAGCATTCCGTGCTGGCAGCTTTCGTATGGGCGCAATCGCTGGACGTTTCGAATTTGGCAGCCGGGCTCTGCGAGAGACACATACACAGTGTTGCCCCATTACCAAGCAAAGCTTTTGGGGAAAGCGAATGTCTGTGTGGCAGCGAATGCAGTTCCAAGGGACAGTGAAAACCAGCTACAGCATTCCGTGCTGGCAGCTTTCGTGTGGGCGCAATCGCTGGACGTTTCGAATTTGGCAGCCGGGCTCTGCGAGAGATACATACACAGTGTTGCCCCTTTACGAACCAAAGCTTGTGGGGAAAGAGAATGTTTGTGTGGCAGCGAATGCAGTTCCAAGGGACAGTGAAAACCAGCTACAGCATTCCGTGCTGGCAGCTTTCGTGTGGGCGCAATCGCTGGACGTTTCGAATTTGGCAGCCGGGCTCTGCGAGAGACATATACACATTGTTGCCCCATTACCATGAAAACATTTTGGGGAAAGCGAATGTCTGTGTGGCAGCGAATGCAGTTCCAAGGGACAGTGAAAACCAGCTACAGCATTCCGTGCTGGCAGCTTTCGTATGGGAGAAATTGCTGGACGTTTCGAATTTGGCAGCCGGGCTCTGCGAGAGACACATACACAGTGTTGCCCCATTACCAAGAAAAGCTTTTGGGGAAAGCGAATGTCTGTGTGGCAGCGAATGCAGTTCCAAGGGACAGTGAAAACCAGCTACAGCATTCCGTGCTGGCAGCTTTCGTGTGGGCGCAATCGCTGGACGTTTCAAATTTGGCAGCCGTCCTCTGCGAGAGAGAGATACACAGTGTTGCCCCTTTACGAACCAAAGCTTTTGGGGAAAGCGAATGTCTGTGTGGCAGCGAATGCAGTTCCAAGGGACAGTGAAAACCAGCTACAGCATTCCGTGCTGCCAGCTTTCGTATGGGAGAAATTGCTGGACGTTTCGAATTTGGCAGCCGGGCTCTGCGAGAGACACATACACAGTCTTGCCCCATTACAATGAAAACCTTTTGGGGAAAGCGAATGTATGTGTGGCAGCGAATGCAGTTCCAAGGGACAGTGGAAACCAGCTACACCATTCCGTGCTAGCAGCTTTCGTGTGGGCGCAATCGCGTGACGTTTCAAATTTGGCAGCCGGGCTCTGCGAGAGAGAGATACACAGTGTTGCCCCTTTACGAACCAAAGCTTTTGGGCAAAGCGAATGTCTGTGTGGCAGCGAATGCAGTTCCAAGGGACAGTGAAAACCAGCTACAGCATTGCGTCCTGGCAGCTTTCGTGCGGGCGCAGTCGCTGGACGTTTCGAATTTGGCAGCCGGGCTCTGCGAGAGACACATACACAGTGTTGCCCCATTACCAAGCAAAGCTTTTGGGGAAAGCGAATGTCTGTGTGGCAGCGAATGCAGTTCCAAGGGACAGTGAAAACCAGCTACAGCATTCCGTGCTGGCAGCTTTCGTGTGGGCGCAATCGCTGGATGTTTCGAATTTGGCAGCAGGGCTCTGCGAGAGATACATACACAGTGTTGCCCCTTTACGAACCAAAGCTTGTGGGGAAAGCGAATGTCTGTGTGGCAGCGAATGCAGTTTCAAGGGACAGTGAAAACCAGCTACAGCATTCCGTGCTGGCAGCTTTCGTGTGGGCGCAATCGCTGGACGTTTCGAATTTGGCAGCCGGGCTCTGCGAGAGACACATACACAGTGTTGCCCCTTTACAAACCAAAGCTTTTGGCGAAACCGAATGTCTGTGTGGCAGCGAATGCAGATCCAAGGGACAGTGAAAAGCTGCTACAGCATTCCGTGCTGGCAGCTTTCGTGTGGGCGCAATCGCTGGACGTTTCGAATTTGGCAGCCGGGCTCTGCGAGAGACACATACACAGTGTTGCCCCATTACCAAGAAAAGCTTTTGGGGAAAGCGAATGCCTGTGTGGCAGCGAATGCAGTTCCTAGGGACAGTGGAAACCAGCTACAGCATTCCGTGCTGGTAGTTTTCGTGTGGGCGCAAACGCTGGACTTTTCTAATTTGGCAGCCGGGCTCTGTGAGAGACACATACACAGTGTTGCCCCATTACCAAGAAAAGCTTTTGGGGAAAGCGAATGTCTGCGTGGCAGCGAATGCAGTTCCAAGGGACAGTGAAAACCAACTACAGCATTCCGTGCTGGCAGATTTCGTGCGGGCGCAATCGCTGGACGTTTCGAATTTGGCAGCCGGGCTCTGCGAGAGACACATACACAGTGTTGCCCCTTTACGAACCAAAGCTTTTGGCGAAACCGAATGTCTGTGTGGCAGCGAATGCAGATCCAAGGGACAGTGAAAAGCTGCTACAGCATTCCGTGCTGGCAGCTTCCGTGTGGGCGCAATCGCTGGACGTTTCGAATTTGGCAGCCGGGCTCTGCGAGAGACACATACACAGTGTTGCCCCTTTACGAACCAAAGCTTTTGGGGAAAGCGAATGCCTGTGTGGCAGCGAATGCAGTTCCAAGGGACAGTGAAAACCAGCTACAGCATTCCGTACTGGCAGCTTAAGTGCGGGCGAAATTGCTAGACGTTTCGAATTTGTCACCGGGCTCTGCAAGAGTGAGATACACAGTGTTGCGCCTTTACGAACCAAAGCTTTTGGGGAAAGCGAATGTCTGTGTGGCAGCGAATGCAGTTCCAAGGGACAGTGAAAACCAGGAACAGCATTCCGTGCTGGCAGCTTTCGTGTGGGAGAAATCGCTGGATGTTTCGAATTTGGCAGCCGGGCTCTGCGAGACAGAGATACACAGTGTTGCCCCATTACCAAGAAAAGCTTTTGGGGAAAACGAATGTCTGTGTGGCAGCGAATGCAGTTCCAAGGGACAGTGAAAACCAGCTACAGCATTCCGTACTGGCAGCTTAAGTGCGGGCGAAATTGCTAGACGTTTCGATTTGTCAGCCGGGCTCTGCAAGAGTGAGATACACAGTGTTGCACCTTTACGAACCAAAGCTTTTGGGGAAAGCGAATGTCTGTGTGGCAGCGAATGCAGTTCCAAGGGAAAGTGAAAACCAGCTACAGCATTGCGTGCTGGCAGCTTTCGTGTGGGAGAAATCGCTGGACGTTTCGAATTTGGCAGCCGGGCTCTGCGAGAGATACATACACAGTGTTGCCCCATTACCAAGCAAAGCTTTTGGGGAAAGCGAATGTCTGTGTGGCAGTGAATGCAGTTCCAAGGGACAGTGAAAACCAGCTACAGCATTGCGTGCTGGCAGCTTTCGTGTGGGCGCAATCGCTGGACGTTTCGAATTTGGCAGCCGGGCTCTGCGAGAGACACATACACAGTGTTGCCCAATTACCAAGCAAAGCTTTTGGAGAAAGCGAATGTCTGTGTGGCAGCGAATGCAGTTCCAAGGGACAGTGAAAACCAGCTACAGCATTCCGTGCTGGCAGCTTTCGTGTGGGAGAAATCGCTGGACGTTTCGAATTTGGCAGCCGGGCTCTGCGAGAGATACATACACAGTGTTGCCCCATTACCAAGCAAAGCTTTTGGGGAAAGCGAATGTCTGTGTGGCAGTGAATGCAGTTCCAAGGGACAGTGAAAACCAGCTACAGCATTGCGTGCTGGCAGCTTTCGTGTGGGCGCAATCGCTGGACGTTTCGAATTTGGCAGCCGGGCTCTGCGAGAGACACATAAACAGTGTTGCCCCATTACCAAGCAAAGCTTTTGGGGAAAGCGAATGTCTGTGTGGCAGCGAATGCAGTTCCAAGGGACAGTGAAAACCAGCTACAGCATTCCGTGCTGGCAGCTTTCGTGTGGCAGAAATTGCTGGATATTTTGAATTTGGCAGCCGGGCTCTGCGAGAGACACATAGACATTGTTGCCGCATTACAAAGAAAACCTTTGGGGAAAGCGAATGCCTGTGTGGCAGCGAATGCAGTTCCAAGGGACAGTGAAAACCAGCTAGAGCACTCCGTACTGGCAGCTTTCGTGTGGGGGAAATGGCTGGACGTTTCGAATTTGGCAGCCGGGCTCTGCGAGAGACACATACACAGTGTTGGCCCATTACCAAGAAAAGCTGTTGGGGAAAGCGAATGTCTGTGTGGCAGCGAATGCAGTTCCAAGGGATAGTGAAAACCAGCTACAGCATTCCGTGCTGGCAGCTTTCGTATGGGCGCAATCGCTGGACGTTTCGAATTTGGCAGCCGGGCTCTGCGAGAGACACATACACAGTGTTGCCCCATTACCAAGCAAAGCTTTTGGGGAAAGCGAATGTCTGTGTGGCAGGGAATGCAGTTCCAAGGGACAGTGAAAACCAGCTACAGCATTCCGTGCTGGCAGCTTTCGTGTGGGCGCAATCGCTGGACGTTTCGAATTTGGCAGCCGGGCTCTGCGAGAGATACATACACAGTGTTGCCCCTTTACGAACCAAAGCTTGTGGGGAAAGCGAATGTCTGTGTGGCAGCGAATGCAGTTCCAAGGGACAGTGAAAACCAGCTACAGCATTCCGTGCTGGCAGCTTTCGTATGGGCGCAATCGCTGGACGTTTCGAATTTGGCAGCCGGGCTCTGCGAGAGACACATACACAGTGTTGCCCCATTACCAAGAAAACCTTTGGGGAAAGCGAATTGCCTGTGTGGCAGCGAATGCAGTTCCAAGGGACAGTGAAAACCAGCTACAGCATTCCGTGCTGGCAGCTTTTTTGTCGTCGCAATCGCTTTACGTTTCGAATTTGGCAGCCGGGCTCTGCGAGAGAGAGATACACAGTGTTGCCCCTTTACGAACCAAAGCTTTTGGGGAAAGCAAAGGAGTGTGTGGCAGCGAATGCAGTTCCAAGGGACCGTGAAAACCAGCTACAGCATTCCGTGCTGGCAGCTTTCGTGTGGGCGCAATCGCTGGACGTTTCGAATTTGGCAGCCGGGCTCTGCGAGAGACACATACACATTGTTGCCCCATTACCATGAAAACATTTTGGGGAAAGCGAATGTCTGTGTGGCAGCGAATGCAGTTCCAAGGGACAGTGAAAACCAGCTACAGCATTCCATGCTGGCAGCTTTCGTATGGGAGAAATTGCTGGACGTTTCGAATTTGGCAGCCGGGCTCTGCGAGAGACACATACACAGTGTTGCCCCATTACCAAGAAAAGCTTTTGGGGAAAGCGAATGTCTGTGTGGCAGCGAATGCAGTTCCAAGGGACAGTGAAAACCAGCTACAGCATTCCGTGCTGGCAGCTTTCGTGTGGGCGCAATCGCTGGACGTTTCAAATTTGGAAGCCGTCCTCTGCGAGAGAGAGATACACAGTGTTGCCCCTTTACGAACCGAAGCTTTTGGGGAAAGCAAATGTCTGTGTGGCAGCGAATGCAGTTGCAAGGGACAGTGAAAACCAGCTACATCATTCCGTGCTGGCAGCTGTCGTGTGGGCGCATTCGCTGGACGTTTCGAATTTGGCAGCCGGGCTCTGCGAGAGACACATACACAGTGTTGCCCCTTTATGAACCAAAGCTTTCGGGGAAAACGAATGTCTGTGTGGCAGCGAATGCAGTTCCAAGGGACAGTGAAAACCAGCTACAGTATTCGGTGCTGGCAGCTTTTTTGTCGTCGCAATCGCTTTACGTTTCGAATTTGGCAGCCGGGCTCTGCGAGAGACATATACACATTGTTGCCCCATTACCATGAAAACATTTTGGGGAAAGCGAATGTCTGTGTGGCAGCGAATGCAGTTCCAAGGGACAGTGAAAACCAGCTACAGCATTCCGTGCTGGCAGCTTTCGTATGGCAGAAATTGCTGGACGTTTCGAATTTGGCAGCCGTGCTCTGCGAGAGACACATACACAGTGTTGCCCCATTACCAAGAAAAGCTTTTGGGGAAAGCGAATGTCTGTGTGGCAGCGAATGCAGTTCCAAGGGACAGTGAAAACCAGCTACAGCATTCCGTGCTGGCAGCTTTCGTGTGGGCGCAATCGCTGGACGTTTCAAATTTGGCAGCCGTCCTCTGCGAGAGAGAGATACATAGTGTTGCCCCTTTACAAACCAAAGCTTTTGGGGAAAGCGAATGTCTGTGTGGCAGCGAATGCAGTTCCAAGGGACAGTGAAAACCAGCTACAGCATTCGGTGCTGGCAGCTTTCGTGTGGGGGAAATCGCTGGACGTTTCGAATTTGGCAGCCGGGCTCTGCAAGAGGGAGATACACAGTGTTGCCCCTTTACGAACCAAAGCTTTTGGGGAAAGCGAATGTCTGTGTGGCAGCGAATGCAGTTCCAAGGGACAGTGAAAACCAGCTACAGCATTCCGTGCTGGCAGCTTTCGTGTGGGAGAAATTGCTGGACGCATAGAATTTGGCAGCCGGGCTCTGCGAGAGAGAGATACAGAATGTTGCCCCATTACCAAGAAAACCTTTTGGGGAAAGCGAATGTCTGTGTGGCAGCGAATGCAGTTCCAAGGGACAGTGAAAACCAGCTACAGCATTCCGTGCTGGCAGCTTTCGTGTGGGAGAAATTGCTGGACGCATAGAATTTGGCAGCCGGGCTCTGCGAGAGAGAGATACAGAATGTTGCCCCATTACCAAGAAAACCTTTTGGGGAAAGCGAATGTCTGTGTGGCAGCGAATGCAGTTCCAAGGGACAGTGAAAACCAGCTACAGCATTCTGTGCTGGTAGCTTTCGTGTGAGCGCAACGGCTGGACGTTTCGAATTTGGCAACCGGGCTCTGCGAGACACAGATACACAGTGTTGCCCCATTACCAAGCAAAGCTTTTGGGGAAAGCGAATGTCTGTGTGGCAGCGAATGCAGTTCCAAGGGACAGTGAAAACCAGCTACAGCATTCCGTGCTGGCAGCTTTCGTGTGGGCGCAATCGCTGGACGTTTCGAATTTGGCAGCCGGGCTCTGCGAGAGATACATACACAGTGTTGCCCCATTACCAAGCAAAGCTTTTGGGGAAAGCGAATGTCTGTGTGGCAGCGAATGCAGTTCCAAGGGACAGTGAAAACCAGCTACAGCATTCCGTGCTGGCAGCTTTCGTGTGGGCGCAATCGCTGGACGTTTCGAATTTGGCAGCCGGGCTCTGCGAGAGATACATACAGAGTGTTGCCCCTTTACGAACCAAAGCTTTTGGGGAAAGCGAATGTCTGTGTGGCAGCGAATGCAGTTCCAAGGGACAGTGAAAACCAGCTACAGCATTCGGTGCTGGCAGCTTTCGTGTGGGGGAAATCGCTGGACGTTTCGAATTTGGCACCTGGGCTCTGCGAGAGACACATACACAGTGTTGCCCCATTACCATGAAAAACTTTTGGGGAAAGCGAATGTCTGTGTGGCAGCGAATGCAGTTCCAAGGGACAGTGAAAACCAGCTACAGCATTCCGTGCTGGCAGCTTTCCTGTGGGCGCAATCGCTGGACGTTTCGAATTTGGCAGCCGGGCTCTGCGAGAGACACATACACAGTGTTGCCCCTTTACGAACCAAAGCTTTTGGCGAAACCGAATGTCTGTGTGGCAGCGAATGCAGATCCAAGGGACAGTGAAAACCAGCTACAGCATTCTGTGCTGGTAGCTTTCGTGTGGGCGCAACGGCTGGACGTTTCGAATTTGGCAACCGGGCTCTGCAAGTGCGAGACACACAGTGTTGCCCCTTTACGAACCAAAGCTTTTGGGGAAAACGAATGTCTGTGTGGCAGCGAATGCAGTTCCAAGGGACAGTGAAAACCAGCTACAGCATTCCGTGCTGGCAGCTTTCGTGTGGGAGAAATTTTTGGACGTTTCGAATTTGGCAGCCGGGCTCTGCGAGAGAGAGATACAGAATGTTGCCCCATTACCAAGAAAACCTTTTGGGGAAAGCGAATGTCTGTGTGGCAGCGAATGCAGTTCCAAGGGACAGTGAAAACCAGCTACAGCATTCTGTGCTGGTAGCTTTCGTGTGAGCGCAACGGCTGGACGTTTCGAATTTGGCAACCGGGCTCTGCGAGAGACACATACACAGTTTTGCCCCTTTACGAACCAAAGCTTTTGGGGAAAGCGAATGTCTGTGTGGCAGCGAATGCAGTTCCAAGGGACAGTGAAAACCAGCTACAGCATTCCGTGCTGGCAGCTTTCGTATGGGCGCAATCGCTGGATGTTTCGAATTTGGCAGCCGGGCTCTGCGAGAGACACATACACAGTGTTGCCCCTTTACGAACCAAAGCTTTTGGGGAAAGCAAATGTCTGTGTGGCAGCGAATGCAGTTCCAAGGGACAGTGAAAACCAGCTACAGCATTGCGTCCTGGCAGCTTTCGTGCGGGCGCAATCGCTGGACATTTCGAATTTGGCAGCCGGGCTCTGCGAGAGACACATACACAGTGTTGCCCCATTACCAAGCAAAGCTTTTGGGGAAAGCGAATGTCTGTGTGGCAGCGAATGCAGTTCCAAGGGACAGTGAAAACCAGCTACAGCATTCCGTGCTGGCAGCTTTCGTGTGGGCGCAATCGCTGGACGTTTCGAATTTGGCAGCCGGGCTCTGCGAGAGATACATACACAGTGTTGCCCCTTTACGAACCAAAGCTTGTGGGGAAAGCGAATGTCTGTGTGGCAGCGAATGCAGTTCCAAGGGACAGTGAAAACCAGCTACAGCATTCCGTGCTGGCAGCTTTCGTGTGGGCGCAATCGCTGGACGTTTCGAATTTGGCAGCCGGGCTCTGCGAGAGACATATACACGTTGTTGCCCCATTACCATGAAAACATTTTGGGGAAAGCGAATGTCTGTGTGGCAGCGAATGCAGTTCCAAGGGACAGTGAAAACCAGCTACAGCATTGCGTGCTGGCAGCTTTCGTATGGGAGAAATTGCTGGACGTTTCGAATTTGGCAGCCGGGCTCTGCGAGAGACACATACACAGTGTTGCCCCATTACCAAGAAAAGCTTTTGGGGAAAGCGAATGTCTGTGTGGCAGCAAACGCAGTTCCAAGGGACAGTGAAATCCAGCTAAAGCATTCCGTGCTGGCAGCTTTCGTGTGGGCGCAATCGCTGGACGTTTCAAATTTGGCAGCCGTCCTCTGCGAGAGAGAGATACACAGTGTTGCCCCTTTATGAACCAAAGCTTTTGGGGAAAGCGAATGTCTGTGTGGCAGCGAATGCAGTTCCAAGGGACAGTGAAAACCAGCTACAGCATTCGGTGCTGGCAGCTTTCGTGTGGGGGAAATCGCTGGACGTTTCGAATTTGGCAGCCGGGCTCTGCGAGAGACACATACACAGTGTTGCCCCTTTACGAACCAAAGCTTTTGGCGAAACCGAATGTCTGTGTGGCAGCGAATGCAGATCCAAGGGACAGTGAAAAGCTGCTACAGCATTCCGTGCTGGCAGCTTTTGTGTGGGCGCAATCGCTGGACGTTTCGAATTTGGCAGCCGGGCTCTGCGAGAGAGAGATACAGAACGTTGCCCCATTACCAAGAAAACCTTTTGGGGAAAGCGAATGTCTGTGTGGCAGCGAATGCAGTTCCAAGGGACAGTGTAAACCAACTACAGCATTCCGTGCTGGCAGATTTCGTGCGGGCGCAATCGCTGGACGTTTCGAATTTGGCAGCCGGGCTCTGCGAGAGACACATACACAGTGTTGCCCCTTTACGAACCAAAGCTTTTGGGGAAAGCGAATGCCTGTGTGGCAGCGAATGCAGTTCCAAGGGACAGTGAAAACCAGCTACAGCATTCCGTACTGGCAGCTTAAGTGCGGGCGAAATTGCTAGACGTTTCGAATGTGTCAGCCGGGCTCTGCGAGAGAGAGATACACAGTGTTGCCCCTTTACGAACCAAAGCTTTTGGGCAAAGCGAATGTCTGTGTGGCAGCGAATGCAGTTCCAAGGGACAGTGAAAACCAGCTACAGCATTCGGTGCTGGCAGCTTTTTTGTGGGAGCAATCGCTGGACGTTTCGAATTTGGCAGCCGGGCTCTGCTAGACAGAGACACACAGTGTTGCCCAATTACCAAGCAAAGCTTTTGGAGAAAGCGAATGTCTGTGTGGCAGCGAATGCAGTTCCAAGGGACAGTGAAAACCAGCTACAGCATTCCGTGCTTTCAGCTTTCGTGTGGGAGAAACTGCTGGACGTATAGAATTTGGCAGCCGGGCTCTGCGAGAGAGAGATACAGAATGTTGCCCCATTACCAAGAAAACCTTTTGGGGAAAGCGAATGTCTGTGTGGCAGCGAATGCAGTTCCAAGGGACAGTGAAAACCAGCTAGAGCATTCTGTGCTGGTAGCTTTCGTGTGGGCGCAACGGCTGGACGTTTCGAATTTGGCAACCGGGCTCTGCAAGTGTGAGATACACAGTGTTGCCCCTTTACGAACCAAAGATTTTGGGGAAAACGAATGTCTGTGTGGCAGCGAATGCAGTTCCAAGGGACAGTGTAAACCAGCTACAGCATTCCGTGCTGGAAGCTTTCGTGTGGGAGAAATCGTTGGACGTTTCGAATTTGGTAGCCGGGCTCTGCGAGAGACACATACACAGTTTTGCCCCTTTACGAACGAAAGCTTTTGGGGAAAGTGAATGTCTGTGTGGCAGCGAATGCAGTTCCAAGGGATAGTGAAAACCAGCTACAGCATTCCGTGCTGGCAGCTTTCGTATGGGCGCAATCGCTGGACGTTTCGAATTTGGCAGCCGGGCTCTGCGAGAGACACATACACAGTGTTGCCCCTTTACGAACCAAAGCTTTTGGGGAAAGCAAATGTCTGTGTGGCAGCGAATGCAGTTCCAAGGGACAGTGAAAACCAGCTACAGCATTGCGTCCTGGCAGCTTTCGTGCGGGCGCAATCGCTGGACGTTTCGAATTTGGCAGCCGGGCTCTGCGAGAGACACATACACAGTGTTGCCCCATTACCAAGCAAAGCTTTTGGGGAAAGCGAATGTCTGTGTGGCAGCGAATGCAGTTCCAAGGGACAGTGAAAACCAGCTACAGCATTCCGTGCTGGCAGCTTTCGTGTGGGCGCAATCGCTGGATGTTTCGAATTTGGCAGCAGGGCTCTGCGAGAGATACATACACAGTGTTGCCCCTTTACGAACCAAAGCTTGTGGGGAAAGCGAATGTCTGTGTGGCAGCGAATGCAGTTTCAAGGGACAGTGAAAACCAGCTACAGCATTCCGTGCTGGCAGCTTTCGTGTGGGTGCAATCGCTGGACGTTTCGAATTTGGCAGCCGGGCTCTGCGAGAGACATATACACATTGTTGCCCCATTACCATGAAAACATTTTGGGGAAAGCGAATGTCTGTGTGGCAGCGAATGCAGTTCCAAGGGACAGTGAAAACCAGCTACAGCATTCCGTGCTGGCAGCTTTCGTATGGGAGAAATTGCTGGACGTTTCGAATTTGGCAGCCGGGCTCTGCGAGAGACACATACACAGTGTTGCCCCATTACCAAGAAAAGCTTTTGGGGAAAGCGAATGTCTGTGTGGCAGCGAATGCAGTTCCAAGGGACAGTGAAAACCAGCTACAGCATTCCGTGCTGGCAGCTTTCGTGTGGGCGCAATCGCTGGACGTTTCAAATTTGGCAGCCGTCCTCTGCGAGAGAGAGATACACAGTGTTGCCCCTTTATGAACCAAAGCTTTTGGGGAAAGCGAATGCCTGTGTGGCAGCGAATGCAGTTCCAAGGGACAGTGAAAACCAGCTACAGCATTCGGTGCTGGCAGCTTTCGTGTGGGGGAAATCGCTGGACGTTTCGAATTTGGCAGCCGGGCTCTGCGAGAGACACATACACAGTGTTGCCCCATTACCATGAAAAACTTTTGGGGAAAGCGAATGTCTGTGTGGCAGCGAATGCAGTTCCAAGGGACAGTGAAAACCAGCTACAGCATTCCGTGCTGGCAGCTTTCCTGTGGGCGCAATCGCTGGACGTTTCGACTTTGGCAGCCGGGCTCTGCGAGAGACACATACACAGTGTTGCCCCTTTACAAACCAAAGCTTTTGGCGAAACCGAATGTCTGTGTGGCAGCGAATGCAGATCCAAGGGACAGTGAAAAGCTGCTACAGCATTCCGTGCTGGCAGCTTTCGTGTGGGCGCAATCGCTGGACGTTTCGAATTTGGCAGCCGGGCTCTGCGAGAGACACATACACAGTGTTGCCCCATTACCAAGAAAAGCTTTTGGGGAAAGCGAATGCCTGTGTGGCAGCGAATGCAGTTCCTAGGGACAGTGGAAACCAGCTACAGCATTCCGTGCTGGTAGTTTTCGTGTGGGCGCAAACGCTGGACTTTTCTAATTTGGCAGCCGGGCTCTGTGAGAGACACATACACAGTGTTGCCCCATTACCAAGAAAAGCTTTTGGGGAAAGCGAATGTCTGCGTGGCAGCGAATGCAGTTCCAAGGGACAGTGAAAACCAACTACAGCATTCCGTGCTGGCAGATTTCGTGCGGGCGCAATCGCTGGACGTTTCGAATTTGGCAGCCGGGCTCTGCGAGAGACACATACACAGTGTTGCCCCTTTACGAACCAAAGCTTTTGGCGAAACCGAATGTCTGTGTGGCAGCGAATGCAGATCCAAGGGACAGTGAAAAGCTGCTACAGCATTCCGTGCTGGCAGCTTTCGTGTGGGCGCAATCGCTGGACGTTTCGAATTTGGCAGCCGGGCTCTGCGAGAGACACATACACAGTGTTGCCCCTTTACGAACCAAAGCTTTTGGGGAAAGCGAATGCCTGTGTGGCAGCGAATGCAGTTCCAAGGGACAGTGAAAACCAGCTACTGCATTCCGTACTGGCAGCTTAAGTGCGGGCGAAATTGCTAGACGTTTCGAATTTGTCAGCCGGGCTCTGCAAGAGTGAGATACACAGTGTTGCGCCTTTACGAACCAAAGCTTTTGGGGAAAGCGAATGTCTGTGTGGCAGCGAATGCAGTTCCAAGGGACAGTGAAAACCAGGAACAGCATTCCGTGCTGGCAGCTTTCGTGTGGGAGAAATCGCTGGATGTTTCGAATTTGGCAGCCGGGCTCTGCGAGACAGAGATACACAGTGTTGCCCCATTACCAAGAAAAGCTTTTGGGGAAAACGAATGTCTGTGTGGCAGCGAATGCAGTTCCAAGGGACAGTGAAAACCAGCTACAGCATTCCGTACTGGCAGCTTAAGTGCGGGCGAAATTGCTAGACGTTTCGATTTGTCAGCCGGGCTCTGCAAGAGTGAGATACACAGTGTTGCACCTTTACGAACCAAAGCTTTTGGGGAAAGCGAATGTCTGTGTGGCAGCGAATGCAGTTCCAAGGGAAAGTGAAAACCAGCTACAGCATTGCGTGCTGGCAGCTTTCGTGTGGGAGAAATCGCTGGACGTTTCGAATTTGGCAGCCGGGCTCTGCGAGAGATACATACACAGTGTTGCCCCATTACCAAGCAAAGCTTTTGGGGAAAGCGAATGTCTGTGTGGCAGTGAATGCAGTTCCAAGGGACAGTGAAAACCAGCTACAGCATTGCGTGCTGGCAGCTTTCGTGTGGGCGCAATCGCTGGACGTTTCGAATTTGGCAGCCGGGCTCTGCGAGAGACACATACACAGTGTTGCCCAATTACCAAGCAAAGCTTTTGGAGAAAGCGAATGTCTGTGTGGCAGCGAATGCAGTTCCAAGGGACAGTGAAAACCAGCTACAGCATTCCGTGCTGGCAGCTTTCGTGTGGGAGAAATCGCTGGACGTTTCGAATTTGGCAGCCGGGCTCTGCGAGAGATACATACACAGTGTTGCCCCATTACCAAGCAAAGCTTTTGGGGAAAGCGAATGTCTGTGTGGCAGTGAATGCAGTTCCAAGGGACAGTGAAAACCAGCTACAGCATTGCGTGCTGGCAGCTTTCGTGTGGGCGCAATCGCTGGATGTTTCGAATTTGGCAGCCGGGCTCTGCGAGAGACACATAAACAGTGTTGCCCCATTACCAAGCAAAGCTTTTGGGGAAAGCGAATGTCTGTGTGGCAGCGAATGCAGTTCCAAGGGACAGTGAAAACCAGCTACAGCATTCCGTGCTGGCAGCTTTCGTGTGGGAGAAATTGCTGGATATTTTGAATTTGGCAGCCGGGCTCTGCGAGAGACACATAGACATTGTTGCCGCATTACAAAGAAAACCTTTGGGGAAAGCGAATGCCTGTGTGGCAGCGAATGCAGTTCCAAGGGACAGTGAAAACCAGCTAGAGCACTCCGTACTGGCAGCTTTCGTGTGGGGGAAATGGCTGGACGTTTCAAATTTGGCAGCCGTCCTCTGCGAGAGAGAGATACATAGTGTTGCCCCTTTACAAACCAAAGCTTTTGGGGAAAGCGAATGTCTGTGTGGCAGCGAATGCAGTTCCAAGGGACAGTGAAAACCAGCTACAGCATTCGGTGCTGGCAGCTTTCGTGTGGGGGAAATCGCTGGACGTTTCGAATTTGGCAGCTGGGCTCTGCAAGAGGGAGATACACAGTGTTGCCCCTTTACGAACCAAAGCTTTTGGGGAAAGCGAATGTCTGTGTGGCAGCGAATGCAGTTCCAAGGGACAGTGAAAACCAGCTACAGCATTCCGTGCTGGCAGCTTTCGTGTGGGAGAAATTGCTGGACGCATAGAATTTGGCAGCCGGGCTCTGCGAGAGAGACATACAGAATGTTGCCCCATTACCAAGAAAACCTTTTGGGGAAAGCGAATGTCTGTGTGGCAGCGAATGCAGTTCCAAGGGACAGTGAAAACCAGCTACAGCATTCCGTGCTGGCAGCTTTCGTGTGGGAGAAATTGCTGGACGCATAGAATTTGGCAGCCGGGCTCTGCGAGAGAGAGATACAGAATGTTGCCCCATTACCAAGAAAACCTTTTGGGGAAAGCGAATGTCTGTGTGGCAGCGAATGCAGTTCCAAGGGACAGTGAAAACCAGCTACAGCATTCTGTGCTGGTAGCTTTCGTGTGAGCGCAACGGCTGGACGTTTCGAATTTGGCAACCGGGCTCTGCGAGACACACATACACAGTGTTGCCCCATTACCAAGCAAAGCTTTTGGGGAAAGCGAATGTCTGTGTGGCAGCGAATGCAGTTCCAAGGGACAGTGAAAACCAGCTACAGCATTCCGTGCTGGCAGCTTTCGTGTGGGCGCAATCGCTGGACGTTTCGAATTTGGCAGCCGGGCTCTGCGAGAGATACATACAGAGTGTTGCCCCTTTACGAACTAAAGCTTGTGGGCAAAGCGAATGTCTGTGTGGCAGCGAATGCAGTTCCAAGGGACAGTGAAAACCAGCTACAGCATTCCGTGCTGGCAGCTTTCGTGTGGGCGCAATCGCTGGACGTTTCGAATTTGGCAGCCGGGCTCTGCGAGAGACATATACACATTGTTGCCCCATTACCATGAAAACATTTTGGGGAAAGCGAATGTCTGTGTGGCAGCGAATGCAGTTCCAAGGGACAGTGAAAACCAGCTACAGCATTCCGTGCTGGCAGCTTTCGTATGGGAGAAATTGCTGGACGTTTCGAATTTGGCAGCGGGCTCTGCAAGAGACACATACACATTGTTGCCCCATTACCAAGAAAAGCTTTTGGGGAAAGCGAATGTCTGTGTGGCAGCGAATGCAGTTCCAAGGGACAGTGAAAACCAGCTACAGCATTCCGTGCTGGCAGCTTTCGTGTGGGCGCAATCGCTGGACGTTTCAAATTTGGCAGCCGTCCTCTGCGAGAGAGAGATACACAGTGTTGCCCCTTTACGAACCAAAGCTTTTGGGGAAAGCGAATGTCTGTGTGGCAGCGAATGCAGTTCCAAGGGACAGTGAAAACCAGCTACAGCATTCGGTGCTGGCAGCTTTCGTGTGGGCGCAATCGCTGGACGTTTCGAATTTGGCACCTGGGCTCTGCGAGAGACACATACACAGTGTTGCCCCATTACCATGAAAAACTTTTGGGGAAAGCGAATGTCTGTGTGGCAGCGAATGCAGTTCCAAGGGACAGTGAAAACCAGCTACAGCATTCCGTGCTGGCAGCTTTCCTGTGGGCGCAATCGCTGGACGTTTCGAATTTGGCAGCCGGGCTCTGCGAGAGACACATACACAGTGTTGCCCCTTTACGAACCAAAGCTTTTGGCGAAACCGAATGTCTGTGTGGCAGCGAATGCAGATCCAAGGGACAGTGAAAACCAGCTACAGCATTCTGTGCTGGTAGCTTTCGTGTGGGCGCAACGGCTGGACGTTTCGAATTTGGCAACCGGGCTCTGCAAGTGTGAGACACACAGTGTTGCCCCTTTACGAACCAAAGCTTTTGGGGAAAACGAATGTCTGTGTGGCAGCGAATGCAGTTCCAAGGGACAGTGAAAACCAGCTACAGCATTCCGTGCTGGCAGCTTTCGTGTGGGAGAAATTTTTGGACGTTTCGAATTTGGCAGCCGGGCTCTGCGAGAGACACATACACAGTTTTGCCCCTTTACGAACCAAAGCTTTTGGGGAAAGCGAATGTCTGTGTGGCAGCGAATGCAGTTCCAAGGGATAGTGAAAACCAGCTACAGCATTCCGTGCTGGCAGCTTTCGTGTGGGAGAAATTGCTGGACGCATAGAATTTGGCAGCCGGGCTCTGCGAGAGAGAGATACAGAATGTTGCCCCATTACCAAGAAAACCTTTTGGGGAAAGCGAATGTCTGTGTGGCAGCGAATGCAGTTCCAAGGGACAGTGAAAACCAGCTACAGCATTCTGTGCTGGTAGCTTTCGTGTGAGCGCAACGGCTGGACGTTTCGAATTTGGCAACCGGGCTCTGCGAGAGACACATACACAGTTTTGCCCCTTTACGAACCAAAGCTTTTGGGGAAAGCGAATGTCTGTGTGGCAGCGAATGCAGTTCCAAGGGACAGTGAAAACCAGCTACAGCATTCCGTGCTGGCAGCTTTCGTATGGGCGCAATCGCTGGATGTTTCGAATTTGGCAGCCGGGCTCTGCGAGAGACACATACACAGTGTTGCCCCTTTACGAACCAAAGCTTTTGGGGAAAGCAAATGTCTGTGTGGCAGCGAATGCAGTTCCAAGGGACAGTGAAAACCAGCTACAGCATTGCGTCCTGGCAGCTTTCGTGCGGGCGCAATCGCTGGACATTTCGAATTTGGCAGCCGGGCTCTGCGAGAGACACATACACAGTGTTGCCCCATTACCAAGCAAAGCTTTTGGGGAAAGCGAATGTCTGTGTGGCAGCGAATGCAGTTCCAAGGGACAGTGAAAACCAGCTACAGCATTCCGTGCTGGCAGCTTTCGTGTGGGCGCAATCGCTGGACGTTTCGAATTTGGCAGCCGGGCTCTGCGAGAGACATATACACGTTGTTGCCCCATTACCATGAAAACATTTTGGGGAAAGCGAATGTCTGTGTGGCAGCGAATGCAGTTCCAAGGGACAGTGAAAACCAGCTACAGCATTGCGTGCTGGCAGCTTTCGTATGGGAGAAATTGCTGGACGTTTCGAATTTGGCAGCCGGGCTCTGCGAGAGACACATACACAGTGTTGCCCCATTACCAAGAAAAGCTTTTGGGGAAAGCGAATGTCTGTGTGGCAGCAAATGCAGTTCCAAGGGACAGTGAAATCCAGCTAAAGCATTCCGTGCTGGCAGCTTTCGTGTGGGCGCAATCGCTGGACGTTTCAAATTTGGCAGCCGTCCTCTGCGAGAGAGAGATACACAGTGTTGCCCCTTTATGAACCAAAGCTTTTGGGGAAAGCGAATGTCTGTGTGGCAGCGAATGCAGTTCCAAGGGACAGTGAAAACCAGCTACAGCATTCGGTGCTGGCAGCTTTCGTGTGGGGGAAATCGCTGGACGTTTCGAATTTGGCAGCCGGGCTCTGCGAGAGACACATACACAGTGTTGCCCCTTTACGAACCAAAGCTTTTGGCGAAACCGAATGTCTGTGTGGCAGCGAATGCAGATCCAAGGGACAGTGAAAAGCTGCTACAGCATTCCGTGCTGGCAGCTTTTGTGTGGGCGCAATCGCTGGACGTTTCGAATTTGGCAGCCGGGCTCTGCGAGAGAGAGATACAGAATGTTGCCCCATTACCAAGAAAACCTTTTGGGGAAAGCGAATGTCTGTGTGGCAGCGAATGCAGTTCCAAGGGACAGTGTAAACCAACTACAGCATTCCGTGCTGGCAGATTTCGTGCGGGCGCAATCGCTGGACGTTTCGAATTTGGCAGCCGGGCTCTGCGAGAGACACATACACAGTGTTGCCCCTTTACGAACCAAAGCTTTTGGGGAAAGCGAATGCCTGTGTGGCAGCGAATGCAGTTCCAAGGGACAGTGAAAACCAGCTACAGCATTCCGTACTGGCAGCTTAAGTGCGGGCGAAATTGCTAGACGTTTCGAATGTGTCAGCCGGGCTCTGCAAGAGTGAGATACACAGTGTTGCGCCTTTACGAACCAAAGCTTTTGGGGAAAGCGAATGTCTGTGTGGCAGCGAATGCAGTTCCAAGGGACAGTGAAAACCAGGAACAGCATTCCGTGCTGGCAGCTTTCGTGTGGGAGAAATCGCTGGATGTTTCGAATTTGGCAGCCGGGCTCTGCGAGACAGAGATACACAGTGTTGCCCCATTACCAAGAAAAGCTTTTGGGGAAAACGAATGTCTGTGTGGCAGCGAATGCAGTTCCAAGGGACAGTGAAAACCAGCTACAGCATTCCATACTGGCAGCTTAAGTGCGGGCGCAATTGCTGGACGTTTCGAATTTGGCAGCCGGGCTCTGCGAGAGACACATACACAGTGTTGCCCCATTACCAAGCAAAGCTTTTGGGGAAAGCGAATGTCTGTGTAGCAGTGAATGCACTTCCAAGGGACCGTGAAAATCAGCTACAGCATTCTGTGCTGGTAGCTTTCGTGTGGGCGCAATCGCTGGACGTTTCGAATTTGGCAGCCGGGCTCTGCTAGAGAGAGATACACAGTGTTGCCCCTTTACGAACCAAAGCTTGTGGGGAAAGCGAATGTCTGTGTGGCAGCGAATGCAGTTCCAAGGGACAGTGAAAACCAGCTACAGCATTCCGTGCTGGCAGCTTTCGTGTGGGCGCAATCGCTGGACGTTTCGAATTTGGCAGCCGGGCTCTGCGAGAGACACATAGACATTGTTGCCGCGTTACAAAGAAAACCTTTGGGGAAAGCGAATGCTTGTGTGGCAGCGAATGCAGTTCCAAGGGACAGTGAAAACCAGCTAGAGCACTCCGTACTGGCAGCTTTCGTGTGGGGGAAATCGCTGGACGTTTCGAATTTGGCAGCCGGGCTCTGCGAGAGACACATACACAGTGTTGGCCCATTACCAAGCAAAGCTTTTGGGGAAAGCGAATGTCTGTGTGGCAGCGAATGTAGTTCCAAGGGACAGTGAAAACCAGCTACAGCATTCCGTGCTGGCAGCTTTCATGTGGGATAAATTGCTGTACGTTTCGAATTTGGCAGCCGGGCTCTGATAGACAGAGATACACAGTGTTGCCCCTTTATAAACCAAAGCTTTTGAGGAAAGCGAATGTCTGTGCGGCAGCGAATGCAGTTCCAGGGGACAGTGAAAACCAGATACAGCATTGCGTGCTGGCAGCTTTCGTGCGGGCGCAATCGCTGGACGTTTCGAATTTGGCAGCCGGCTCTGCGACAGACACATACACAGTGTTGCCCCATTACCAAGAAAAGCTTTTAGGGAAAGCGAATATCTGTGTGGCAGTGAATGCAGTTCCAAGGGACAGTGAAAATCAGCTACAGCATTCTGTGCTGGTAGCTTTCGTGTGGGCGCAATCGCTGGACGTTTCGAATTTGGCAGCCGGGCTCTGCGAGAGAGAGATACACAGTGTTGCCCCTTTACGAACCAAAGCTTGTGGGGAAAGCGAATGTCTGTGTGGCAGCGAATGCAGTTCCAAGGGACAGTGAAAACCAGCTACAGCATTCCGTGCTGGCAGCTTTCGTGTGGGAGAAATTGCTGGATATTTCGAATTTGGCAGCCGGGCTCTGCGAGAGACACATAGACATTGTTGCCGCATTACAAAGAAAACCTTTGGGGAAAGCGAATGCCTGTGTGGCAGCGAATGCAGTTCCAAGGGACAGTGAAAACCAGCTAGAGCACTCCGTACTGGCAGCTTTCGTGTGGGGGAAATCGCTGGACGTTTCGAATTTGGCAGCCGGGCTCTGCGAGAGACACATACACAGTGTTGGCCCATTACCAAGAAAAGCTTTTGGGGAAAGCGAATGTCTGTGTGGCAGCGAATGTAGTTCCAAGGGACAGTGAAAACCAGCTACAGCATTCCGTGCTGGCAGCTTTCATGTGGGATAAATTGCTGGACGTTTCGAATTTGGCAGCCGGGCTCTGATAGACAGAGATACACAGTGTTGCCCCTTTATAAACCAAAGCTTTTGAGGAAAGCGAATGTCTGTGCGGCAGCGAATGCAGTTCCAGGGGACAGTGAAAACCAGATACAGCATCGCGTGCTGGCAGCTTTCGTGCGGGCGCAATCGCTGGACGTTTCGAATTTGGCAGCCGGCTCTGCGACAGACACATACAGAGTGTTGCCCCATTACCAAGAAAAGCTTTTGGGGAAAGCGAATGTCTGTGTGGCAGCGAATGCAGTTCCAAGGGACAGTGAAAACCAGCTACAGCATTCCGTGCTGGCAGCTTTCGTGCGGGCGCAATCGCTGGACGTTTCGAATTTGGCAGTCGGGCTCTGCGAGAGACACATACACAGTGTTGCCCCTTTACGAACCAAAGCTTTTGGGGAAAGGGAATGTCTGTGTGGCAGGGAATGCAGTTCCCAGGGACAGTGAAAACCAGCTACAGCATTGCGTGCTGGCAGCTTTCGTGTGGGCGCAATTGCTGGACGTTTCGAATTTGGCAGCCGGGCTCTGCGAGAGACACATACACAGTGTTGCCCCATTACCAAGCAAAGCTTTTGGGGAAAGCGAATGTCTGTGTGGCA
The DNA here is from genome assembly GCF_035582795.1 of Mycteria americana. Lineage (NCBI taxonomy): Eukaryota > Metazoa > Chordata > Aves > Ciconiiformes > Ciconiidae > Mycteria > Mycteria americana. The sequence continues at coordinate 3,345,168 of NW_027445436.1, read as the reverse complement.
GTGAATGCACTTCCAAGGGACCGTGAAAATCAGCTACAGCATTCTGTGCTGGTAGCTTTCGTGTGGGCGCAATCGCTGGACGTTTCGAATTTGGCAGCCGGGCTCTGCGAGAGACACATACACAGTGTTGCCCCTTTACGAACCAAAGCTTGTGGGGAAAGCGAATGTCTGTGTGGCAGCGAATGCAGTTCCAAGGGACAGTGAAAACCAGCTACAGCATTCCGTGCTGGCAGCTTTCGTGTGGGCGCAATCGCTGGACGTTTCGAATTTGGCAGCCGGGCTCTGCGAGAGACACATAGACATTGTTGCCGCGTTACAAAGAAAACCTTTGGGGAAAGCGAATGCTTGTGTGGCAGCGAATGCAGTTCCAAGGGACAGTGAAAACCAGCTAGAGCACTCCGTACTGGCAGCTTTCGTGTGGGGGAAATCGCTGGACGTTTCGAATTTGGCAGCCGGGCTCTGCGAGAGACACATACACAGTGTTGGCCCATTACCAAGCAAAGCTTTTGGGGAAAGCGAATGTCTGTGTGGCAGCGAATGTAGTTCCAAGGGACAGTGAAAACCAGCTACAGCATTCCGTGCTGGCAGCTTTCATGAGGGATAAATTGCTGGACGTTTCGAATTTGGCAGCCGGGCTCTGATAGACAGAGATACACAGTGTTGCCCCTTTATAAACCAAAGCTTTTGAGGAAAGCGAATGTCTGTGCGGCAGCGAATGCAGTTCCAGGGGACAGTGAAAACCAGATACAGCATTGCGTGCTGGCAGCTTTCGTGCGGGCGCAATCGCTGGACGTTTTGAATTTGGCAGCCGGCTCTGCGACAGACACATACACAGTGTTGCCCCATTACCAAGAAAAGCTTTTGGGGAAAGCGAATGTCTGTGTGGCAGTGAATGCAGTTCCAAGGGACAGTGAAAATCAGCTACAGCATTCTGTGCTGGTAGCTTTCGTGTGGGCGCAATCGCTGGACGTTTCGAATTTGGCAGCCGGACTCTGCGAGAGAGAGATACACAGTGTTGCCCCTTTAGGAACCAAAGCTTGTGGGGAAAGCGAATGTCTGTGTGGCAGCGAATGCAGTTCCAAGGGACAGTGAAAACCAGCTACAGCATTCCGTGCTGGCAGCTTTCGTGTGGGAGAAATTGCTGGATATTTCGAATTTGGCAGCCGGGCTCTGCGAGAGACACATAGACATTGTTGCCGCATTACAAAGAAAACCTTTAGGGAAAGCGAATGCCTGTGTGGCAGCGAATGCAGTTCCAAGGGACAGTGAAAACCAGCTAGAGCACTCCGTACTGGCAGCTTTCGTGTGGGGAAAATCGCTGGACGTTTCGAATTTGGCAGCCGGGCTCTGCGAGAGACACATACACAGTGTTGCCCCATTACCAAGAAAAGCTTTAGGGGAAAGCGAATGTCTGTGTGGCAGCGAATGCAGTTCCAAGGGACAGTGAAAACCAGCTACAGCATTCCGTGCTGGCAGCTTTCGTGCGGGCGCAATCGCTGGACGTTTCGAATTTGGCAGTCGGGCTCTGCGAGAGACACATACACAGTGTTGCCCCTTTACGAACCAAAGCTTTTGGGGAAAGGGAATGTCTGTGTGGCAGGGAATGCAGTTCCCAGGGACAGTGAAAACCAGCTACAGCATTCCGTGCTGGCAGCTTTCGTGTGGGCGCAGTCGCTGGATGTTTCGAGATTGGCAGCCGGGCTCTGCGAGAGACACATACACAGTGTTGCCCCTTTACGAACCAAAGCTTTTGGGGAAAGTGAATGTCTGTGTGGCAGCGAATGCAGTTCCAAGGGACAGTGAAAACCAGCTACAGCATTCCGTGCTGGCAGCTTTCGTGTGGGCGCAATCGCTGGACATTTCGAATTTGGCAGCCGGGCTCTGCAAGAGTGAGATACACAGTGTTGCCCCATTACCAAGAAAAGCTTTTGGGGAAAGCGAATGCCTGTGTGGCAGCGAATGCAGTTTCAAGGGACAGTGAAAACCAGGTACAGCATTCTGTGCTGGTAGCTTTCGTGTGGGCGCAATCGCTGGACGTTTTGAATTTGGCAGCCGGTTCTGCGACAGACACATACACAGTGTTGCCCCATTACCAAGAAAAGCTTTTGGGGAAAGCGAATGTCTGTGTGGCAGTGAATGCAGTTCCAAGGGACAGTGAAAATCAGCTACAGCATTCTGTGCTGGTACCTTTCGTGTGGGCGCAATCGCTGGACGTTTCGAATTTGGCAGCCGGGCTCTGCGAGAGAGAGATACACAGTGTTGCCCCTTTACGAACCAAAGCTTGTGGGGAAAGCGAATGCCTGTGTGGCAGCGAATGCAGTTCCAAGGGACAGTGAAAACCAGCTAGAGCACTCCGTACTGGCAGCTTTCGTGTGGGGGAAATCGCTGGACGTTTCGAATTTGGCAGCCGGGCTCTGCGAGAGACACATACACAGTGTTGGCCCATTACCAAGAAAAGCTTTTGGGGAAAGTGAATGTCTGTGTGGCAGCGAATGTAGTTCCAAGGGACAGTGAAAACCAGCTACAGCATTCCGTGCTGGCAGCTTTCATGTGGGATAAATTGCTGGACGTTTCGAATTTCGCAGCCGGGCTCTGATAGACAGAGATACACAGTGTTGCCCCTTTATAAACCAAAGCTTTTTAGGAAAGCGAATGTCTGTGCAGCAGCGAATGCAGTTCCAGGGGACAGTGAAAACCAGATACAGCATTGCGTGCTGGCAGCTTTCGTGCGGGCGCAATCGCTGGACGTTTCGAATTTGGCAACCGGCTCTGCGACAGACACATACACAGTGTTGCCCCATTACCAAGAAAAGCTTTTGGGGAAAGCGAATGTCTGTGTGGCAGCGAATGCAGTTCCAAGGGACAGTGAAAACCAGCTACAGCATTCCGTGCTGGCAGCTTTCGTGCGGGCGCAATCGCTGGACGTTTCGAAATTGGCAGTCGGGCTCTGCGAGAGACACATACACAGTGTTGCCCCTTTACGAACCAAAGTTTTTGGGGAAAGGGAATGTCTGTGTGGCAGGGAATGCAGTTCCCAGGGACAGTGAAAACCAGCTACAGCATTCCGTGCTGGCAGCTTTCGTGTGGGCGCAGTCGCTGGATGTTTCGAGATTGGCAGCCGGGCTCTGCGAGAGACACATACACAGTGTTGCCCCTTTACGAACCAAAGCTTTTGGGGAAAGTGAATGTCTGTGTGGCAGCGAATGCAGTTCCAAGGGACAGTGAAAACCAGCTACAGCATTCCGTGCTGGCAGCTTTCGTGTGGGCGCAATCGCTGGACATTTCGAATTTGGCAGCCGGGCTCTGCAAGAGTGAGATACACAGTGTTGCCCCTTTACGAACCAAAGCTTTTGGGGAAAGCGAATGCCTGTGTGGCAGCGAATGCAGTTCCAAGGGACAGTGAAAACCAGCTACAGCATTCCGTGCTGGCAGCTTTCGTGTGGGAGAAATCGCTGGACGTTTCGAATTTGGCAGCCGGGCTCTGCGAGAGATACATACACAGTGTTGCCCCATTACCAAGCAAAGCTTTTGGGGAAAGCGAATGTCTGTGTGGCAGCGAATGCAGTTCCAAGGGACAGTGAAAACCAGCTACAGCATTGCGTGCTGGCAGCTTTCGTGTGGGCGCAGTCGCTGGACGTTTCGAATTTGGCAGCCGGGCTCTGCGAGAGACACATACACAGTGTTGCCCCATTACCAAGCAAAGCTTTTGGGGAAAGCGAATGTCTGTGTGGCAGCGAATGCAGTTCCAAGGGGCAGTGTAAACCAGCTAAACCATTCCATGCTGGTAGCTTTCGTGTGGGCGCTATCGCTCGACTTTTCGAATTTGGCAGCCGGGCTCTGCGAGAGAGAGATACACACTGTTGCCCCTTTACGAACCAAAGCTTGTGGGGAAAGCGAATGCCTGTGTGGCAGCGAATGCAGTTCCAAGGGACAGTGAAAACCAGCTACAGCATTCCGTGCTGGCAGCTTTCGTGCGGGCGCAATCGCTGGACGTTTCGAATTTGGCAGTCGGGCTCTGCGAGAGACACATACACAGTGTTGCCCCTTTACGAACCAAAGTTTTTGGGGAAAGGGAATGTCTGTGTGGCAGGGAATGCAGTTCCCAGGGACAGTGAAAACCAGCTACAGCATTCCGTGCTGGCAGCTTTCGTGTGGGCGCAGTCGCTGGATGTTTCGAGATTGGCAGCCGGGCTCTGCGAGAGACACATACACAGTGTTGCCCCTTTACGAACCAAAGCTTTTGGGGAAAGTGAATGTCTGTGTGGCAGCGAATGCAGTTCCAAGGGACAGTGAGAACCAGCTACAGCATTCCGTGCTGGCAGCTTTCGTGTGGGAGAAATTGCTGGATATTTCGAATTTGGCAGCCGGGCTCTGCGAGAGACACATACACATTGTTGCCGCATTACAAAGAAAACCTTTGGGGAAATCGAATGCCTGTGTGGCAGCGAATGCAGTTCCAAGGGACAGTGAAAACCAGCTACAGCACTCCGTACTGGCAGCTTTCGTGTGGGGGAAATCGCTGGACGTTTCGAATTTGGCAGCCGGGCTCTGCGAGAGACACATACACAGTGTTGCCCCATTACCAAGAAAAGCTTTTGGGGAAAGCGAATGTCTGTGTGGCAGCGAATGTAGTTCCAAGGGACAGTGAAAACCAGCGAAGGCATTCCGTGCTGGCTGCTTTCGTGTGGGATAAATTGCTGGACGTTTCGAATTTGGCAGCCGGGCTCTGCTAGACAGAGATACACAGTGTTGCCCCTTTATAAACCAAAGCTTTTGAGGAAAGCGAATGTCTGTGTGGCAGCGAATGCAGTTCCAGGGGACAGTGAAAACCAGCTACAGCATTCCGTGCTGGCAGCTTTCTTATGGGAGAAATCGCTGGATGTTTCGAATTTGGCAGCCGGGCTCTGCGAGAGATAAATACAGAGTGTTGCCCCTTTACGAAGCAAAGCTTTTGGGGAAAGCGAATGTCTGTGCAGCAGCGAATGCAGTTCCAGGGGACAGTGAAAACCAGATACAGCATTGCGTGCTGGCAGCTTTCGTGCGGGCGCAATCGCTGGATGTTTCGAATTTGGCAGCCGGCTCTGCGACAGACACATACACAGTGTTGCCCCATTACCAAGAAAAGCTTTTGGGGAAAGCGAATGTCTGTGTGGCAGCGAATGCAGTTCCCAGGGACAGTGAAAACCAGCTACAGCATTCCGTGCTGGCAGCTTTCGTGTGGGCGCAGTCGCTGGATGTTTCGAGATTGGCAGCCGGGCTCTGCGAGAGACACATACACAGTGTTGCCCCTTTACGAACCAAAGCTTTTGGGGAAAGTGAATGTCTGTGTGGCAGCGAATGCAGTTCCAAGGGACAGTGAAAACCAGCTACAGCATTCCGTGCTGGCAGCTTTCGTGTGGGCGCAATCGCTGGACATTTCGAATTTGGCAGCCGGGCTCTGCAAGAGTGAGATACACAGTGTTGCCCCATTACCAAGCAAAGCTTTTGGGGAAAGCGAATGTCTGTGTGGCAGCGAATGCAGTTCCAAGGGACAGTGAAAACCAGCTACAGCATTGCGTGCTGGCAGCTTTCGTGTGGGCGCAATCGCTGGACGTTTCGAATTTGGCAGCCGGGCTCTGCGAGAGACACATACACAGTGTTGCCCCATTACCAAGCAAAGCTTTTGGGGAAAACGAATGTCTGTGTGGCAGCGAATGCAGTTCCAAGGGACAGTGAAAACCAGCTACAGCATTGCGTGCTGGCAGCTTTCGTGTGGGCGCAATCGCTGGACTTTTCGAATTTGGCAGCCGGGCTCTGCGAGAGACACATACACAGTGTTGCCCCTTTACGAACCAAAGCTTTTGGGGAAAGCGAATGTCTGTGTGGCAGTGAATGCAGTTCCAAGGGACAGTGAAAATTAGCTACAGCATTCTGTGCTTGTAGCTTTCGTGTGGGCGCAATCGCTGGACGTTTCGAATTTGGCAGCCGGGCTCTCCGAGAGACACATACACAGTGTTGCCCCTTTACGAACCAAAGCTTTTGGGGAAAGCGAATGTCTGTGTGGCAGCGAATGCAGTTCCAAGGGGCAGTGTAAACCAGCTAAACCATTCCATGCTGGTAGCTTTCGTGTGGGCGCTATCGCTCGACTTTTCGAATTTGGCAGCCGGGCTCTGCGAGAGAGAGATACACACTGTTGCCCCTTTACGAACCAAAGCTTGTGGGGAAAGCGAATGCCTGTGTGGCAGCGAATGCAGTTCCAAGGGACAGTGAGAACCAGCTACAGCATTCCGTGCTGGCAGCTTTCGTGTGGGAGAAATTGCTGGATATTTCGAATTTGGCAGCCGGGCTCTGCGAGAGACACATACACATTGTTGCCGCATTACAAAGAAAACCTTTGGGGAAATCGAATGCCTGTGTGGCAGCGAATGCAGTTCCAAGGGACAGTGAAAACCAGCTACAGCACTCCGTACTGGCAGCTTTCGTGTGGGGGAAATCGCTGGACGTTTCGAATTTGGCAGCCGGGCTCTGCGAGAGACACATACACAGTGTTGCCCCATTACCAAGAAAAGCTTTTGGGGAAAGCGAATGTCTGTGTGGCAGCGAATGTAGTTCCAAGGGACAGTGAAAACCAGCGAAGGCATTCTGTGCTGGCTGCTTTCGTGTGGGATAAATTGCTGGACGTTTCGAATTTGGCAGCCGGGCTCTGCTAGACAGAGATACACAGTGTTGCCCCTTTATAAACCAAACCTTTTGAGGAAAGCGAATGTCTGTGTGGCAGCGAATGCAGTTCCAGGGGACAGTGAAAACCAGCTACAGCATTCCGTGCTGGCAGCTTTCTTATGGGAGAAATCGCTGGATGTTTCGAATTTGGCAGCCGGGCTCTGCGAGAGATAAATACAGAGTGTTGCCCCTTTACGAAGCAAAGCTTTTGGGGAAAGCGAATGTCTGTGTGGCAGCGAATGCAGTTCCAAGGGACAGTGAAAACCAGCTACAGCATTGCGTGCTGGCAGCTTTCGTGCGGGCGCAATCCCTGGACGTTTCGAAATTGGCAGCCGGGCTCTGCGAGAGACACATACACAGTGTTGCCCCATTACCAAGAAAAGCTTTTGGGGAAAGCGAATGTCTGTGTGGCAGCGAATGCAGTTCCAAGGGACAGTGAAAACCAGCTACAGCATTGCGTGCTGGCAGCTTTCGTGTGGGCGCAATCGCTGGACGTTTCGAATTTGGCAGCCGGGCTCTGCGAGAGACACATAGACATTGTTGCCGCATTACAAAGAAAACCTTTGGGGAAAGCGAATGCCTGTGTGGCAGCGAATGCAGTTCCAAGGGACAGTGAAAACCAGCTAGAGCACTCCGTACTGGCAGCTTTCGTGTGGGGGAAATCGCTGGACGTTTCGAATTTGGCAGCCGGGCTCTGCGAGAGACACATACACAGTGTTGGCCCATTACCAAGAAAAGCTTTTGGGGAAAGCGAATGTCTGTGTGGCAGCGAATGTAGTTCCAAGGGACAGTGAAAACCAGCTACAGCATTCCGTGCTGGCAGCTTTCATGTGGGATAAATTGCTGGACGTTTCGAATTTGGCAGCCGGGCTCTGATAGACAGAGATACACAGTGTTGCCCCTTTATAAACCAAAGCTTTTGGGGAAAGCGAATGTCTGTGTGGCAGCGAATGCAGTTCCAAGGGACAGTGAAAACCAGCTACAGCATTGCGTGCTGGCAGCTTTCGTGCGGGCGCAATCGCTGGACGTTTCGAATTTGGCAGCCGGCTCTGCGACAGACACATACACAGTGTTGCCCCATTACCAAGAAAAGCTTTTGGGGAAAGCGAATGTCTGTGTGGCAGCGAATGCAGTTCCAAGGGACAGTGAAAACCAGCTACAGCATTCCGTGCTGGCAGCTTTCGTGCGGGCGCAATCGCTGGACGTTTCGAATTTGGCAGTCGGGCTCTGCGAGAGACACATACACAGTGTTGCCCCTTTACGAACCAAAGCTTTTGGGGAAAGGGAATGTCTGTGTGGCAGGGAATGCAGTTCCCAGGGACAGTGAAAACCAGCTACAGCATTCCGTGCTGGCAGCTTTCGTGTGCGCGCAGTCGCTGGATGTTTCGAGATTGGCAGCCGGGCTCTGCGAGAGACACATACACAGTGTTGCCCCTTTACGAACCAAAGCTTTTGGGGAAAGCGAATGTCTGTGTGGCAGCGAATGCAGTTCCAAGGGACAGTGAAAACCAGCTACAGCATTCCGTGCTGGCAGCTTTCGTGTGGGCGCAATCGCTGGACATTTCGAATTTGGCAGCCGGGCTCTGCAAGAGTGAGATACACAGTGTTGCCCCTTTACGAACCAAAGCTTTTGCGGAAAGCGAATGCCTGTGTGGCAGCGAATGCAGTTCCAAGGGACAGTGAAAACCAGCTACAGCATTCCGTGCTGGCAGCTTTCGTGTGGGGGAAATCGCTGGACGTTTCGAATTTGCCAGCCGGGCTCTGCGAGAAATACATACACAGTGTTGCCCCATTACCAAGCAAAGCTTTTGGGGAAAGCGAATGTCTGTAGGGCAGCGAAAGCAGTTCCAAGGGACAGTGAAAACCAGCTACAGCATTGCGTGCTGGCAGCTTTCGTGTGGGCGCAATCGCTGGACGTTTCGAATTTGGCAGCCGGGCTCTGCGAGAGACAGATACACAGTGTTGCCCCATTACCAAGCAAAGCTTTTGGGGAAAGCGAATGTCTGTGTGGCAGCGAATGCAGTTCCAAGGGACAGTGAAAACCAGCTACAGCATTGCGTGCTGGCAGCTTTCGTGTGGGCGCAATCGCTGGACTTTTCGAATTTGGCAGCCGGGCTCTGCGAGAGACACATACACTGTGTTGCCCCTTTACGAACCAAAGCTTTTGGGGAAAGCGAATGTCTGTGTGGCAGTGAATGCAGTTCCAAGGGACAGTGAAAATTAGCTACAGCATTCTGTGCTTGTAGCTTTCGTGTGGGCGCAATCGCTGGACGTTTCGAATTTGGCAGCCGGGCTCTCCGAGAGACACATACACAGTGTTGCCCCTTTACGAACCAAAGCTTTTGGGGAAAGCGAATGTCTGTGTGGCAGCGAATGCAGTTCCAAGGGGCAGTGTAAACCAGCTAAACCATTCCATGCTGGTAGCTTTCGTGTGGGCGCTATCGCTCGACTTTTCGAATTTGGCAGCCGGGCTCTGCGAGAGAGAGATACACACTGTTGCCCCTTTACGAACCAAAGCTTGTGGGGAAAGCGAATGCCTGTGTGGCAGTGAATGCAGTTCCAAGGGACAGTGAGAACCAGCTACAGCATTCCGTGCTGGCAGCTTTCGTGTGGGAGAAATTGCTGGATATTTCGAATTTGGCAGCCGGGCTCTGCGAGAGACACATACACATTGTGGCCGCATTACCAAGAAAAGCTTTTGGGGAAAGCGAATGTCTGCGTGGCAGCGAATGCAGTTCCAAGGGACAGTGAAAACCAACTACAGCATTCCGTGCTGGCAGATTTCGTGCGGGCGCAATCGCTGGACGTTTCGAATTTGGCAGCCGGGCTCTGCGAGAGACACATACACAGTGTTGCCCCTTTACGAACCAAAGCTTTTGGGGAAAGCGAATGCCTGTGTGGCAGCGAATGCAGTTCCAAGGGACAGTGAAAACCAGCTACAGCATTCCGTACTGGCAGCTGAAGTGCGGGCGACATTTCTAGACGTTTCGAATTTGTCAGCCGGGCTCTGCAAGAGTGAGATACACAGTGTTGCGCCTTTACGAACCAAAGCTTTTGGGGAAAGCGAATGTCTGTGTGGCAGCGAATGCAGTTCCAAGGGACAGTGAAAACCAGCTACAGCATTGCGTGCTGGCAGCTTTCGTGTGGGAGAAATCGCTGGATGTTTCGCATTTGGCAGCCGGGCTCTGCGAGAGAGAGATACACAGTGTTGCCCCATTACCAAGAAAAGCTTTTGGGGAAAACGAATGTCTGTGTGGCAGCGAATGCAGTTCCAAGGGACAGTGAAAACCAGCTACAGCATTCCGTACTGGCAGCTTAAGTGCGGGCGAAATTGCTAGACGTTTCGAATTTGTCAGCCGGGCTCTGCAAGAGTGAGATACACAGTGTTGCACCTTTACGAACCAAAGCTGTTGGGGAAAGCGAATGTCTGTGTGGCAGCAAATGCAGTTCCAAGGGACAGTGAAAACCAGCTACAGCATTCCGTGCTGGCAGCTTTCGTGTGGGCGCAATCGCTGGACGTTTCGAATTTGGCAGTCGGGCTCTGCGAGACAGAGATACACAGTGTTGCCCCATTACCAAGAAAAACTTTTGGAGAAAGCGAATGTCTGTGTGGCAGCGAATGCAGTTCCAAGGGACAGTGAAAACCAGCTACAGCATTCCGTGCTGGCAGCTTTCGTGTGGGAGAAATCGCTGGACGTTTCGAATTTGGCAGCCGGGCTCTGCGAGAGACACATACACAGTGTTGCCCCATTACCATGAAAAACTTTTGGGGAAAGCGAATGCCTGTGTGGCAGCGAATGCAGTTCCAAGGGACAGTGAAAACGAGCTACAGCATTCCGTGCTGGCAGCTTTCGTGTGGGCGCAGTCGCTGGACGTTTCAAATTTGGCAGTCGGGCTCTGCGAGAGAGAGATACACGGTGTTGCCCCTTTACGAACCAAAGCTTTTGGGGAAAGCGAATGTATGTGTGGCAGCGAATGCAGTTCCAAGGGACAGTGAAATCCAGGTACAGCATTCGGTGCTGGCCGCTTTCGTGTGGTCGCAATCGCTGGACGTTTCAAATTTGGCAGCCGGGCTCTGCGAGAGAGAGATACAAAGTGTTGCCCCTTTACGAACCAAAGCTTTTGGGGAAAGCGAATGTCTGTGTGGCAGCGAATGCAGTTCCAAGGGACAGTGAAATCCAGGTACAGCATTCGGTGCTGGCAGCTTTCGTGTGGGCGCAATCGCTGGACGTTTCGAATTTGGCAGCCGGGCTCTGCGAGAGAGAGATACACAGTGTTGCCCCTTTACGAACAAAAGCTTTTGGGGAAAGCAAATGTCTGTGTGGCAGCGAATGCAGTTCCAAGGGACAGTGAAAACCAGCTACAGCATTCCGTGCTGGCAGCTTTCGTGTGGGAGAAATCGCTGGACGTTTCAAATTTGGCAGCCGGGCTCTGCGAGAGAGAGATACACAGTGTTGCCCCTTTACGAACTAAAGCTTTTGGGCAAAGCGTATGTCTTTGTGGAGGCGAATGCAGTTCCAACGGACAGTGAAAACCAGCTACAGCGTTCGGTGCTGGCAGCTTTCGTGTGGGGGAAATCGCTGGACGTCTCGAATTTGGCAGCCGGGCTCTGCGAGACACACATACACAGTGTTGCCCCATTACTATGAAAAACTTTTGGGGAAAGTGAATGTCTGTGTGGCAGTGAATGCAGTTCCAAGGGACAGTGAAAACCAGCTACAGCATTCCGTTCTGGCAGCTTTCGTGTGGGCGCAATCGCTGGACGTTTCGAATTTGGCAGCCGGGCTCTGCGAGACATACATACACAGTGTTGCCCCTTAACGAACCAAAGCTTTTGGGGAAAGCGAATGTCTGTGAGGCAGCGAATGCAGTTCCAAGGGTCAGTGAAAACCAGCCACAGCATTCCATGCTGGCAGCTTTCTTATGGGAGAAATCGCTGGACGTTTCGAATTTGGCAGCCGGGCTCTGCTAGACAGAGATACACAGTGTTGCCCCATTACCAAGCAAAGCTTTTGGGGAAAGCGAATGTCTGTGTGGCAGCGAATGCAGTTCCAAGGGACAGTGAAAACCAGCTACAACATTCCGTGCTGGCAGCTTTCGTGTGGGCACAGTCGCTGGACGTTTCGAATTTGGCAGCCGGGCTCTGCTAGATAGAGATACACAGTGTTGCCCCTTTACGTACCAAAGCTTTTAGGGAAAGCGAATGTCTGTGTGACAGCGAATGCAGTTCCAAGGGACAGTGAAAACCAGCTACAGCATTGCGTGCTGGCAGCTTTCGTGTGGGGGAAATCGCTGTACGTTTCGAATTTGGCAGCCGGGCTCTGCTAGACAGAGATACACAGTGTTGCCCCTTTACGAACAAAAGCTTTTGGGGAAAGCGAATGTCTGTGTGGCAGCGAATGCAGTTCCAAGGGACAGTGAAAACCAGCTACAGCATTCCATGCTGGCAGCTTTCGTGTGGACTGAATCGCTGGATGTTTCGACTTTGGCAGCCGGGCTCTGCGAGAGAGATATACACAGTGTTGCCCCTTTATGACAGAAAGCTTTTGGGGAAAGCGAATGTCTGTGTGGCAGCGAATGCAGTTCCAAGGGACAGTGAAAACCAGCTACAGCATTCTGTGCTGCCAACTTCCATGTGGGAGAAATCGCTGGACGTTTCGAATTTGGCAGCCGGGCTCTGCGAGAGACACATACACAGTGTTGCCCCATTACCAAGCAAAGCTTTTGGGGAAAGCTAATGTCTGTGTGGCAGCGAATGCAGTTCCAAGGGACAGTGAAAACCAGCTACAGCATTCTGTGCTGGCATCTTTCGTGTGGGCGCAATCGCTGGACATTTCGAATTTGGCAACCGGGCTCTTCGAGAGACACATACACAGTGTTGCCCCTTTACGAACCAAAGCTTTTGGGGAAAGCGAATGTCTGTGTGGCAGCGAATGCAGTTCCAAGGGACAGTGAAAACCAGCTACAGCATTCCGTGCTGGCAGCTTTCGTGTGGGCGCAATCGCTGGAAGTTTCAAATTTGGCAGCCGGGCTCTGCGAGAGAGAGATACACAGTGTTGCCCCTTTACGAACTAAAGCTTTTGGGGAAAGCGAATGCCTGTGTGGCAGCGAATGCAGTTCCAAGGGACAGTGAAAACCAGCTACAGCATTCCGTGCTGGCAGCTTTCATGTGAGCACAATCGCTAAACGTTTCGAATTTGGCAGCCGGGCTCTGCTAGACAGAGATACACAGTGTTGCCCCTTTACGAACCAAAGCTTTTGGGGAAAGCGAATGTCTGTGTGGTAGTGAATGCAGTTCCAAGGAACAGTGAAAACCAGCTACAGTATTCCATTCTGGCAGCTTTCGTGTGGGCGCAATCGCTGGACGTTTCGAATTTGGCAGCCGGGCTCTGCGAGAGACACATACACAGTTTTGCCCCTTTACGAAACAAAGCTTGTGGGGAAAGCGAATGCCTGTGTGGCAGCGAATGCAGTTCCAAGGGACATTGAAAACCAGCTAAAGCACTCCGTGCTGGCAGCTTTCGTGTGGGAGAAATTGCTGGATATTTCGAATTTGGCAGCCGGGCTCTGCGAGAGACACATACACATTGTTGCCGCATTACAAAGAAAACCTTTGGGGAAAGCGAATGCCTGTGTGGCAGCGAATGCAGTTCCAAGGGACAGTGAAAACTAGGTACAGCATTCCGTGCTGGCAGCTTTCGTGTGGGAGAAATCACTGTATGTTTCGAATTTGGCAGCCGGGCTCTGCGAGAGACACATACACAGTGTTGCCCCATTACCAAGAAAACCTTTGGGGAAAGCGAATGTCTGTGTGGCAGCGAATGCAGTTCCAAGGGACAGTGACAACCAGCTACAGCATTCCGTACTGGCAGCTTTCGTGCGGGCGCAATGCTAGACGTTTCGAATCTGGCAGCCGGGCTCTGCAAGAGTGAGATACACAGTGTTGCCCCTTTACGAACCAAAGCTTTTGGGGAAAGCGAATGTCTGTGTGGCAGCGAATGCAGTTCCAAGGGACAGTGAAAACCAGCTACAGCATTCCGTGCTGGCAGCTTTCGTGCGGGCCCAATTGCTAGACGTTTCGAATCTGGCAGCCGGGCTCTGCAAGAGTGAGATACACAGTGTTGCCCCTTTACGAACCAAAGCTTTTGGGGAAAGCGAATGCCTGTGTGGCAGCGAATGCAGTTCCAAGGGACAGTGAGAACCAGCTACAGCACTGCATGCTGGCAGCTTTCGTGCGGGCGCAATCGCTGGACGTTTCGAATTTGGCAGCCGGCTCTGCGAGAGACACATACACAGTGTTGCCCCATTACCAAGAAAAGCTTTTGGGGAAAGCGAATGTCTGTGTGGCAGCGAATGCAGTTCCAAGGGACAGTGAAAACCAGCTACAGCATTCCGTGGTGGCAGCTTTCATGTGGGCGCAATTGCTGGACGTTTCGAATTTGGCAGCCGGTCTCTGCAAGAGTGAGATACAGAGTGTTGCCCCTTTACGAACCAAAGCTTTTGGGGAAAGCGAATGTCTGTGTGGCAGCGAATGCAGTTCCAAGGGGCAGTGAAAACCAGCTACAGCATTCCGTGCTGGCAGCTTTCGGGTGGGCGCAATCGCTCCACTTTTCGAATTTGGCAGCCGGGCTCTGCGAGAGTGAGATACACAGTGTTGCCCCTTTACGAACAAAAGCTTTTGGTGAAAGCGAATGCCTGTGTGGCAGCGAATGCAGTTCCAAGGGACAGTGAAAACCAGCTACAGCATTCCGTGCTGGCAGCTTTCGTATGGGAGAAATCGCTGGACGTTTCGAATTTGGCAGCCGGGCTCTGCAAGAGTGAGATACACAGTGTTGCCCCTTTACGAAGCAAAGCTTTTGGGGAAAGCGAATGTCTGTGTGGCAGCAAATGCAGTTCCAAGGGACAGTGAAAACCAGCTACAGCATTGCGTGCTGGCAGCTTTCGTGCGGGCGCAATCGCTGGACGTTTCGAATTTGGCAGCCGGCTCTGCGACAGACACATACACAGTGTTGCCCCATTACCAAGAAAAGCTTTTGGGGAAAGCGAATGTCTGTGTGGCAGCGAATGCAGTTCCAAGGGACAGTGAAAACCAGCTACAGCATTCCGTGCTGGCAGCTTTCGTGCGGGCGCAATCGCTGGACGTTTCGAATTTGGCAGTCGGGCTCTGCGAGAGACACATACACAGTGTTGCCCCTTTACGAACCAAAGCTTTTGGGGAAAGGGAATGTCTGTGTGGCAGGGAATGCAGTTCCCAGGGACAGTGAAAACCAGCTACAGCATTCCGTGCTGGCAGCTTTCGTGTGGGCGCAGTCGCTGGATGTTTCGAAATTGGCAGCCGGGCTCTGCGAGAGACACATACACAGTTTTGCCCCTTTACGAACCAAAGCTTTTGGGGAAAGCGAATGTCTGTGTGGCAGCGAATGCAGTTCCAAGGGACAGTGAAAACCAGCTACAGCATTCCGTGCTGGCAGCTTTCGTGTGGGCGCAATCGCTGTACATTTCGAATTTGGCAGCCGGGCTCTGCAAGAGTGAGATACACAGTGTTGCCCCTTTACGAACCAAAGCTTTTGGGGAAAGCGAATGCCTGTGTGGCCGCGAATGCAGTTCCAAGGGACAGTGAAAACCAGCTACAGCATTCCGTGCTGGCAGCTTTCGTGTGGGAGAAATCGCTGGACGTTTCGAATTTGACAGCCGGGCTCTGCGAGAGATACATACACAGTGTTGCCCCATTACCAAGCAAAGCTTTTGGGGAAAGCGAATGCCTGTGTGGCAGCGAATGCAGTTCCAAGGGACAGTGAAAACCACCTACAGCATTCCGTGCTGGCAGCTTTCGTGTGGGAGAAATCGCTGGATGTTTCGAATTTGGCAGCCGGGCTCTGCTAGACAGAGATACTCATTGTTGCCCCTTTACGAACCAAAGCTTTTGCAGAAAGTGAATGTCTGTGTGGCAGCGAATGCAGTTCCAAGGGAATGTGAAAACCAGCTACAGCATTCCGTGCTGGCAGCTTTCGTGTGGGCGCAATCGCTGGACGTTTCGAATTTGGCAGCCGGGCTCTGCAAGAGTGAGATACAGAGTGTTGCCCCTTTACGAACCAAAGCTTTTGGGGAAAGCGAATGTCTGTGTGGCAGCGAATGCAGTTCCAAGGGGCAGTGAAAACCAGCTACAGCATTCCGTGCTGGTAGCTTTCGTGTGGGCGCAATCGTTCGACTTTTCGAATTTGGCAGCCGGGGTCTGCGAGAGAGAGATACGCAGTTTTGCCCCTTTACGAACAAAACCTTTTGGGGAAAGCGAATGCCTGGTGGCAGCGAATGCAATTCCAAGGGACAGTGAAAACCAGCTACAGCACTCCGTACTGGCAGCTTTCGTGTGGAGGAAATCGCTGGACGTTTCGAATTTGGCAGCCGGGCTCTGCAAGAGACACATACACAGTGTTGCCCCATTACCAAGAAAAGCTTTTGGGGAAAGCGAATGTCTCTGTGGCGGTGAATGCAGTTCCAAGGGACAGTGAAAACCAGGTACAGCATTCCGTGCTGGCAGCTTTCGTGTGGGAGAAATCACTGTATGTTTCGAATTTGGAAGCCAGGCTCTGCGACAGACACATACACAGTGTTACCCCATTACCAAGAAAACCTTTGGGGAAAGCGAATGTCTGTGTGGCAGCGAATGCAGTTCCAAGGGACAGTGAAAACCACCTACAGCATTCCGTACTGGCAGCTTTCGTGCGGGCGCAATCGCTGGACGTTTCGAATTTGGCAGCCGGGCTCTGCGAGAGAGAGATACGCAGTGTTGCCCCTTTACAAACCAAAGCTTTTGGGGAAAGCAAATGCCTGTGTGGCAGCGAATGCAGTTCCAAGGGGCAGTGAAAACCAGCTACAGCATTCCGTGCTGGCAGCTTTCGTGTGGGCGCAATCGCTCCACTTTTCGAATTTGGCAGCAGGGCTCTGCGAGAGAGAGATACGCAGTGTTGACTCTTTACGAACAAAAGCTTTTGGGGAAAGCGAATGCCTGTGTGGCAGCGAATGCAGTTCCAAGGGACAGTGAAAACCAGCTACAGCATTCCGTGCTGGCAGCTTTCGTGTGGGCGCAATCGCTCGACTTTTCGAATTTGGCAGCCGGGCTCTGCGAGAGAGAGATACGTTGTGTTGCCCCTTTGCGAACAAAAGCTTTTGGGAAAAGCGAATGCCTGTGTGGCAGCGAATGCAGTTCCAAGGGACAGTGAAAACCAGCTACAGAATTCCGTGATGACAGCTTTCGTATGGGATAAATTGCTGGACGTTTCAAATTTGGCAGACGGGCTCTGCGAGAGACACATACACAGTGTTGCCCCTTTACGAAGCAAAGCTTGTGGGGAAAGCGAATGCCTGTGTGGCAGCCAATGCAGTTCCAAGGGACAGTGAGAACCAGCTACAGCATTCCGTGCTGGCAGCTTTCGTGTGGGAGAAATTGCTAAATATTTCGAATTTGGCAGCCGGGCTCTGCGAGAGAAACATACACAGTGTTGCCCCATTACCAAGAAAAGCTTTTGGGGAAAGCGAATGTCTGTGTGGCAGCGAATGTAGTTCCAAGGGACAGTGAAAACCAGCTACAGCATTCCGTGCTGGCAGCTTTCATGTGGGATAAATTGCTGGATGTATCGAATTTGGCAGCCGGGCTCTGATAGACAGAGATACACAGTGTTGCCCCTTTATAAAGCAAAGCTTTTGAGGAAAGCGAATGTATGTGTGGCAGCGAATGCAGTTCCAGGGGACTGTGAAAACCAGCTACAGCATTCCGTGCTGGCAGCTTTCGTGTGGGAGAAATTGCTGGATATTTCGAATTTGGCAGCCGGGCTCTGCGAGAGACACATACACAGTGTTGCCCCATTACCAAGAAAACCTTTGGGGAAAGCGAATGCCTGTGTGGCAGCGAATGCAGTTCCAAGGGACAGTGAAAACCAGCTAGAGCACTCCGTACTGGCAGCTTTCGTGTGGGGGAAATCGCTGGACGTTTCGAATTTGGCAGCCGGGCTCTGCGAGAGACACATACACAGTGTTGCCCCATTACCAAGAAAAGCTTTGGGGAAAGCGAATGTCTGTGTGGCAGCGAATGCAGTTCCAAGGGACAGTGAAAACCAGCTACAGCATTCCGTACTGGCAGCTTTCGTGCGGGCGCAATTGCTAGACGTTTCGAATTTGGCAGCCGGGCTCTGCAAGAGTGAGATACACAGTGTTGCCCCTTTACGAACAAAAGCTTTTGGGGAAAGCGAATGCCTGTGTGGCAGCGAATGCAGTTCCAAGGGACAGTGAAAACCAGCTACAGCATTCCGTGCTGGCAGCTTTCGTGTGGGCGCAATCGCTCCACTTTTCGAATTTGGCAGCCGGGCTCTGCGAGAGAGAGATACGCAGTGTTGACCCTTTACGAACAAAAGCTTTTGGGGAAAGCGAATGCCTGTGTGGCAGCGAATGCAATTCCAAGGGACAGTGAAAACCAGCTACAGCATTGCGTGCTGGCAGCTTTCGTGTGGGCGCAATCGCTGGACTTTTCGAATTTGGCAGCCGGGCTCTGCGAGAGACACATACACTGTGTTGCCCCTTTACGAACCAAAGCTTTTGGGGAAAGCGAATGTCTGTGTGGCAGTGAATGCAGTTCCAAGGGACAGTGAAAATCAGCTACAGCATTCTGTGCTGGTAGCTTTCGTGTGGGCGCAATCGCTGGACGTTTCGAATTTGGCAGCCGGGCTCTGCGAGAGAGAGATACACAGTGTTGCCCCTTTACGAACCAAAGCTTTTGGGGAAAGCGAATGTCTGTGTGGCAGCGAATGCAGTTCCAAGGGGCAGTGTAAACCAGCTAAACCATTCCATGCTGGTAGCTTTCGTGTGGGCGCTATCGCTCGACTTTTCGAATTTGGCAGCCGGGCTCTGCGAGAGAGAGATACACAGTGTTGCCCCTTTACAAACCAAAGCTTTTGGGGAAAGCGAATGCCTGTGTGGCAGCGAATGCAGTTCCAAGAGACAGTGAGAACCAGCTACAGCATGCCGTGCTGGCAGCTTTCGTGTGGGAGAAATTGCTGGATATTTCGAATTTGGCAGCCGGGCTCTGCGAGAGAGACATACACATTGTTGCCGCATTACAAAGAAAACCTTTGGGGAAAGCGAATGCCTGTGTGGCAGCGAATGCAGTTCCAAGGGACAGTGAAAACCAGCTACAGCATTCCGTGCTGGCAGCTTTCGTGTGGGCACAATCGCTGGATATTTCGAATTTGGCAGCCGGGCTCTGCGAGAGACACATACACAGTGTTGCCCCTTTACGAAACAAAGCTTTTGGGGAAAGCGAATGTCTGTGTGGCAGCGAATGCAGTTTCAAGAGACAGTGAAAACCAGCTACAGCATTTCATGCTGGTAGCGTTCATGCGGGCGCAATCGCTGGACGTTTCGAATTTGGCAGCCGGGCTCTGCGAGAGAGAGATACACAGTGTTGCCCCTTTACGAAACAAAGCTTTTGGGGAAAGCGAATGTCTGTGTGGCAGCGAATGCAGTTCCAAGGGACAGTGAAAACCAGCTACAGCATTCCATGTTGGCAGCTTTCGTGCGGGCGCAATTGCTAGACGTTTCGAATTTGTCAGCCGGGCTCTGCAAGAGTGAGATACACAGTGTTGCCCCTTTACGAACCAAAGCTTTTGGGGAAAGCGAATGTCTGTGTGGCAGCGAATACAGTTCCAAGGGACAGTGAAAACCAGCTACAGCATTCCGTGCTGGCAGCTTTCGTGCGGGCGCAATCGCTGGACGTTTCGAATTTGGCAGCCGGCTCTGCGAGAGACACATACGCAGTGTTGCCCTATTACCAAGAAAAGCTTTTGGGGAAAGCGAATGTCTGCGTGGCAGCGAATGCAGTTCCAAGGGACAGTGAAAACCAGCTACAGCATTTCGTGCTGGCAGCTTTCGTGTGGGATAAATTGCTGGACGTTTCGAATTTGGCAGCCGGGCTCTGCGAGAGACACATACACAGTGTTGCCCCTTTACGAACCAAAGCTTGTGGGGAAAGCGAATGTCTGTGTGGCAGCGAATGCAGTTCCAAGGGACAGTGAAAACCAGCTACAGCATTCCGTGCTGGCAGCTTTCGTGTGGGCGCAATCGCTGGACATTGCGAATTTGGCAGCCGGGCTCTGCAAGAGTGAGATACACAGTGTTGCCCCTTTACGAACCAAAGCTTTTGGGGAAAGCGAATGTCTGTGTGGCAGCGAATGCAGTTCCAAGGGACAGTAAAAACCAGCTACAGCATTGCGTGCTGGCAGCTTTCGTGTGGGCGCAATCGCTGGACTTTTCGAATTTGGCAGCCGGGCTCTGCGAGAGACACATACACTGTGTTGCCCCTTTACGAACCAAAGCTTTTGGGGAAAGCGAATGTCTGTGTGGCAGTGAATGCAGTTCCAAGGGACAGTGAAAATCAGCTACAGCATTCTGTGCTGGTAGCTTTCGTGTGGGCGCAATCGCTGGACGTTTCGAATTTGGCAGCCGGGCTCTGCGAGAGACACATACACAGTGTTGCCCCTTTACGAACCAAAGCTTTTGGGGAAAGCGAATGTCTGTGTGGCAGCGAATGCAGTTCCAAGGGGCAGTGTAAACCAGCTAAACCATTCCATGCTGGTAGCTTTCGTGTGGGCGCTATCGCTCGACTTTTCGAATTTGGCAGCCAGGCTCTGCGAGAGAGAGATACACAGTGTTGCCCCTTTACAAACCAAAGCTTTTAGGGAAAGCGAATGCCTGTGTGGCAGCGAATGCAGTTCCAAGGGACAGTGAGAACCAGCTACAGCATGCCGTGCTGGCAGCTTTCGTGTGGGAGAAATTGCTGGATATTTCGAATTTGGCAGCCGGGCTCTGCGAGAGAGACATACACATTGTTGCCGCATTACAAAGAAAACCTTTGGGGAAAGCGAATGCCTGTGTGGCAGCGAATGCAGTTCCAAGGGACAGTGAAAACCAGCTACAGCATTCCGTGCTGGCAGCTTTCGTGTGGGCACAATCGCTGTATGTTTCGAATTTGGCAGCCGGGCTCTGCGAGAGACACATACACAGTGTTGCCCCTTTACGAAACAAAGCTTTTGGGGAAAGCGAATGTCTGTGTGGCAGCGAATGCAGTTTCAAGAGACAGTGAAAACCAGCTACAGCATTTCATGCTGGTAGCGTTCATGCGGGCGCAATCGCTGGTTGTTTCGAATTTGGCAGCCGGGCTCTGCGAGAGAGAGATACACAGTGTTGCCCCTTTACGAAACAAAGCTTTTGGGGAAAGCGAATGTCTGTGTGGCAGCGAATGCAGTTCCAAGGGACAGTGAAAACCAGCTACAGCATTCCATGTTGGCAGCTTTCGTGCGGGCGCAATTGCTAGACGTTTCGAATTTGTCAGCCGGGCTCTGCAAGAGTGAGATACACAGTGTTGCCCCTTTACGAACCAAAGCTCTTGGGGAAAGCGAATGTCTGTGTGGCAGCGAATACAGTTCCAAGGGACAGTGAAAACCAGCTACAGCATTCCGTACTGGCAGCTTTCGTACGGGCGCAATCGCTGGACGTTTCGAATTTGGCAGCCGGCTCTGCGAGAGACACATACACAGTGTTGCCCCATTACCAAGAAAAGCTTTTGGGGAAAGCGAATGTCTGCGTGGCAGCGAATGCAGTTCCAAGGGACAGTGAAAACCAGCTACAGCATTTCGTGCTGGCAGCTTTCGTGTGGGATAAATTGCTGGACGTTTCGAATTTGGCAGACGGGCTCTGCGAGAGACACATACACAGTGTTGCCCCTTTACGAACCAAAGCTTGTGGGGAAAGCGAATGTCTGTGTGGCAGCGAATGCAGTTCCAAGGGACAGTGAAAACCAGCTACAGCATTCCGTGCTGGCAGCTTTTGTGTGGGAGAAATTGCTGGATATTTCGAATTTGGCAGCCGGGCTCTGCGAGAGACACATACACATTGTTGCCCCATTACAAAGAAAACCTTTGGGGAAAGCGAATGCCTGTGTGGCAGCGAATGCAGTTCCAAGGGTCAGTGAAAACCAGCTACAGCACTCCGTACTGGCAGCTTTCGTGTGGGGGAAATCACTGGACGTTTCGAATTTGGCAGCCGGGCTCTGCGAGAGACACATACACAGTGTTGCCCCATTACCAAGAAAAGCTTTTGGGGAAAGCGAATGTCTGTGTGGCAGCGAATGCAGTTCCAAGGGACAGTGAAAACCAGCTACAGCATTCCGTGCTGGCAGCTTTCATGTGGGATAAATTGCTGGATGTATCGAATTTGGCAGCCGGGCTCTGCTAGACAGAGATACACAGTGTTGCCCCTTTACGAACAAAAGCTTTTGGGGAAAGCGAATGCCTGTGTGGCAGCGAATGCAATTCCAAGGGACAGTGAAAACCAGCTACAGCATTGCGTGCTGGCAGCTTTCGTGTGGGCGCAATCGCTGGACTTTTCGAATTTGGCAGCCGGGCTCTGCGAGAGACACATACACTGTGTTGCCCCTTTACGAACCAAAGCTTTTGGGGAAAGCGAATGTCTGTGTGGCAGTGAATGCAGTTCCAAGGGACAGTGAAAATCAGCTACAGCATTCTGTGCTGGTAGCTTTCGTGTGGGCGCAATCGCTGGACGTTTCGAATTTGGCAGCCGGGCTCTGCGAGAGAGAGATACACAGTGTTGCCCCTTTACGAACCAAAGCTTTTGGGGAAAGCGAATGTCTGTGTGGCAGCGAATGCAGTTCCAAGGGGCAGTGTAAACCAGCTAAACCATTCCATGCTGGTAGCTTTCGTGTGGGCGCTATCGCTCGACTTTTCGAATTTGGCAGCCGGGCTCTGCGAGAGAGAGATACACAGTGTTGCCCCTTTACAAACCAAAGCTTTTGGGGAAAGCGAATGCCTGTGTGGCAGCGAATGCAGTTCCAAGAGACAGTGAGAACCAGCTACAGCATGCCGTGCTGGCAGCTTTCGTGTGGGAGAAATTGCTGGATATTTCGAATTTGGCAGCCGGGCTCTGCGAGAGAGACATACACATTGTTGCCGCATTACAAAGAAAACCTTTGGGGAAAGCGAATGCCTGTGTGGCAGCGAATGCAGTTCCAAGGGACAGTGAAAACCAGCTACAGCATTCCGTGCTGGCAGCTTTCGTGTGGGCACAATCGCTGGATATTTCGAATTTGGCAGCCGGGCTCTGCGAGAGACACATACACAGTGTTGCCCCTTTACGAAACAAAGCTTTTGGGGAAAGCGAATGTCTGTGTGGCAGCGAATGCAGTTTCAAGAGACAGTGAAAACCAGCTACAGCATTTCATGCTGGTAGCGTTCATGCGGGCGCAATCGCTGGACGTTTCGAATTTGGCAGCCGGGCTCTGCGAGAGAGAGATACACAGTGTTGCCCCTTTACGAAACAAAGCTTTTGGGGAAAGCGAATGTCTGTGTGGCAGCGAATGCAGTTCCAAGGGACAGTGAAAACCAGCTACAGCATTCCATGTTGGCAGCTTTCGTGCGGGCGCAATTGCTAGACGTTTCGAATTTGTCAGCCGGGCTCTGCAAGAGTGAGATACACAGTGTTGCCCCTTTACGAACCAAAGCTTTTGGGGAAAGCGAATGTCTGTGTGGCAGCGAATACAGTTCCAAGGGACAGTGAAAACCAGCTACAGCATTCCGTGCTGGCAGCTTTCGTGCGGGCGCAATCGCTGGACGTTTCGAATTTGGCAGCCGGCTCTGCGAGAGACACATACGCAGTGTTGCCCTATTACCAAGAAAAGCTTTTGGGGAAAGCGAATGTCTGCGTGGCAGCGAATGCAGTTCCAAGGGACAGTGAAAACCAGCTACAGCATTTCGTGCTGGCAGCTTTCGTGTGGGATAAATTGCTGGACGTTTCGAATTTGGCAGCCGGGCTCTGCGAGAGACACATACACAGTGTTGCCCCTTTACGAACCAAAGCTTGTGGGGAAAGCGAATGTCTGTGTGGCAGCGAATGCAGTTCCAAGGGACAGTGAAAACCAGCTACAGCATTCCGTGCTGGCAGCTTTCGTGTGGGCGCAATCGCTGGACATTGCGAATTTGGCAGCCGGGCTCTGCAAGAGTGAGATACACAGTGTTGCCCCTTTACGAACCAAAGCTTTTGGGGAAAGCGAATGTCTGTGTGGCAGCGAATGCAGTTCCAAGGGACAGTAAAAACCAGCTACAGCATTGCGTGCTGGCAGCTTTCGTGTGGGCGCAATCGCTGGACTTTTCGAATTTGGCAGCCGGGCTCTGCGAGAGACACATACACTGTGTTGCCCCTTTACGAACCAAAGCTTTTGGGGAAAGCGAATGTCTGTGTGGCAGTGAATGCAGTTCCAAGGGACAGTGAAAATCAGCTACAGCATTCTGTGCTGGTAGCTTTCGTGTGGGCGCAATCGCTGGACGTTTCGAATTTGGCAGCCGGGCTCTGCGAGAGACACATACACAGTGTTGCCCCTTTACGAACCAAAGCTTTTGGGGAAAGCGAATGTCTGTGTGGCAGCGAATGCAGTTCCAAGGGGCAGTGTAAACCAGCTAAACCATTCCATGCTGGTAGCTTTCGTGTGGGCGCTATCGCTCGACTTTTCGAATTTGGCAGCCAGGCTCTGCGAGAGAGAGATACACAGTGTTGCCCCTTTACAAACCAAAGCTTTTAGGGAAAGCGAATGCCTGTGTGGCAGCGAATGCAGTTCCAAGGGACAGTGAGAACCAGCTACAGCATGCCGTGCTGGCAGCTTTCGTGTGGGAGAAATTGCTGGATATTTCGAATTTGGCAGCCGGGCTCTGCGAGAGAGACATACACATTGTTGCCGCATTACAAAGAAAACCTTTGGGGAAAGCGAATGCCTGTGTGGCAGCGAATGCAGTTCCAAGGGACAGTGAAAACCAGCTACAGCATTCCGTGCTGGCAGCTTTCGTGTGGGCACAATCGCTGTATGTTTCGAATTTGGCAGCCGGGCTCTGCGAGAGACACATACACAGTGTTGCCCCTTTACGAAACAAAGCTTTTGGGGAAAGCGAATGTCTGTGTGGCAGCGAATGCAGTTTCAAGAGACAGTGAAAACCAGCTACAGCATTTCATGCTGGTAGCGTTCATGCGGGCGCAATCGCTGGTTGTTTCGAATTTGGCAGCCGGGCTCTGCGAGAGAGAGATACACAGTGTTGCCCCTTTACGAAACAAAGCTTTTGGGGAAAGCGAATGTCTGTGTGGCAGCGAATGCAGTTCCAAGGGACAGTGAAAACCAGCTACAGCATTCCATGTTGGCAGCTTTCGTGCGGGCGCAATTGCTAGACGTTTCGAATTTGTCAGCCGGGCTCTGCAAGAGTGAGATACACAGTGTTGCCCCTTTACGAACCAAAGCTCTTGGGGAAAGCGAATGTCTGTGTGGCAGCGAATACAGTTCCAAGGGACAGTGAAAACCAGCTACAGCATTCCGTGCTGGCAGCTTTCGTACGGGCGCAATCGCTGGACGTTTCGAATTTGGCAGCCGGCTCTGCGAGAGACACATACACAGTGTTGCCCCATTACCAAGAAAAGCTTTTGGGGAAAGCGAATGTCTGCGTGGCAGCGAATGCAGTTCCAAGGGACAGTGAAAACCAGCTACAGCATTTCGTGCTGGCAGCTTTCGTGTGGGATAAATTGCTGGACGTTTCGAATTTGGCAGACGGGCTCTGCGAGAGACACATACACAGTGTTGCCCCTTTACGAACCAAAGCTTGTGGGGAAAGCGAATGTCTGTGTGGCAGCGAATGCAGTTCCAAGGGACAGTGAAAACCAGCTACAGCATTCCGTGCTGGCAGCTTTTGTGTGGGAGAAATTGCTGGATATTTCGAATTTGGCAGCCGGGCTCTGCGAGAGACACATACACATTGTTGCCCCATTACAAAGAAAACCTTTGGGGAAAGCGAATGCCTGTGTGGCAGCGAATGCAGTTCCAAGGGTCAGTGAAAACCAGCTACAGCACTCCGTACTGGCAGCTTTCGTGTGGGGGAAATCACTGGACGTTTCGAATTTGGCAGCCGGGCTCTGCGAGAGACACATACACAGTGTTGCCCCATTACCAAGAAAAGCTTTTGGGGAAAGCGAATGTCTGTGTGGCAGCGAATGCAGTTCCAAGGGACAGTGAAAACCAGCTACAGCATTCCGTGCTGGCAGCTTTCATGTGGGATAAATTGCTGGATGTATCGAATTTGGCAGCCGGGCTCTGCTAGACAGAGATACACAGTGTTGCCCCTTTATAAACCAAAGCTTTTGAGGAAAGCGAATGTCTGTGTGGCAGCGAATGCAGTTCCAGGGGACAGTGAAAACCAGCTACAGCATTCCGTGCTGGCAGCTTTCGTATGGGAGAAATCGCTGGATGTTTCGAATTTGGCAGCCGGGCTCTGCGAGAGACAAATACACAGTGTTGCCCCTTTACGAAACAAAGCTTTTGGGGAAAGCGCATGTCTGTGTGGCAGCGAATGCAGTTCCAAGGGACAGTGAAAACCAGCTACAGAATTCCGTGATGACAGCTTTCGTATGGGATAAATTGCTGGACGTTTCAAATTTGGCAGACGGGCTCTGCGAGAGACACATACACAGTGTTGCCCCTTTACGAAGCAAAGCTTGTGGGGAAAGCGAATGCCTGTGTGGCAGCCAATGCAGTTCCAAGGGACAGTGAGAACCAGCTACAGCATTCCGTGCTGGCAGCTTTCGTGTGGGAGAAATTGCTAAATATTTCGAATTTGGCAGCCGGGCTCTGCGAGAGAAACATACACAGTGTTGCCCCATTACCAAGAAAAGCTTTTGGGGAAAGCGAATGTCTGTGTGGCAGCGAATGTAGTTCCAAGGGACAGTGAAAACCAGCTACAGCATTCCGTGCTGGCAGCTTTCATGTGGGATAAATTGCTGGATGTATCGAATTTGGCAGCCGGGCTCTGATAGACAGAGATACACAGTGTTGCCCCTTTATAAAGCAAAGCTTTTGAGGAAAGCGAATGTATGTGTGGCAGCGAATGCAGTTCCAGGGGACAGTGAAAACCAGCTACAGCATTCCGTGCTGGCAGCTTTCGTGTGGGAGAAATTGCTGGATATTTCGAATTTGGCAGCCGGGCTCTGCGAGAGACACATACACAGTGTTGCCCCATTACCAAGAAAACCTTTGGGGAAAGCGAATGCCTGTGTGGCAGCGAATGCAGTTCCAAGGGACAGTGAAAACCAGCTAGAGCACTCCGTACTGGCAGCTTTCGTGTGGGGGAAATCGCTGGACGTTTCGAATTTGGCAGCCGGGCTCTGCGAGAGACACATACACAGTGTTGCCCCATTACCAAGAAAAGCTTTGGGGAAAGCGAATGTCTGTGTGGCAGCGAATGCAGTTCCAAGGGACAGTGAAAACCAGCTACAGCATTCCGTACTGGCAGCTTTCGTGCGGGCGCAATTGCTAGACGTTTCGAATTTGGCAGCCGGGCTCTGCAAGAGTGAGATACACAGTGTTGCCCCTTTACGAACAAAAGCTTTTGGGGAAAGCGAATGCCTGTGTGGCAGCGAATGCAGTTCCAAGGGACAGTGAAAACCAGCTACAGCATTCCGTGCTGGCAGCTTTCGTGTGGGCGCAATCGCTCCACTTTTCGAATTTGGCAGCCGGGCTCTGCGAGAGAGAGATACGCAGTGTTGACCCTTTACGAACAAAAGCTTTTGGGGAAAGCGAATGCCTGTGTGGCAGCGAATGCAATTCCAAGGGACAGTGAAAACCAGCTACAGCATTGCGTGCTGGCAGCTTTCGTGTGGGCGCAATCGCTGGACTTTTCGAATTTGGCAGCCGGGCTCTGCGAGAGACACATACACTGTGTTGCCCCTTTACGAACCAAAGCTTTTGGGGAAAGCGAATGTCTGTGTGGCAGTGAATGCAGTTCCAAGGGACAGTGAAAATCAGCTACAGCATTCTGTGCTGGTAGCTTTCGTGTGGGCGCAATCGCTGGACGTTTCGAATTTGGCAGCCGGGCTCTGCGAGAGAGAGATACACAGTGTTGCCCCTTTACGAACCAAAGCTTTTGGGGAAAGCGAATGTCTGTGTGGCAGCGAATGCAGTTCCAAGGGGCAGTGTAAACCAGCTAAACCATTCCATGCTGGTAGCTTTCGTGTGGGCGCTATCGCTCGACTTTTCGAATTTGGCAGCCGGGCTCTGCGAGAGAGAGATACACAGTGTTGCCCCTTTACAAACCAAAGCTTTTGGGGAAAGCGAATGCCTGTGTGGCAGCGAATGCAGTTCCAAGAGACAGTGAGAACCAGCTACAGCATGCCGTGCTGGCAGCTTTCGTGTGGGAGAAATTGCTGGATATTTCGAATTTGGCAGCCGGGCTCTGCGAGAGAGACATACACATTGTTGCCGCATTACAAAGAAAACCTTTGGGGAAAGCGAATGCCTGTGTGGCAGCGAATGCAGTTCCAAGGGACAGTGAAAACCAGCTACAGCATTCCGTGCTGGCAGCTTTCGTGTGGGCACAATCGCTGGATATTTCGAATTTGGCAGCCGGGCTCTGCGAGAGACACATACACAGTGTTGCCCCTTTACGAAACAAAGCTTTTGGGGAAAGCGAATGTCTGTGTGGCAGCGAATGCAGTTTCAAGAGACAGTGAAAACCAGCTACAGCATTTCATGCTGGTAGCGTTCATGCGGGCGCAATCGCTGGACGTTTCGAATTTGGCAGCCGGGCTCTGCGAGAGAGAGATACACAGTGTTGCCCCTTTACGAAACAAAGCTTTTGGGGAAAGCGAATGTCTGTGTGGCAGCGAATGCAGTTCCAAGGGACAGTGAAAACCAGCTACAGCATTCCATGTTGGCAGCTTTCGTGCGGGCGCAATTGCTAGACGTTTCGAATTTGTCAGCCGGGCTCTGCAAGAGTGAGATACACAGTGTTGCCCCTTTACGAACCAAAGCTTTTGGGGAAAGCGAATGTCTGTGTGGCAGCGAATACAGTTCCAAGGGACAGTGAAAACCAGCTACAGCATTCCGTGCTGGCAGCTTTCGTGCGGGCGCAATCGCTGGACGTTTCGAATTTGGCAGCCGGCTCTGCGAGAGACACATACGCAGTGTTGCCCTATTACCAAGAAAAGCTTTTGGGGAAAGCGAATGTCTGCGTGGCAGCGAATGCAGTTCCAAGGGACAGTGAAAACCAGCTACAGCATTTCGTGCTGGCAGCTTTCGTGTGGGATAAATTGCTGGACGTTTCGAATTTGGCAGCCGGGCTCTGCGAGAGACACATACACAGTGTTGCCCCTTTACGAACCAAAGCTTGTGGGGAAAGCGAATGTCTGTGTGGCAGCGAATGCAGTTCCAAGGGACAGTGAAAACCAGCTACAGCATTCCGTGCTGGCAGCTTTCGTGTGGGCGCAATCGCTGGACATTGCGAATTTGGCAGCCGGGCTCTGCAAGAGTGAGATACACAGTGTTGCCCCTTTACGAACCAAAGCTTTTGGGGAAAGCGAATGTCTGTGTGGCAGCGAATGCAGTTCCAAGGGACAGTAAAAACCAGCTACAGCATTGCGTGCTGGCAGCTTTCGTGTGGGCGCAATCGCTGGACTTTTCGAATTTGGCAGCCGGGCTCTGCGAGAGACACATACACTGTGTTGCCCCTTTACGAACCAAAGCTTTTGGGGAAAGCGAATGTCTGTGTGGCAGTGAATGCAGTTCCAAGGGACAGTGAAAATCAGCTACAGCATTCTGTGCTGGTAGCTTTCGTGTGGGCGCAATCGCTGGACGTTTCGAATTTGGCAGCCGGGCTCTGCGAGAGACACATACACAGTGTTGCCCCTTTACGAACCAAAGCTTTTGGGGAAAGCGAATGTCTGTGTGGCAGCGAATGCAGTTCCAAGGGGCAGTGTAAACCAGCTAAACCATTCCATGCTGGTAGCTTTCGTGTGGGCGCTATCGCTCGACTTTTCGAATTTGGCAGCCAGGCTCTGCGAGAGAGAGATACACAGTGTTGCCCCTTTACAAACCAAAGCTTTTAGGGAAAGCGAATGCCTGTGTGGCAGCGAATGCAGTTCCAAGGGACAGTGAGAACCAGCTACAGCATGCCGTGCTGGCAGCTTTCGTGTGGGAGAAATTGCTGGATATTTCGAATTTGGCAGCCGGGCTCTGCGAGAGAGACATACACATTGTTGCCGCATTACAAAGAAAACCTTTGGGGAAAGCGAATGCCTGTGTGGCAGCGAATGCAGTTCCAAGGGACAGTGAAAACCAGCTACAGCATTCCGTGCTGGCAGCTTTCGTGTGGGCACAATCGCTGTATGTTTCGAATTTGGCAGCCGGGCTCTGCGAGAGACACATACACAGTGTTGCCCCTTTACGAAACAAAGCTTTTGGGGAAAGCGAATGTCTGTGTGGCAGCGAATGCAGTTTCAAGAGACAGTGAAAACCAGCTACAGCATTTCATGCTGGTAGCGTTCATGCGGGCGCAATCGCTGGTTGTTTCGAATTTGGCAGCCGGGCTCTGCGAGAGAGAGATACACAGTGTTGCCCCTTTACGAAACAAAGCTTTTGGGGAAAGCGAATGTCTGTGTGGCAGCGAATGCAGTTCCAAGGGACAGTGAAAACCAGCTACAGCATTCCATGTTGGCAGCTTTCGTGCGGGCGCAATTGCTAGACGTTTCGAATTTGTCAGCCGGGCTCTGCAAGAGTGAGATACACAGTGTTGCCCCTTTACGAACCAAAGCTCTTGGGGAAAGCGAATGTCTGTGTGGCAGCGAATACAGTTCCAAGGGACAGTGAAAACCAGCTACAGCATTCCGTACTGGCAGCTTTCGTACGGGCGCAATCGCTGGACGTTTCGAATTTGGCAGCCGGCTCTGCGAGAGACACATACACAGTGTTGCCCCATTACCAAGAAAAGCTTTTGGGGAAAGCGAATGTCTGCGTGGCAGCGAATGCAGTTCCAAGGGACAGTGAAAACCAGCTACAGCATTTCGTGCTGGCAGCTTTCGTGTGGGATAAATTGCTGGACGTTTCGAATTTGGCAGACGGGCTCTGCGAGAGACACATACACAGTGTTGCCCCTTTACGAACCAAAGCTTGTGGGGAAAGCGAATGTCTGTGTGGCAGCGAATGCAGTTCCAAGGGACAGTGAAAACCAGCTACAGCATTCCGTGCTGGCAGCTTTTGTGTGGGAGAAATTGCTGGATATTTCGAATTTGGCAGCCGGGCTCTGCGAGAGACACATACACATTGTTGCCCCATTACAAAGAAAACCTTTGGGGAAAGCGAATGCCTGTGTGGCAGCGAATGCAGTTCCAAGGGTCAGTGAAAACCAGCTACAGCACTCCGTACTGGCAGCTTTCGTGTGGGGGAAATCACTGGACGTTTCGAATTTGGCAGCCGGGCTCTGCGAGAGACACATACACAGTGTTGCCCCATTACCAAGAAAAGCTTTTGGGGAAAGCGAATGTCTGTGTGGCAGCGAATGCAGTTCCAAGGGACAGTGAAAACCAGCTACAGCATTCCGTGCTGGCAGCTTTCATGTGGGATAAATTGCTGGATGTATCGAATTTGGCAGCCGGGCTCTGCTAGACAGAGATACACAGTGTTGCCCCTTTATAAACCAAAGCTTTTGAGGAAAGCGAATGTCTGTGTGGCAGCGAATGCAGTTCCAGGGGACAGTGAAAACCAGCTACAGCATTCCGTGCTGGCAGCTTTCGTATGGGAGAAATCGCTGGATGTTTCGAATTTGGCAGCCGGGCTCTGCGAGAGACAAATACACAGTGTTGCCCCTTTACGAAACAAAGCTTTTGGGGAAAGCGAATGTCTGTGTGGCAGCGAATGCAGTTCCAAGGGACAGTGAAAACCAGCTACAGCATTGCGTGCTGGCAGCTTTCGTGCGGGCGCAATCGCTGGACGTTTCGAATTTGGCAGCCGGCTCTGCGAGAGACACATACACAGTGTTGCCCCAGTACCAAGAAAAGCTTTTGGGGAAAGCGAATGTCTGTGTGGCAGCGAATGCAGTTCCAAGGGACAGTGAAAACCAGCTACAGCATTCCGTGCTGGCAGCTTTCGTGCGGGCGCAATCGCTGGACGTTTCGAATTTGGCAGTCGGGCTCTGCGAGAGACACATACACAGTGTTGCCCCTTTACGAACCAAAGCTTTTGGGGAAAGCGAATGTCTGTGTGGCAGGGAATGCAGTTCCCAGGGACAGTGAAAACCAGCTACAGCATTCCGTGCTGGCAGCTTTCGTGTGGGCGCAGTCGCTGGATGTTTCGAAATTGGCAGCCGGGCTCTGCTAGAGACACATACACAGTGTTGCCCCTTTACGAACCAAAGCTTTTGGGGAAAGCGAATGTCTGTGTGGCAGCGAATGCAGTTTCAAGAGACAGTGAAAACCAGCTACAGCATTTCATGCTGGTAGCGTACATGCGGGCGCAATCGCTGGTTGTTTCGAATTTGGCAGCCGGGCTCTGCGAGAGAGAGATACACAGTGTTGCCCCTTTACGAAACAAAGCTTTTGGGGAAAGCGAATGTCTGTGTGGCAGCGAATGCAGTTCCAAGGGACAGTGAAAACCAGCTACAGCATTCCATGTTGGCAGCTTTCGTGCGGGCGCAATTGCTAGACGTTTCGAATTTGTCAGCCGGGCTCTGCAAGAGTGAGATACACAGTGTTGCCCCTTTACGAACCAAAGCTCTTGGGGAAAGCGAATGTCTGTGTGGCAGCGAATACAGTTCCAAGGGACAGTGAAAACCAGCTACAGCATTCCGTACTGGCAGCTTTCGTACGGGCGCAATCGCTGGACGTTTCGAATTTGGCAGCCGGCTCTGCGAGAGACACATACACAGTGTTGCCCCATTACCAAGAAAAGCTTTTGGGGAAAGCGAATGTCTGCGTGGCAGCGAATGCAGTTCCAAGGGACAGTGAAAACCAGGTACAGCATTTCGTGCTGGCAGCTTTCGTGTGGGATAAATTGCTGGACGTTTCGAATTTGGCAGACGGGCTCTGCGAGAGACACATACACAGTGTTGCCCCTTTACGAACCAAAGCTTGTGGGGAAAGCGAATGTCTGTGTGGCAGCGAATGCAGTTCCAAGGGACAGTGAAAACCAGCTACAGCATTCCGTGCTGGCAGCTTTTGTGTGGGAGAAATTGCTGGATATTTCGAATTTGGCAGCCGGGCTCTGCGAGAGACACATACAAATTGTTGCCCCATTACAAAGAAAACCTTTGGGGAAAGCGAATGCCTGTGTGGCAGCGAATGCAGTTCCAAGGGTCAGTGAAAACCAGCTACAGCACTCGGTACTGGCAGCTTTCGTGTGGGGGAAATCACTGGACGTTTCGAATTTGGCAGCCGGGCTCTGCGAGAGACACATACACAGTGTTGCCCCATTACCAAGAAAAGCTTTTGGGGAAAGCGAATGTCTGTGTGGCAGCGAATGCAGTTCCAAGGGACAGTGAAAACCAGCTACAGCATTCCGTGCTGGCAGCTTTCATGTGGGATAAATTGCTGGATGTATCGAATTTGGCAGCCGGGCTCTGCTAGACAGAGATACACAGTGTTG
Organism: Mycteria americana; assembly: GCF_035582795.1. Lineage (NCBI taxonomy): Eukaryota > Metazoa > Chordata > Aves > Ciconiiformes > Ciconiidae > Mycteria > Mycteria americana. The sequence continues at coordinate 3,311,969 of NW_027445436.1, read as the reverse complement.
CCCCTTTATAAACCAAAGCTTTTGAGGAAAGCGAATGTCTGTGTGGCAGCGAATGCAGTTCCAGGAGACAGTGAAAACCAGCTACAGCATTCCGTGCTGGCAGCTTTCGTATGGGAGAAATCGCTGGATGTTTCGAATTTGGCAGCCGGGCTCTGCGAGAGACAAATACACAGTGTTGCCCCTTTACGAAACAAAGCTTTTGGGGAAAGCGAATGTCTGTGTGGCAGCGAATGCAGTTCCAAGGGACAGTGAAAACCAGCTACAGCATTGCGTGCTGGCAGCTTTCGTGCGGGCGCAATCGCTGGACGTTTCGAATTTGGCAGCCGGCTCTGCGAGAGACACATACACAGTGTTGCCCCAGTACCAAGAAAAGCTTTTGGGGAAAGCGAATGTCTGTGTGGCAGCGAATGCAGTTCCAAGGGACAGTGAAAACCAGCTACAGCATTCCGTGCTGGCAGCTTTCGTGCGGGCGCAATCGCTGGACTTTTCGAATTTGGCAGTCGGGCTCTGCGAGAGACACATACACAGTGTTGCCCCTTTACGAACCAAAGCTTTTGGGGAAAGGGAATGTCTGTGTGGCAGGGAATGCAGTTCCCAGGGACAGTGAAAACCAGCTACAGCATTCCGTGCTGGCAGCTTTCGTGTGGGCGCAGTCGCTGGATGTTTCGAAATTGGCAGCCGGGCTCTGCTAGAGACACATACACAGTGTTGCCCCTTTACGAACCAAAGCTTTTGGGGAAAGCGAATGTCTGTGTGGCAGCGAATGCAGTTCCAAGGGACAGTGAAAACCAGCTACAGCATTCCGTGCTGGCAGCTTTCGTGTGGGCGCAATCGCTGGACATTTCGAATTTGGCAGCCGGGCTCTGCAAGAGTGAGATACACAGTGTTGCCCCTTTACGAACGAAAGCTTTTGGGGAAAGCGAATGTCTGTGTGGCAGCGAATGCAGTTCCAAGGGACAGTGAAAACCAGCTACAGCATTCCGTGGTGGTAGCTTTCGTGTGGGAGAAATCGCTAGACGTTTCGAATTTGGCAGCCGGGCTCTGCGAGAGAGAGATAAAGAGTGTTGCCCCTTTACGAACCAAAGCTCTTGGGGAAAGCAAATGTCTGTGTGGCAGCGAATGGAGTTCCAAGGGACAGTGAAAACCAGCTACAGCATTCCGTGCTGGCAGCTTTCGTGAGGGCGCAATCGCTGGACGTTTCGAATTTGGCAGCCTAGCTCTGCGAGAGAGACATACACAGTGTTGCCCCTTTACGAACCAAAGCTTTTGGGGAAAGCGAATGTCTGTGTGGCAGCGAATGCAGTTCCAAGGGACAGTGAAAACCAGCTACAGCATTCCGTGCTGGCAGCTTTCGTGTGGGCGCAATCGCTGGAGGTTTCGAATTTGGCAGCCGGGCTCTGCGAGAGAGAGATACACACTCTTGCCCCTTTACGAAACAAAGCTTTTGGGGAAAGCAAATGTCTGCATGGCAGCGAATGCAGTTCCAAGGGACAGTGAAAACCAGCTACAGCATTCCGTGCTGGTAGCTTTCGTGTGGGCGCAATCGCTGGACGTTTCGAATTTGGCAATCGGGCTGTGCGAGAAAAACATACACAGTGTTGCCCCTTTATGAACCAAAGCTTTTGGGGAAAGCGAATGCCTGTGTGGCAGCGAATGCAGTTCCAAGGGACAGTGAAAAGAAGCTACAACATTCCGTGCTGGCAGCTTTCGTGTGGGAGAAATCGCTGGACGTTTCGAATTTGGCAGCCGGGCTCTGCAAGAGACACATACACAGTTATGCCCCATTACCAAGAAAAGCTTTTGGGGAAAGCGAATGTCTGTGTGACAGCGAATGCAGTTCCAAGGGACAGTGAAAACCAGCTACAGCATTCCGTGCTGGCAGCTTTCGTGTGGGAGAAATCGCTGGACGTTTCGAATTTGGCAGCCGAGCTCTGCAAGAGTGAGGTACAAAGTGTTGCCCCTTTACGAACCAAACCTTTTGGGGAAAGCGAATGTCTGTGTGGCAGCGAATGCAGTTCCAAGGGACAGTGAAAACCAGCTACAGCATTCTGTGCTGGTAGCTTTCGTGTGGGCGCAATCGCTGGACGTTTCGAATTTGGCAGCCGGGCTCTGCGAGTGACACATACACAGTGTTGCCCCTTTACGAACCAAAGCTTTTGGGGAAAGCGAATGCCTGTGTGGCAGCGAATGCAGTTCCAAGGGACAGTGAAAATCAGCTACAGCATTCCGTGCTGGCAGCTTTCGTGTGGGCGGAATCGCTGGACGTTTCGAATTTGGCAGCCGGGCTCTGAGAGAGACACATACACAGTGTTGCCCCATTACCAAGAAAACCTTTGGGGAAATCGAATGTCTGTGTAGCAGCGAATGCAGTTCCAAGGGACAGTGAAAACCAGCTAGAGCATTCCGTGCTGGCAGCTTTCGTATGGGAGAAATTGCTGGACGTTTCGAATTTGGCAGCCGGGCTCTGCGAGAGACACATACACAGTGTTGCCCCATTACCAAGAAAACCTTTGGGGAAAGTGAATGTCTGTGTGGTAGCGAATGCAGTTCCAAGGGACAGTGAAAACCAGCTACAGCATTCCGTGCTGGTAGATTTCGTGTGGGCGCAATCGCTGGACGTTTCGAATTTGGCAACCGGGCTCTGCGAGAGAGAAATACACAGTGTTGCCCCTTTATGAATCAAAGCTTTTGGGGAAAGCGAATGTCTGTGTGGCAGCGAATGCAGTTCCAAGGGACAGTGAAAACCAGCTACAGCATTGCGTGCTGGCAGCTTTCGTGTGGGAGAAATCGCTGGACGTTTCGAATTTGGCAGCCGGGCTCTGCTAGACAGAGATACACAGTGTTGCCCCTTTACGAACCAAAGCTTTTGGGGAAAGCGAATATCTGTGTGGCAGCGAATGCAGTTCCAAGGGACAGTGAAAACCAGCTACAACATTCCGTGCTGGCAGCTTTCGTGTGGGATAAATCGCTGGACGTTTCGAATTTGGCAGCCGGGCTCTGCGAGAGATACATACACAGTGTTGCCCCATTACCAAGCAAAGCTTTTGGGGAAAGCGAATGTCTGTGTGGCAGCGAATGCAGTTCCAAGGGAAAGCTAAAACCAGCTACAGCATTCCGTTCTGGCAGCTTTCGTGTGGGCTCAATCGCTGCACGTTTTGAATTTGCCAGCCGGGCTCTGCGAGAAAAACATACACAGTGTTGCCCCTTTGTGAACCAAAGCTTTTGGGGAAAGCGAATGTCTGTGTGGCAGCGAATCCAGTTCAAAGGGACAGTGAAAACCAACTACAGCATTGCGAGCTGGCAGCTTTCCTGTGGGCACAGTCGCTGGACGTTTCGCATTTGGCAGCCGGGCTCTGCTAGACAGAGATACACTGTTGCCCCTTTACCAACCAAAGCTTTGGGGAAAGCGAATGTCTGTATGGCAGAGAATGCAGTTCCAAGGGACAGTGAAAACAGCTACAGCATTCCGTGCTGTCAGCTTTCTTATGGGAGAAATTGCTGGACGTTTCGAATTTGGCAGCCGGGCTCTGCAAGAGTGAGATACATAGTGTTGCCCCTTTAGGAACCAAAGCTTTTGGGGAAAGCGCATGCCTGTGTGGCAGCGAATACACTTCCAACGGACAGTGAAAACCAGGTATAGCATTTCGTACTGGGAGCTTTCGTGCGGGCGCAATTGCTAGACGTTTCGAATTTGGCAGCCGGGCTCTGCAAGTGTAAGATACACAGGGTTGCCCCTTTACGAACCAAAGCTTTTGGGGAAAGCGAATGTCTGTGTGGCAGCGAATGCAGTTCCAAGGGACAGTGAAAACCAGCTAAACCATTCCATGCTGGCAGCTTTCGTGTGGGCGCAGTCGCTGGACGTCTCGAATTTGGCAGCCGGGCTCTGCGAGAGACACATACACAGTGTTGCCCCATTACCAAGAAAGCCTTTGGGGAAAGCGAATTGCCTGTGTGGCAGAAATGCAGTTCCAAGGGACAGTGAAAACCAGCTACAGCAGTCCGTGCTGGCAGCTTTCGTGTGGGGGAAATCGCTGGACGTTTCGAATTTGGCAGCCGGGCTCTGCGAGAGAGAGATACACAGTGTTGCCCCTTTACGAACCAAAGCTTTTGGGGAAAGCGAATGTCTGTGTGGCAGTGAATGCAGTTCCAAGGGACAGTGAAAACCAGCTACAGCATTCGGTGCTGGCAGCTTTTTTGTGGGAGCAATCGCTGGACGTTTCGAATTTGGCAGCCGGGCTCTGCGAGAGAGAGATACACAGTGTTGCCCCTTTACGAACCAAAGCTTTTGGGGAAAGTAAATGTCTGTGTGGCAGCGAATGCAGTTGCAAGGGACAGTGAAAACCAGCTACAGCATTGCGTGCTGGCAGCTTTCGTGTGGGCGCAATCGCTGGACGTTTCGAATTTGGCAGCCGGGCTCTGCGAGAGACACATACACAGTGTTGCCCCATTACCATGAAAACATTTTGGGGAAAGCGAGTGTCTGTGCGGCAGCGAATGCAGTTCCAAGGTACAGTGAAAACCAGCTACAGCATTCCGTGCTGGCAGCTTTCGTATGGGAGAAATTGCTGGACGTTTCGAATTTGGCAGCCGAGCTCTGCGAGAGACACATACACAGTGTTGCCCCATTACCATGAAAACCTTTTGGGGAAAGCGAATGTCTGTGTGGCAGCGAATGCAGTTCCAAGGGACAGTGAAAACCAGCTACAGCATTCCGTGCTGGCAGCTTTCGTGTGGGAGAAATCGCTGGACGTTTCGAATTTGGCAGCCGGGCTCTGCGAGAGAGAGATACACAGTGTTGCCCCTTTACGAACCAAAGCTTTTGGGGAAAGCAAATGAGTGTGTGGCAGCGAATGCAGTTCCAAGGGACAGTGAAAACCAGCTACAGCATTCCGTGCTGGCAGCTTTCGTGTGGGAGAAATCGCTGGATGTTTCGAATTTGGCAGCCGCGCTCTGCGAGAGAGAGATACACAGTGTTGCCCCTTTACGAACTAAAACTTTTCGGGAAAGCGAATGTCTGTGTGGCAGCGAATGCAGTTCCAAGGGACAGTGAAAACCAGCTACAGCATTCCGTGCTGGCAGCTTTCGTGTGGGAGAAATCGCTGGATGTTTCGTATTTGGCAGCCGGGCTCTGCTAGACAGAGATACACAGTGTTGCCCCATTACTAGGTAAAGCTTTTGGGGAAAGCGAATGTCTTTGTGGCAGCGAATGCAGTTCCAAGGGACAGTGAAAACCAGCTACAGCATTCCGTGCTGGCAGCTTTCGTGTGGGAGAAATCGCTGGACGTTTCGAATTTGGCAGCCGGACTCTGCGAGAGATACATACACAGTGTTGCCCCTTTACGAACCAAAGCTTGTGGGGAAAGCGAATGTCTGTGTGGCAGCGAATGCAGTTCCAAGGGACAGTGAAAACCAGCTACAGCATTCTGTGCTGGCAGCTTTCGTGTGGGAGAAATCGCTGGACGTTTCGAATTTGGCAGCCGGGGTCTGCGAGAGACACATACACAGTGTTGCCCCATTACCATGAAAACCTTTTGGGGAAAGCGAATGTCTGTGTGGCAGCGAATGCAGTTCCAAGGGACAGTGAAAACCAGCTACAGCATTCCGTTCTGGCAGCTTTCGTGTGGGCGCAATCGCTGGACGTTTCGAATTTGGCAGCCGGGCTCTGCAAGAGGGAGATACACAGTGTTGCCCCTTTACGAACCAAAGCTTTTGGGAAAGCGAATGTCTGTGTGGCAGTGAATGCAGTTCCAAGGGACAGTGAAAACCAGCTGCGTCATTCCATGCTGGCATCTTTCGTGTGGGAGAAATCATGGGATGTTTCGAATTTGGCAGCCGGGCTCTGCTAGACAGAGACACACAGTGTTGCCCAATTACCAATGAAAACCTTTTGGGGAAAGCGAATGTCTGTGTGGCAGCGAATGCAGTTCCAAGGGACAGTGAAAACCAGCTACAGCATTCCGTGCTGGCAGATTTCATGTCGGAGAAATCGCTGGACGTTTCGAATTTGGCAGCCGGGCTCTGCGAGAGACACATACAAAGTGTTGCCCCTTTACCAACCAAAGCTTTTGGGGAAAGCGAATGTCTGTGTGGCAGCGAATGCAGTTCCAAGGGACAGTGAAAACCAGCTACAGCATTCGGTGCTGTCAGCTTTTTTGTGGTCGCAATCGCTGGACGTATCGAATTTGGCAGCCGGGCTCTGCGAGAGAGAGATACAGTGTTGCCCCTTTACGAACCAAAGCTTTTGGGGAAAGCGAATGTCTGTGTGGCAGCGAATGCAGTTCCAAGGGACACTGAAAACCAGCTACAGCATTCCGTGGTGGCAGCTTTCGTGTGGGAGAAATCGCTGGACGTTTCAAATTTGGCAGCCGCGCTCTGCGAGAGAGAGATACACAGTGTTGCCCCTTTACGAACTAAAACTTTTCGGGAAAGCAAATGTCTGTGTGGCAGCGAATGCAGTTCCAAGGGACAGTGAAAACCAGCTACAGCATTCCGTGCTGGCAGCTTTCGTATGGGCGCAATCGCTGGACGTTTCGAATTTGGCAGCCGGGCTCTGCGAGAGACACATACACAGTTTTGACCCATTACCAAGAAAACCATTGGGGAAAGCGAATGCCTGTGTGGCAGCGAATGCAGTTCCAAGGGACAGTGAAAACCAGCTACAGCATTCCGTGCTGGCAGCTTTCGTGTGGGAGAAATCGCTGGACGTTTCGAATTTGGCAGCCGGGCTCTGCGTGAGACACATACACAGTGTTGCCCCTTTACGAACCAAAGCTTTTGGGGAAAGCGAATGTCTTTGTGGCAGCGAATGCAGTTCCAAGGGACAGTGAAAAGCAGCTACAGCATTCCGTTCTGGCAGCTTTCGTGTGGGCGCAATCGCTGGAAGTTTCGAATTTGGCAGCCGGGCTCTGCGAGAGACACATACACAGTTTTCCCCATTACCATGAAAAACTTTTGGGGAAAGCGAATGTCTGTGTGGCAGCGAATGCAGTTCCAAGGGACAGTGAAAACCAGCTACAGCATTCTGTGCTGGCAGCTTTCGTGTGAGCGCAGTCGCTGGACGTTTCGAATTTGGCAGCCGGGCTCTGCGAGAGATACGTACACAGTGTTGCCCCTTTACGAACCAAAGCTTGTGGGGAAAGCGAATGTCTGTGTGGCAGCGAATGCAGTTCCAAGGGACAGTGAAAACCAGCTACAGCATTCCGTGCTGGCAGCTTTCGTGTGGGCGCTATCGCTGGACGTTTCGAATTTGGCAGCCGGGCTCTGCGAGAGACACATACACAGTGTTGCCCCATTACCATGAAAACCTTTTTGGGAAAGCGAATGTCTGTGTGGTAGCGAATGCAGTTCCAAGGGACACTGAAAACCAGCTACAGCATTCCGTGCTGGCAGCTTTCATGTGGGCGCAATCGCTGGACGTTTCAAATTTGGCAGCCGGGCTCTGCGAGAGAGAGATAACCAGTGTTGCCCCTTTACGAACCAAAGCTTTTGGGGAAAGCGAATGTCTGTGTGGCAGCGAATGCAGTTCCAAGGGACAGTGAAAACCAGCTACAGCATTCCGTGCTGGCAGATTTCATGTCGGAGAAATCGCTGGACGTTTCGAATTTGGCAGCCGGGCTCTGCGAGAGACACATACAAAGTGTTGCCCCTTTACCAACCAAAGCTTTTGGGGAAAGCGAATGTCTGTGTGGCAGCGAATGCAGTTCCAAGGGACAGTGAAAACCAGCTACAGCATTCGGTGCTGTCAGCTTTTTTGTGGTCGCAATCGCTGGACGTATCGAATTTGGCAGCCGGGCTCTGCGAGAGAGAGATACAGTGTTGCCCCTTTACGAACCAAAGCTTTTGGGGAAAGCGAATGTCTGTGTGGCAGCGAATGCAGTTCCAAGGGACACTGAAAACCAGCTACAGCATTCCGTGGTGGCAGCTTTCGTGTGGGAGAAATCGCTGGACGTTTCAAATTTGGCAGCCGCGCTCTGCGAGAGAGAGATACACAGTGTTGCCCCTTTACGAACTAAAACTTTTCGGGAAAGCAAATGTCTGTGTGGCAGCGAATGCAGTTCCAAGGGACAGTGAAAACCAGCTACAGCATTCCGTGCTGGCAGCTTTCGTATGGGCGCAATCGCTGGACGTTTCGAATTTGGCAGCCGGGCTCTGCGAGAGACACATACACAGTTTTGACCCATTACCAAGAAAACCATTGGGGAAAGCGAATGCCTGTGTGGCAGCGAATGCAGTTCCAAGGGACAGTGAAAACCAGCTACAGCATTCCGTGCTGGCAGCTTTCGTGTGGGAGAAATCGCTGGACGTTTCGAATTTGGCAGCCGGGCTCTGCGTGAGACACATACACAGTGTTGCCCCTTTACGAACCAAAGCTTTTGGGGAAAGCGAATGTCTTTGTGGCAGCGAATGCAGTTCCAAGGGACAGTGAAAAGCAGCTACAGCATTCCGTTCTGGCAGCTTTCGTGTGGGCGCAATCGCTGGAAGTTTCGAATTTGGCAGCCGGGCTCTGCGAGAGACACATACACAGTTTTCCCCATTACCATGAAAAACTTTTGGGGAAAGCGAATGTCTGTGTGGCAGCGAATGCAGTTCCAAGGGACAGTGAAAACCAGCTACAGCATTCTGTGCTGGCAGCTTTCGTGTGAGCGCAGTCGCTGGACGTTTCGAATTTGGCAGCCGGGCTCTGCGAGAGATACGTACACAGTGTTGCCCCTTTACGAACCAAAGCTTGTGGGGAAAGCGAATGTCTGTGTGGCAGCGAATGCAGTTCCAAGGGACAGTGAAAACCAGCTACAGCATTCCGTGCTGGCAGCTTTCGTGTGGGCGCTATCGCTGGACGTTTCGAATTTGGCAGCCGGGCTCTGCGAGAGACACATACACAGTGTTGCCCCATTACCATGAAAACCTTTTTGGGAAAGCGAATGTCTGTGTGGTAGCGAATGCAGTTCCAAGGGACACTGAAAACCAGCTACAGCATTCCGTGCTGGCAGCTTTCATGTGGGCGCAATCGCTGGACGTTTCAAATTTGGCAGCCGGGCTCTGCGAGAGAGAGATAACCAGTGTTGCCCCTTTACGAACCAAAGCTTTTGGGGAAAGCGAATGTCTGTGTGGCAGCGAATGCAGTTCCAAGGGACAGTGAAAACCAGCTACAGCATTCGGTGCTGGCAGCTTTTTTGTGGTCGCAATCGCTGGACGTTTCGAATTTGGCAGCCGGGCTCTGCGAGAGAGAGATACACAGTGTTACCCCTTTAGGAACCAAAGCTTTGGGGAAAGCAAATGAGTGTGTGGCAGCGAATGCAGTTCCAAGGGACAGTGAAAACCAGCTACAGCATTCCGTGCTGGCAGCTTTCGTGTGGGCGCAATCGCTGGACGTTTCGAATTTGGCAGCCACGCTCTGCGAGAGACACGTACACAGTGTTGCCCCTTTACGAACCAAAGCTTTTGGGGAAAGCAAATGCCTGTGTGGCAGCGAATGCAGTTCCAAGGGACAGTGAAAACCAGCTACAGCATTCCGTGCTGGCAGCTTTCGTGTGGGAGAAATTGCTGGATGTATCGAATTTGGCAACCGGGCTCTGCGAGAGAGAGATACAGAATGTTGCCCCATTACCAAGAAAACCTTTTGCGGAAAGCGAATGTCTGTGTGGCAGCGAATGCAGTTCCAAGGGACAGTGAAAACCAGCTACAGCATTCCGTGCTGGTAGCTTTCGTGTGGGAGAAATCGCTGGACGTTTCGAATTTGGCAGCCGGGCTCTGCGAGAGAGATATACACAGTGTTGCCCCTTTACGAATCAAAGCTTTTGGGGAAAACGAATGTCTGTGTGGCAGCGAATGCAGTTCCAAGGGACAGTGAAAACCAGCTACAGCATTCCGTGCTGGCAGCTTTCGTGTGGGAGAAATTGCTGGACGTTTCGAATTTGGCAGCCGGGCTCTGCGAGAGACACATACACAGTGTTGCCCCATTACCATGAAAAACTTTTGGGGAAAGCGAATGTCTGTGTGGCAGCGAATGCAGTTCCAAGGGACAGTGAAAACCAGCTACAGCATTCCGTGCTGGCAGGTTTCCTGTGGGCGCAATCGCTGGACGTTTCGAATTTGGCAGCCGGGCTCTGCGAGAGACACATACACAGTTTTCCCCATTACCATGAAAAACTTTTGGGGAAAGCGAATGTCTGTGTGGCAGCGAATGCAGTTCCAAGGGACAGTGAAAACCAGCTACAGCATTCTGTGCTGGCAGCTTTCTTGTGGGCGCAGTCGCTGGACGTTTCGAATTTGGCAGTCGGGCTCTGCGAGAGAGAGATACACAGTGTTGCCCCTTTACGAACCAAAGCTTGTGGGGAAAGCGAATGTCTGTGTGGCAGCGAATGCAGTTCCAAGGGACAGTGAAAACCAGCTACAGCATTCGGTGCTGGCAGCTTTCGTGTGGGCGCAATCGCTGGACGTTTCGAATTTGGCAGTCGGGCTCTGCGAGAGAGAGATACACAGTGTTGCCCCTTTACGAACCAAAGCTTTTGGGGAAAGCAAATGTCTGTGTGGCAGCGAATGCAGTTCCAAGGGACAGTGAAAACCAGCTACAGCATTGCGTCCTGGCAGCTTTCGTGCGAGCGCAATCGCTGGACGTTTCGAATTTGGCAGCCGGGCTCTGCGAGAGACACATACACAGTGTTGCCCCATTACCAAGCAAAGCTTTTGGGGAAAGCGAATGTCTGTGTGGCAGCGAATGCAGTTCCAAGGGACAGTGAAAACCAGCTACAGCATTCCGTGCTGGCAGCTTTCGTGTGGGCGCAATCGCTGGACGTTTCCAATTTGGCAGCCGGGCTCTGCGAGAGATACATACACAGTGTTGCCCCTTTACGAACCAAAGCTTGTGGGGAAAGCGAATGTCTGTGTGGCAGCGAATGCAGTTCCAAGGGACAGTGAAAACCAGCTACAGCATTCCGTGCTGGCAGCTTTCGTGTGGGCGCTATCGCTGGACGTTTCGAATTTGGCAGCCGGGCTCTGCGAGAGACACATACACAGTGTTGCCCCATTACCATGAAAACCTTTTTGGGAAAGCGAATGTCTGTGTGGTAGCGAATGCAGTTCCAAGGGACACTGAAAACCAGCTACAGCATTCCGTGCTGGCAGCTTTCATGTGGGCGCAATCGCTGGACGTTTCAAATTTGGCAGCCGGGCTCTGCGAGAGAGAGATAACCAGTGTTGCCCCTTTACGAACCAAAGCTTTTGGGGAAAGCGAATGTCTGTGTGGCAGCGAATGCAGTTCCAAGGGACAGTGAAAACCAGCTACAGCATTCGGTGCTGGCAGCTTTTTTGTGGTCGCAATCGCTGGACGTTTCGAATTTGGCAGCCGGGCTCTGCGAGAGAGAGATACACAGTGTTACCCCTTTACGAACCAAAGCTTTGGGGAAAGCAAATGAGTGTGTGGCAGCGAATGCAGTTCCAAGGGACAGTGAAAACCAGCTACAGCATTCCGTGCTGGCAGCTTTCGTGTGGGCGCAATCGCTGGACGTTTCGAATTTGGCAGCCACGCTCTGCGAGAGACACGTACACAGTGTTGCCCCTTTACGAACCAAAGCTTTTGGGGAAAGCAAATGCCTGTGTGGCAGCGAATGCAGTTCCAAGGGACAGTGAAAACCAGCTACAGCATTCCGTGCTGGCAGCTTTCGTGTGGGAGAAATTGCTGGATGTATCGAATTTGGCAACCGGGCTCTGCGAGAGAGAGATACAGAATGTTGCCCCATTACCAAGAAAACCTTTTGCGGAAAGCGAATGTCTGTGTGGCAGCGAATGCAGTTCCAAGGGACAGTGAAAACCAGCTACAGCATTCCGTGCTGGTAGCTTTCGTGTGGGAGAAATCGCTGGACGTTTCGAATTTGGCAGCCGGGCTCTGCGAGAGAGATATACACAGTGTTGCCCCTTTACGAATCAAAGCTTTTGGGGAAAACGAATGTCTGTGTGGCAGCGAATGCAGTTCCAAGGGACAGTGAAAACCAGCTACAGCATTCCGTGCTGGCAGCTTTCGTGTGGGAGAAATTGCTGGACGTTTCGAATTTGGCAGCCGGGCTCTGCGAGAGACACATACACAGTGTTGCCCCATTACCATGAAAAACTTTTGGGGAAAGCGAATGTCTGTGTGGCAGCGAATGCAGTTCCAAGGGACAGTGAAAACCAGCTACAGCATTCCGTGCTGGCAGGTTTCCTGTGGGCGCAATCGCTGGACGTTTCGAATTTGGCAGCCGGGCTCTGCGAGAGACACATACACAGTTTTCCCCATTACCATGAAAAACTTTTGGGGAAAGCGAATGTCTGTGTGGCAGCGAATGCAGTTCCAAGGGACAGTGAAAACCAGCTACAGCATTCTGTGCTGGCAGCTTTCTTGTGGGCGCAGTCGCTGGACGTTTCGAATTTGGCAGTCGGGCTCTGCGAGAGAGAGATACACAGTGTTGCCCCTTTACGAACCAAAGCTTGTGGGGAAAGCGAATGTCTGTGTGGCAGCGAATGCAGTTCCAAGGGACAGTGAAAACCAGCTACAGCATTCGGTGCTGGCAGCTTTCGTGTGGGCGCAATCGCTGGACGTTTCGAATTTGGCAGTCGGGCTCTGCGAGAGAGAGATACACAGTGTTGCCCCTTTACGAACCAAAGCTTTTGGGGAAAGCAAATGTCTGTGTGGCAGCGAATGCAGTTCCAAGGGACAGTGAAAACCAGCTACAGCATTGCGTCCTGGCAGCTTTCGTGCGAGCGCAATCGCTGGACGTTTCGAATTTGGCAGCCGGGCTCTGCGAGAGACACATACACAGTGTTGCCCCATTACCAAGCAAAGCTTTTGGGGAAAGCGAATGTCTGTGTGGCAGCGAATGCAGTTCCAAGGGACAGTGAAAACCAGCTACAGCATTCCGTGCTGGCAGCTTTCGTGTGGGCGCAATCGCTGGACGTTTCCAATTTGGCAGCCGGGCTCTGCGAGAGATACATACACAGTGTTGCCCCTTTACGAACCAAAGCTTGTGGGGAAAGCGAATGTCTGTGTGGCAGCGAATGCAGTTCCAAGGGACAGTGAAAACCAGCTACAGCATTCCGTGCTGGCAGCTTTCGTGTGGGCGCAATCGCTGGACGTTTCGAATTTGGCAGCCGGGCTCTGCGAGAGACACATACACATTGTTGCCCCATTACCATGAAAACATTTTGGGGAAAGCGAATGTCTGTGTGGCAGCGAATGCAGTTCCAAGGGACAGTGAAAACCAGCTACAGCATTCGGTGCTGGCAGCTTTCGTATGGGAGAAATTGCTGGACGTTTCGAATTTGGCAGCCGGGCTCTGCGAGAGACACATACACAGTGTTGCCCCATTACCAAGAAAAGGTTTTGGGGAAAGCGAATGTCTGTGTGGCAGCGAATGCAGTTCCAAGGGACAGTGAAAACCAGCTACAGCATTCCGTGCTGGCAGATTTCATGTGGGCGCAATCGCTGGACGTTTCAAATTTGGCAGCCGGGCTCTGCGAGAGAGAGATACACAGTGTTGCCCCTTTACGAACCAAAGCTTTTGGGGAAAGCGAATGTCTGTGTGGCAGCGAATGCAGTTCCAAGGGACAGTGAAAACCAGCTACAGCATTCCATGCTGGCAGCTTTTTTGTGGTCGCAATCGCTGGACGTTTCAAATTTGGCAGCCGCGCTCTGCGAGAGAGAGATACACAGTGTTGCCCCTTTACGAACCAAAGATTTTGGGGAAAGCAAATCAGTGTGTGGCAGCGAATGCAGTTCCAAGGGACAGTGAAAACCAGCTACAGCATTCCGTGCTGGCAGCTTTCGTGTGGGAGAAATCGGTGGACGTTTCAAATTTGGCAGCCGCGCTCTGCGAGAGAGAGATACACAGTGTTGCCCCTTTACGAACTAAAACTTTTCGGGAAAGCGAATGTCTGTGTGGCAGCGAATGCAGTTCCAAGGGACAGTGAAAACCAGCTACAGCATTCCGTGCTGGCAGCTTTCGTGTGGGCGCAATCGCTGGACGTTTCGAATTTGGCAGTCGGGCTCTGCGAGAGAGAGATACACAGTGTTGCCCCTTTACGAACCAAAGCTTTTGGGGAAAGCAAATGTCTGTGTGGCAGCGAATGCAGTTCCAAGGGACAGTGAAAACCAGCTACAGCATTGCGTCCTGGCAGCTTTCGTGCGGGCGCAATCGCTGGACGTTTCGAATTTGGCAGCCGGGCTCTGCGAGAGACACATACACAGTGTTGCCCCATTACCAAGCAAAGCTTTTGGGGAAAGCGAATGTCTGTGTGGCAGCGAATGCAGTTCCAAGGGACAGTGAAAACCAGCTACAGCATTCCGTGCTGGCAGCTTTCGTGTGGGCGCAATCGCTGGACGTTTCGAATTTGGCAGCCGGGCTCTGCGAGAGACACATACACAGTGTTGCCCCTTTACGAACCAAAGCTTTTGGGGAAAGCAAATGCCTGTGTGGCAGCGAATGCAGTTCCAAGGGACAGTGAAAACCAGCTACAGCATTCCGTGCTGGCAGCTTTCGTGTGGGAGAAATTGCTGGATGTATCGAATTTGGCAGCCGGGCTCTGCGAGAGAGAGATACAGAATGTTGCCCCATTACCAAGAAAACCTTTTGCGGAAAGCGAATGTCTGTGTGGCAGCGAATGCAGTTCCAAGGGACAGTGAAAACCAGCTACAGCATTCCGTGCTGGTAGCTTTCGTGTGGGAGAAATCGCTGGACGTTTCGAATTTGGCAGCCGGGCTCTGCGAGAGAGATATACACAGTGTTGCCCCTTTACGAATCAAAGCTTTTGGGGAAAACGAATGTCTGTGTGGCAGCGAATGCAGTTCCAAGGGACAGTGAAAACCAGCTACAGCATTCCGTGCTGGCAGCTTTCGTGTGGGAGAAATTGCTGGACGTTTCGAATTTGGCAGCCGGGCTCTGCGAGAGACACATACACAGTGTTGCCCCATTACCATGAAAAACTTTTGGGGAAAGCGAATGTCTGTGTGACAGCGAATGCAGTTCCAAGGGACAGTGAAAACCAGCTACAGCATTCCGTGCTGGCAGGTTTCCTGTGGGCGCAATCGCTGGACGTTTCGAATTTGGCAGCCGGGCTCTGCGAGAGACACATACACAGTTTTCCCCATTACCATGAAAAACGTTTGGGGAAAGCGAATGTCTGTGTGGCAGCGAATGCAGTTCCAAGGGACAGTGAAAACCAGCTACAGCATTCTGTGCTGGCAGCTTTCTTGTGGGCGCAGTCGCTGGACGTTTCGAATTTGGCAGTCGGGCTCTGCGAGAGAGAGATACACAGTGTTGCCCCTTTACGAACCAAAGCTTGTGGGGAAAGCGAATGTCTGTGTGGCAGCGAATGCAGTTCCAAGGGACAGTGAAAACCAGCTACAGCATTCGGTGCTGGCAGCTTTCGTGTGGGCGCAATCGCTGGACGTTTCGAATTTGGCAGTCGGGCTCTGCGAGAGAGAGATACACAGTGTTGCCCCTTTACGAACCAAAGCTTTTGGGGAAAGCAAATGTCTGTGTGGCAGCGAATGCAGTTCCAAGGGACAGTGAAAACCAGCTACAGCATTGCGTCCTGGCAGCTTTCGTGCGAGCGCAATCGCTGGACGTTTCGAATTTGGCAGCCGGGCTCTGCGAGAGACACATACACAGTGTTGCCCCATTACCAAGCAAAGCTTTTGGGGAAAGCGAATGTCTGTGTGGCAGCGAATGCAGTTCCAAGGGACAGTGAAAACCAGCTACAGCATTCCGTGCTGGCAGCTTTCGTGTGGGAGAAATTGCTGGACGTATAGAATTTGGCAGCCGGGCTCTGCGAGAGAGAGATACAGAATGTTGCCCCATTACCAAGAAAAGCTTTTGGGGAAAGCGAATGTCTGTGTGGCAGCGAATGCAGTTCCAAGGGACAGTGAAAACCAGCTACAGCATTCTGTGCTGGTAGCTTTCGTGTGGGCGCAATGGCTGGACGTTTTGAATTTGGCAACCGGGCTCTGCAAGTGTGAGATACACAGTGTTGCCCCTTTACGAACAAAAGCTTTTGGGGAAAGCGAATGTCTGTGTGGCAGCGAATGCAGTTCCAAGGGACAGTGAAAACCAGCTACAGCATTCCGTGCTGGCAGCTTTCGTATGGGCGCAATCGCTGGACGTTTCGAATTTGGCAGCCGGGCTCTGCGAGAGACACATACAGTTTTGCCCCATTACCAAGAAAACCTTTGGGGAAAGCGAATGCCTGTGTGGCAGTGAATGCAGTTCCAAGGGACAGTGAAAACCAGCTACAGCATTCCGTGCTGGCAGCTTTCGTGTGGGGGAAATCGCTGGACGTTTCGAATTTGGCAGCCGGGCTCTGCGAGAGACACATACACAGTGTTGCCCCTTTACGAACTAAAGCTTTTGGGGAAAGCGAATGTCTTTGTGGCAGCTAATGCAGTTCCAAGGGACAGTGAAAAGCAGCTACAGCATTCCATTCTGGCAGCTTTTGTGTGGGCGCAATCGCTGGACGTTTCGAATTTGGCAGCCGGGCTCTGCGAGAGACACATGCACAGTGTTGCCCCTTTACGAACCAAAGCTTTTGGGGAAAGCGAATGTCTTTGTGGCAGCGAATGCAGTTCCAAGGGACAGTGAAAACCAGCTACAGCATTGCGAGCTGGCAGATTTCGTGTGGGCGCAATCGCTGGACGTTTCGAATTTGGCAGCCGGGCTCTGCGAGAGAGAGATACACAGTGTTGCACCTTTAGGAACCAAAGCTTTTGTGGAAAGCGAATGTCTGTGTGGCAGCGAATCCAGTTCCAAGGGACAGTGAAAACCAGCTACAGCATTCCGTGCCTGCAGCTTTCGTGTGGGCGCAATCGCTGGACGTTTCGAATTTGGCAGTCGGGCTCTGCGAGAGAGAGATACACAGTGTTGCCCCTTTACGAACCAAAGCTTTAGGGGAAAGCAAATGTCTGTGTGGCAGCGAATGCAGTTCCAAGGGACAGTGAAAACCAGCTACAGCATTGCGTCCTGGCAGCTTTCGTGCGGGCGCAATCGCTGGACGTTTCGAATTTGGCAGCCGGGCTCTGCGAGAGACACATACACAGTGTTGCCCCATTACCAAGCAAAGCTTTCGGGGAAAGCGAATGTCTGTGTGGCAGCGAATGCAGTTCCAAGGGACAGTGAAAACCAGCTACAGCATTCCGTGCCTGCAGCTTTCGTGTGGGCGCAATCGCTGGACGTTTCGAATTTGGCAGCCGGGCTCTGCGAGAGATACATACACAGTGTTGCCCCTTTACGAACCAAAGCTTTTGGGGAAAGCGAATGTCTGTGTGGCAGCGAATGCAGTTCCAACGGACAGTGAAAACCAGCTAAAGCATTCGGTGCTGGCAGCTTTCGTGTGGGGGAAATCGCTGGACGTTTCGAATTTGGCAGCCGGGCTCTGCGAGAGACACATACACAGTGTTGCCCCATTACCAAGAAATGGTTTTGGGGAAAGCGAATGTCTGTGTGGCAGCGAATGCAGTTCCAAGGGACAGTGAAAACCAGCTACAGCATTCCGTGCTGGCAGATTTCATGTGGGCGCAATCGCTGGACGTTTCAAATTTGGCAGCCGGGCTCTGCGAGAGAGAGATACACAGTGTTGCCCCTTTACGAACCAAAGCTTTTGGGGAAAGCGAATGTCTGTGTGGCAGCGAATGCAGTTCCAAGGGACAGTGAAAACCAGCTACAGCATTCCATGCTGGCAGCTTTTTTGTGGTCGCAATCGCTGGACGTTTCAAATTTGGCAGCCGCGCTCTGCGAGAGAGAGATACACAGTGTTGCCCCTTTACGAACCAAAGATTTTGGGGAAAGCAAATCAGTGTGTGGCAGCGAATGCAGTTCCAAGGGACAGTGAAAACCAGCTACAGCATTCCGTGCTGGCAGCTTTCGTGTGGGAGAAATCGGTGGACGTTTCAAATTTGGCAGCCGCGCTCTGCGAGAGAGAGATACACAGTGTTGCCCCTTTACGAACTAAAACTTTTCGGGAAAGCGAATGTCTGTGTGGCAGCGAATGCAGTTCCAAGGGACAGTGAAAACCAGCTACAGCATTCCGTGCTGGCAGCTTTCGTGTGGGCGCAATCGCTGGACGTTTCGAATTTGGCAGTCGGGCTCTGCGAGAGAGAGATACACAGTGTTGCCCCTTTACGAACCAAAGCTTTTGGGGAAAGCAAATGTCTGTGTGGCAGCGAATGCAGTTCCAAGGGACAGTGAAAACCAGCTACAGCATTGCGTCCTGGCAGCTTTCGTGCGGGCGCAATCGCTGGACGTTTCGAATTTGGCAGCCGGGCTCTGCGAGAGACACATACACAGTGTTGCCCCATTACCAAGCAAAGCTTTTGGGGAAAGCGAATGTCTGTGTGGCAGCGAATGCAGTTCCAAGGGACAGTGAAAACCAGCTACAGCATTCCGTGCTGGCAGCTTTCGTGTGGGCGCAATCGCTGGACGTTTCGAATTTGGCAGCCGGGCTCTGCGAGAGACACATACACAGTGTTGCCCCTTTACGAACCAAAGCTTTTGGGGAAAGCAAATGCCTGTGTGGCAGCGAATGCAGTTCCAAGGGACAGTGAAAACCAGCTACAGCATTCCGTGCTGGCAGCTTTCGTGTGGGAGAAATTGCTGGATGTATCGAATTTGGCAGCCGGGCTCTGCGAGAGAGAGATACAGAATGTTGCCCCATTACCAAGAAAAACTTTTGCGGAAAGCGAATGTCTGTGTGGCAGCGAATGCAGTTCCAAGGGACAGTGAAAACCAGCTACAGCATTCCGTGCTGGTAGCTTTCGTGTGGGAGAAATCGCTGGACGTTTCGAATTTGGCAGCCGGGCTCTGCGAGAGAGATATACACAGTGTTGCCCCTTTACGAATCAAAGCTTTTGGGGAAAACGAATGTCTGTGTGGCAGCGAATGCAGTTCCAAGGGACAGTGAAAACCAGCTACAGCATTCCGTGCTGGCAGCTTTCGTGTGGGAGAAATTGCTGGACGTTTCGAATTTGGCAGCCGGGCTCTGCGAGAGACACATACACAGTGTTGCCCCATTACCATGAAAAACTTTTGGGGAAAGCGAATGTCTGTGTGACAGCGAATGCAGTTCCAAGGGACAGTGAAAACCAGCTACAGCATTCCGTGCTGGCAGGTTTCCTGTGGGCGCAATCGCTGGACGTTTCGAATTTGGCAGCCGGGCTCTGCGAGAGACACATACACAGTTTTCCCCATTACCATGAAAAACGTTTGGGGAAAGCGAATGTCTGTGTGGCAGCGAATGCAGTTCCAAGGGACAGTGAAAACCAGCTACAGCATTCTGTGCTGGCAGCTTTCTTGTGGGCGCAGTCGCTGGACGTTTCGAATTTGGCAGTCGGGCTCTGCGAGAGAGAGATACACAGTGTTGCCCCTTTACGAACCAAAGCTTGTGGGGAAAGCGAATGTCTGTGTGGCAGCGAATGCAGTTCCAAGGGACAGTGAAAACCAGCTACAGCATTCGGTGCTGGCAGCTTTCGTGTGGGCGCAATCGCTGGACGTTTCGAATTTGGCAGTCGGGCTCTGCGAGAGAGAGATACACAGTGTTGCCCCTTTACGAACCAAAGCTTTTGGGGAAAGCAAATGTCTGTGTGGCAGCGAATGCAGTTCCAAGGGACAGTGAAAACCAGCTACAGCATTGCGTCCTGGCAGCTTTCGTGCGAGCGCAATCGCTGGACGTTTCGAATTTGGCAGCCGGGCTCTGCGAGAGACACATACACAGTGTTGCCCCATTACCAAGCAAAGCTTTTGTGGAAAGCGAATGTCTGTGTGGCAGCGAATGCAGTTCCAAGGGACAGTGAAAACCAGCTACAGCATTCCGTGCTGGCAGCTTTCGTGTGGGAGAAATTGCTGGACGTATAGAATTTGGCAGCCGGGCTCTGCGAGAGAGAGATACAGAATGTTGCCCCATTACCAAGAAAAGCTTTTGGGGAAAGCGAATGTCTGTGTGGCAGCGAATGCAGTTCCAAGGGACAGTGAAAACCAGCTACAGCATTCTGTGCTGGTAGCTTTCGTGTGGGCGCAATGGCTGGACGTTTTGAATTTGGCAACCGGGCTCTGCAAGTGTGAGATACACAGTGTTGCCCCTTTACGAACAAAAGCTTTTGGGGAAAGCGAATGTCTGTGTGGCAGCGAATGCAGTTCCAAGGGACAGTGAAAACCAGCTACAGCATTCCGTGCTGGCAGCTTTCGTATGGGCGCAATCGCTGGACGTTTCGAATTTGGCAGCCGGGCTCTGCGAGAGACACATACACAGTTTTGCCCCATTACCAAGAAAACCTTTGGGGAAAGCGAATGCCTGTGTGGCAGTGAATGCAGTTCCAAGGGACAGTGAAAACCAGCTACAGCATTCCGTGCTGGCAGCTTTCGTGTGGGGGAAATCGCTGGACGTTTCGAATTTGGCAGCCGGGCTCTGCGAGAGACACATACACAGTGTTGCCCCTTTACGAACTAAAGCTTTTGGGGAAAGCGAATGTCTTTGTGGCAGCTAATGCAGTTCCAAGGGACAGTGAAAAGCAGCTACAGCATTCCATTCTGGCAGCTTTTGTGTGGGCGCAATCGCTGGACGTTTCGAATTTGGCAGCCGGGCTCTGCGAGAGACACATGCACAGTGTTGCCCCTTTACGAACCAAAGCTTTTGGGGAAAGCGAATGTCTTTGTGGCAGCGAATGCAGTTCCAAGGGACAGTGAAAACCAGCTACAGCATTGCGAGCTGGCAGATTTCGTGTGGGCGCAATCGCTGGACGTTTCGAATTTGGCAGCCGGGCTCTGCGAGAGAGAGATACACAGTGTTGCACCTTTAGGAACCAAAGCTTTTGTGGAAAGCGAATGTCTGTGTGGCAGCGAATCCAGTTCCAAGGGACAGTGAAAACCAGCTACAGCATTCCGTGCCTGCAGCTTTCGTGTGGGCGCAATCGCTGGACGTTTCGAATTTGGCAGTCGGGCTCTGCGAGAGAGAGATACACAGTGTTGCCCCTTTACGAACCAAAGCTTTAGGGGAAAGCAAATGTCTGTGTGGCAGCGAATGCAGTTCCAAGGGACAGTGAAAACCAGCTACAGCATTGCGTCCTGGCAGCTTTCGTGCGGGCGCAATCGCTGGACGTTTCGAATTTGGCAGCCGGGCTCTGCGAGAGACACATACACAGTGTTGCCCCATTACCAAGCAAAGCTTTCGGGGAAAGCGAATGTCTGTGTGGCAGCGAATGCAGTTCCAACGGACAGTGAAAACCAGCTAAAGCATTCGGTGCTGGCAGCTTTCGTGTGGGGGAAATCGCTGGACGTTTCGAATTTGGCAGCCGGGCTCTGCGAGAGACACATACACAGTGTTGCCCCATTACCATGAAAACTTTTGGGGAAAGCGAATGTCTGTGTGGCAGCGAATGCAGTTCCAAGGGACAGTGAAAACCAGCTACAGCATTCCGTGCTGGCAGCTTTCGTATGGGCGCAATCGCTGGCCGTTTCGAATTTGGCAGCCGGGCTCTGCGAGAGACACATACACAGTGTTGCCCCATTACCATGAAAACCTTTTGGGGAAAGCGAATGTCTGTGTGGCAGCGAATGCAGTTCCATGGGACACTGAAAACCAGCTACAGCATTCCGTGCTGGCAGCTTTCGTGTGGGCGCAATCGCTGGACGTTTCAAATTTGGCAGCCGGGCTCTGCGAGAGAGAGATAACCAGTGTTGCCCCTTTACGAACCAAAGCTTTTGGGGAAAGCGAATGTCTGTGTGGCAGCGAATGCAGTTCCAAGGGACAGTGAAAACCAGCTACAGCATTCGGTGCTGGCAGCTTTTTTGTGGTCGCAATCGCTGGACGTTTCGAATTTGGCAGCCGGGCTCTGCGAGAGAGAGATACACAGTGTTACCCCTTTACGAAGCAAAGCTTTGGGGAAAGCAAATGAGTGTGTGGCAGCGAATGCAGTTCCAAGGGACAGTGAAAACCAGCTACAGCATTCCGTGCTGGCAGCTTTCGTGTGGGCGCAATCGCTGGACGTTTCGAATTTGGCAGCCAGGCTCTGCGAGAGACACGTACACAGTGTTGCCCCTTTACGAACCAAAGCTTTTGGCGAAAGCGAATGTCTGTGTGGCAGCGAATGCAGATCCAAGGGACAGTGAAAAGCTGCTACAGCATTCCGTGCTGGCAGCTTTCGTGTGGGCGCAATCGCTGGACGTTTCGAATTTGGCAGCCGGGGTCTGCGAGAGACACATACACAGTTTTCCCCATTACCATGAAAAACTTTTGGGGAAAGCGAATGTCTGTGTGGCAGCGAATGCAGTTCCAAGGGACAGTGAAAACCAGCTACAGCATTCTGTGCTGGCAGCTTTCTTGTGGGCGCAGTCGCTGGACGTTTTGAATTTGGCAGCCGGGCTCTGCGAGAGATACATACACAGTCTTGCCCCTTTACGAACCAAAGCTTGTGGGGAAAGCGAATGTCTGTGTGGCAGCGAATGCAGTTCCAAGGGACAGTGAAAACCAGCTACAGCATTCCGTGCTGGCAGCTTTCGTATGGGAGAAATTGCTGGACGTTTCGAATTTGGCAGCCAGGCTCTGCGAGACACACATACACAGTGTTGCCCCATTACCATGAAAACCTTTTGGGGAAAGCGAATGTCTGTGTGGTAGCGAATGCAGTTCCAAGGGACACTGAAAACCAGCTACAGCATTCCGTGCTGGCAGCTTTCGTGTGGGAGAAATTCCTGGACTTTTCAAATTTGGCAGCCGGACTCTGCGAGAGACACATACACAGTGTTGCCCCATTACCATGAAAAACTTTTGGGGAAAGCGAATGTCTGTGTGGCAGCGAATGCAGTTCCAAGGGACAGTGAAAACCAGCTACAGCATTGCGTGCTGGCAGCTTTCGTTGGGCGCAATCGCTGGACGTTTCGAATTTGGCAGCCGGGCTCTGCGAGAGACACATACACAGTGTTGCCCCTTTACGAACCAAAGCTTTTGGGGAAAGCGAATGTCTGTGTGGCAGCGAATGCAGTTCCAAGGGACAGTGAAAACCAGCTACAGCATTCCGTGCTGGCAGCTTTCGTGTGGGCGCAATCGCTGGACGTTTCTAATTTGGCAGCCGGGCTCTGCGAGAGACACATACACATTGTTGCCCCATTACCATGAAAACATTTTGGGGAAAGCGAATGTCTGTGTGGCAGCGAATGCAGTTCCAAGGGACAGTGAAAACCAGCTACAGCATTCCATGCTGGCAGCTTTCGTATGGGAGAAATTGCTGGACGTTTCGAATTTGGCAGCCGGGCTCTGCGAGAGACACATACACATTGTTGCCCCATTACCATGAAAACATTTTGGGGAAAGCGAATGTCTGTGTGGCAGCGAATGCATTTCCAAGGGACAGTGAAAACCAGCTACAGCATTCCGTGCTGGCAGCTTTCGTGTGGGCGCAGTCGCTGGACGTTTCAAATTTGGCAGCCGTCCTCTGCGAGAGAGAGATACACAGTGTTGCCCCTTTACGAACCAAAGCTTTTGGGGAAAGCGAATGTCTGTGTGGCAGCGAATGCAGTTCCAACGGACAGTGAAAACCAGCTACAGCATTCGGTGCTGGCAGCTTTCGTGTGGGGGAAATCGCTGGACGTTTCGAATTTGGCAGCCGGGCTCTGCGAGAGACACATACACAGTGTTGCCCCATTACCATGAAAAACTTTTGGGGAAAGCGAATGTCTGTGTGGCAGCGAATGCAGTTCCAAGGGACAGTGAAAACCAGCTACAGCATTCCGTGCTGGCAGCTTTCCTGTGGGCGCAGTCGCTGGACGTTTCGAATTTGGCAGCCGGGCTCTGCGAGAGACACATACACAGTTTTCCCCATTACCATGAAAAACTTTTGGGGAAAGCGAATGTCTGTGTGGCAGCGAATGCAGTTCCAAGGGACAGTGAAAACCAGCTACAGCATTCTGTGCTGGCAGCTTTCTTGTGGGCGCAGTCGCTGGACGTTTCGAATTTGGCAGCCGGGCTCTGCGAGAGATACATACACAGTGTTGCCCCTTTACGAACCAAAGCTTTTGGGGAAAGCGAATGTCTGTGTGGCAGCGAATGCAGTTCCAAGGGACAGTGAAAACCAGCTACAGCATTCCGTGCTGGCAGCTTTCGTGTGGGCGCAATCGCTGGACGTTTCGAATTTGGCAGCCGGGCTCTGCGAGAGACACATACACAGTGTTGCCCCATTACCATGAAAACATTTTGGGGAAAGCGAATGTCTGTGTGGTAGCGAATGCAGTTCCAAGGGACAGTGAAAACCAGCTACAGCATTCCGTGCTGGCAGCTTTCGTGTGGGCGCAAACGCTGGACGTTTCGAATTTGGCAGCCGGGCTCTGCGAGAGAGATATACACAGTGTTGCCCCTTTACGAATCAAACCTTTTAGGGAAAACGAATGTCTGTGTGGCAGCGAATGCAGTTCCAAGGGACAGTGAAAACCAGCTACAGCATTCCGTGCTGTCAGCTTTCGTGTGGACGCAATCGCTGGAAGTTTCAAATTTTGCAGTCGGGCTCTGCTAGAGAGAGATACAGAGTTTTGCCCCTTTACGAACCAAAGCTTTTGGGGAAAGCAAATGTCTGTGTGGCAGCGAATGCAGTTCCAAGGGACAGTGAAAACCAGCTACAGCATTCCATGCTGGTAGCTTTCGTGTGGGCGCAATTGCTAGACGTTTCGAATTTGGCAGCCGGGCTCTGCAAGTGTGAGATACACAGTGTTGCCCCTTTACGAACCAAAGCTTGTGGGGAAAGCAAATGTCTGTGTGGCAGCGAATGCAGTTCCAAGGGACAGTGAAAACCAGCTACAGCATTCTGTGCTGGCAGCTTTCGTGTGGGAGAAATTGCTGGACGTTTCGAATTTGGCAGCCGGGCTCTGCGAGAGACACATACACAGTGTTGCCCCATTACCATGAAAAACTTTTGGGGAAAGCGAATGTCTGTGTGGCAGCGAATGCAGTTCCAAGGGACAGTGAAAACCAGCTACAGCATTCCGTTCTGGCAGCTTTCGTGTGGGCGCAATCGCTGGACGTTTCGAATTTGGCAGCCGGGGTCTGCGAGAGACACATACACAGTTTTCCCCATTACCATGAAAAACTTTTGGGGAAAGCGAATGTCTGTGTGGCAGCGAATGCAGTTCCAAGGGACAGTGAAAACCAGCTACAGCATTCTGTGCTGGCAGCTTTCTTGTGGGCGCAGTCGCTGGACGTTTTGAATTTGGCAGCCGGGCTCTGCGAGAGATACATACACAGTCTTGCCCCTTTACGAACCAAAGCTTGTGGGGAAAGCGAATGTCTGTGTGGCAGCGAATGCAGTTCCAAGGGACAGTGAAAACCAGCTACAGCATTCCATGCTGGCAGCTTTCGTATGGGAGAAATTGCTGGACATTTCGAATTTGGCAGCCGGGCTCTGCGAGACACACATACACAGTGTTGCCCCATTACCATGAAAACCTTTTGGGGAAAGCGAATGTCTGTTTGGTAGCGAATGCAGTTCCATGGGACAGTGAAAACCAGCTACAGCATTCCGTGCTGGCATCTTTCGTGTGGGAGAAATCGCTGGACGTTTCGAATTTGACAGCCGGGCTCTGCAAGAGTGAGATATACAGTGTTGCCCCTTTACGAACAAAGCTTTTGGGGAAAGCGAATGTCTGTGTGGCAGCGAATGCAGTTCCAAGGGACAGTGAAAACCAGCTACAGCATTGCGTGCTAGCAGCTTTCGTGTGGGCGCAGTCGCTGGACTTATCGAATTTGGCAGCCGGGCTCTGCGAGAGAGAGATACACAGTGTTGCCCCTTTACGAACCAAAGCTTTTGCAGAAAGCGAATGTCTGTGTGGCAGCGAATGCAGTTCCAAGGGACAGTGAAAACCAGCTACAGCATTCCATGCTGGCAGCTTTCGTGTGGGAGAAATTCCTGGACGTTTCGAATTTGGCAGCAGCGCTCTGCGAGAGACACATACACAGTGTTGCCCCTTTACGAACCAAAGCTTTTGGGGAAAGCGAATGTCTGTGTGGCAGCGAATGCAGTTCCAAGGGACAGTGAAAACCAGCTACAGCATTCCGTTCTGGGAGCTTTCGTGTGGGCGCAATCGCTGGACGTTTCGAATTTGGCAGCCGGGCTCTGCGAGAGTGAGATACAGCGTGTTGCCCCTTTACGAACCAAAGCTTTTGGGGAAAGCGAATGTCTGTGTGGCAGGGAGTGCAGTTCCAACGGAGAGTGAAAACCAGCTACAGCATTCCCTGCTGGCAGCTTTCGTGTGGGAGAAATCGCTGGATGTTT
This sequence comes from Mycteria americana, assembly GCF_035582795.1. Taxonomy (NCBI): domain Eukaryota; kingdom Metazoa; phylum Chordata; class Aves; order Ciconiiformes; family Ciconiidae; genus Mycteria; species Mycteria americana. The sequence continues at coordinate 3,285,703 of NW_027445436.1, read as the reverse complement.
CGAATTTGGCAGCCGGGCTCTGCAAGAGTGAGATACAGCGTGTTGCCCCTTTACGAACCAAAGCTTTTGGGGAAAGCGAATGTCTGTGTGGCAGCGAATGCAGTTCCAAGGGGCAGTGAAAACCAGCTACAGCATTCCGTGCTAGTAGCTTTCGTGTGGGCGCCATCGCTCGACTTTTCGAATTTGGCAGCCGGGCTCTGCGAGACAGAGAGATACAGTGTTGCCCCTTTACGAACCAAAGCTTTTGGGGAAAGCGAATGTCTGTGTGGCAGCGAATGCAGTTCCAAGGGACAGTGAAAACCAGCTACAGCATTCCGTGCTGGCAGCTTTCGTGTGGGCGCAACAGCTGGACGCTTCGAATTTGGCAGCCGGGCTCTGCGAGAGAGATACGCACTGTTGCCCCTTTACGAACCAAAGCTTTTGGGGAAAGCGAATATCTGTGTGGCAGCGAATGCAGTTCCAAGGGACAGTGAAAACCAGCTACAGCATTCCGTGCTGGCAGCTTTCGTGTGGGAGAAATTCCTGGATGTTTCGAATTTGGCAGCCGGGCTCTGCGTGAGACACATACACAGTGTTGCCCCATTACCATGAAAACCTTTTGGGGAAAGCGAATGTCTGTGTGGCAGCGAATGCAGTTCCAAGGGACAGTGAAAACCAGCTACAGCATTCCGTGCTGGCAGCTTTCGTGCGGGCGCAATCGCTGGACGTTTCGAATTTGGCAGCCGGGCTCTGCGAGAGAGAGAGATACAGAGTGTTGCCCCTTTACGAACCAAAGCTTTTGGGGAAAGCGAATGTCTGTGTGGCAGCGAATGCAGTTCCAAGGGACAGTGAAAACCAGCTACAGCATTCCGTACTGGCAGCTTTCGTGTGGGCGCAATCGCTGGAGGTTTCGAATTTGGCAGCCGGGCTCTGCGAGAGACACATACACAGTGTTGCCCCTTTACGAACCAAAGCTTTTGGGGAAAGCGAATGTCTGTGTGGCAGCGACTGCAGTTCAAAGGGACAGTGAAAACCAGCTACAGCCCTCTGTGCTGGTAGCTTTCGTGTGGGCGCAATCGCTGGACGTTTCGAATTTGGCAGCCGGGCTCTGCGAGAGACACATACACAGTGTTGCCCCTTTACGAACCAAAGCTTTTGGGGAAAGCGAATGTCTGTGTGGCAGCGAATGCAGTTCCAAGGGACAGTGAAAACCAGCTACAGCATTGCGTGCTGGCAGCTTTCGTAGGGGAAAAATTGCTGGACGTTTCGAATTTGGCAGCCGGGCTCTGCGAGAGACACTTACACAGTGTTGCCCCATTACCAAGAAAACCTTTGGGGAAAGCGAATGTCTGTGTGGCAGCGAATGCAGTTCCAAGGGACAGTGAAAACCAGCTACAGCATTCCGTGCTGGTAGCTTTCGTGTGGGCGCAATCGCTGGACTTTTCAAATTCGGCAGCCGCGCTCTGCTAGACAGAGATATACACTGTTGCCGCATTACCAAGCAAAGCTTTTGGGGAAAGCGAATGTCTGTGTGGCAGCGAATGCAGTTCCAAGGGACAGTGAAAACCAGGAACAGCATTCCGTGCTGGCAGCTTTCGTGTAGGAGAAATCGCTGGATGTTTCGAATTTGGCAGCCGGGCTCTGCGAGAGAGAGATACACAGTGTTGCCCCATTACCAAGCAAAGCTTTTGGGGAAAGCGAATGTCTGTGTGGCAGCGAATGCAGTTCCAAGGGACAGTGAAAACCAGCTACAGCATTCCGTGCTGGTAGCTTTCGTGTGGGAGAAATCGCTGGACGTTTCGAATTTGGCAGCCGGGCTCTGCGAGAGAGATATACACAGTGTTGCCCCTTTACGAATCAAAGCTTTTGGGGAAAACGAATGTCTGTGTGGCAGCGAATGCAGTTCCAAGGGACAGTGAAAACCAGCTACAGCATTCCGTGCTGGCAGCTTTCGTGTGGGAGAAATTGCTGGACGTTTCGAATTTGGCAGCCGGGCTCTGCGAGAGACACATACACAGTGTTGCCCCATTACCATGAAAAACTTTTGGGGAAAGCGAATGTCTGTGTGACAGCGAATGCAGTTCCAAGGGACAGTGAAAACCAGCTACAGCATTCCGTGCTGGCAGGTTTCCTGTGGGCGCAATCGCTGGACGTTTCGAATTTGGCAGCCGGGCTCTGCGAGAGACACATACACAGTTTTCCCCATTACCATGAAAAACGTTTGGGGAAAGCGAATGTCTGTGTGGCAGCGAATGCAGTTCCAAGGGACAGTGAAAACCAGCTACAGCATTCTGTGCTGGCAGCTTTCTTGTGGGCGCAGTCGCTGGACGTTTCGAATTTGGCAGTCGGGCTCTGCGAGAGAGAGATACACAGTGTTGCCCCTTTACGAACCAAAGCTTGTGGGGAAAGCGAATGTCTGTGTGGCAGCGAATGCAGTTCCAAGGGACAGTGAAAACCAGCTACAGCATTCGGTGCTGGCAGCTTTCGTGTGGGCGCAATCGCTGGACGTTTCGAATTTGGCAGTCGGGCTCTGCGAGAGAGAGATACACAGTGTTGCCCCTTTACGAACCAAAGCTTTTGGGGAAAGCAAATGTCTGTGTGGCAGCGAATGCAGTTCCAAGGGACAGTGAAAACCAGCTACAGCATTGCGTCCTGGCAGCTTTCGTGCGAGCGCAATCGCTGGACGTTTCGAATTTGGCAGCCGGGCTCTGCGAGAGACACATACACAGTGTTGCCCCATTACCAAGCAAAGCTTTTGTGGAAAGCGAATGTCTGTGTGGCAGCGAATGCAGTTCCAAGGGACAGTGAAAACCAGCTACAGCATTCCGTGCTGGCAGCTTTCGTGTGGGAGAAATTGCTGGACGTATAGAATTTGGCAGCCGGGCTCTGCGAGAGAGAGATACAGAATGTTGCCCCATTACCAAGAAAAGCTTTTGGGGAAAGCGAATGTCTGTGTGGCAGCGAATGCAGTTCCAAGGGACAGTGAAAACCAGCTACAGCATTCTGTGCTGGTAGCTTTCGTGTGGGCGCAATGGCTGGACGTTTTGAATTTGGCAACCGGGCTCTGCAAGTGTGAGATACACAGTGTTGCCCCTTTACGAACAAAAGCTTTTGGGGAAAGCGAATGTCTGTGTGGCAGCGAATGCAGTTCCAAGGGACAGTGAAAACCAGCTACAGCATTCCGTGCTGGCAGCTTTCGTATGGGCGCAATCGCTGGACGTTTCGAATTTGGCAGCCGGGCTCTGCGAGAGACACATACACAGTTTTGCCCCATTACCAAGAAAACCTTTGGGGAAAGCGAATGCCTGTGTGGCAGTGAATGCAGTTCCAAGGGACAGTGAAAACCAGCTACAGCATTCCGTGCTGGCAGCTTTCGTGTGGGGGAAATCGCTGGACGTTTCGAATTTGGCAGCCGGGCTCTGCGAGAGACACATACACAGTGTTGCCCCTTTACGAACTAAAGCTTTTGGGGAAAGCGAATGTCTTTGTGGCAGCTAATGCAGTTCCAAGGGACAGTGAAAAGCAGCTACAGCATTCCATTCTGGCAGCTTTTGTGTGGGCGCAATCGCTGGACGTTTCGAATTTGGCAGCCGGGCTCTGCGAGAGACACATGCACAGTGTTGCCCCTTTACGAACCAAAGCTTTTGGGGAAAGCGAATGTCTTTGTGGCAGCGAATGCAGTTCCAAGGGACAGTGAAAACCAGCTACAGCATTGCGAGCTGGCAGATTTCGTGTGGGCGCAATCGCTGGACGTTTCGAATTTGGCAGCCGGGCTCTGCGAGAGAGAGATACACAGTGTTGCACCTTTAGGAACCAAAGCTTTTGTGGAAAGCGAATGTCTGTGTGGCAGCGAATCCAGTTCCAAGGGACAGTGAAAACCAGCTACAGCATTCCGTGCCTGCAGCTTTCGTGTGGGCGCAATCGCTGGACGTTTCGAATTTGGCAGTCGGGCTCTGCGAGAGAGAGATACACAGTGTTGCCCCTTTACGAACCAAAGCTTTAGGGGAAAGCAAATGTCTGTGTGGCAGCGAATGCAGTTCCAAGGGACAGTGAAAACCAGCTACAGCATTGCGTCCTGGCAGCTTTCGTGAGGGCGCAATCGCTGGACGTTTCGAATTTGGCAGCCGGGCTCTGCGAGAGACACATACACAGTGTTGCCCCATTACCAAGCAAAGCTTTCGGGGAAAGCGAATGTCTGTGTGGCAGCGAATGCAGTTCCAAGGGACAGTGAAAACCAGCTACAGCATTCCGTGCCTGCAGCTTTCGTGTGGGCGCAATCGCTGGACGTTTCGAATTTGGCAGCCGGGCTCTGCGAGAGATACATACACAGTGTTGCCCCTTTACGAACCAAAGCTTTTGGGGAAAGCGAATGTCTGTGTGGCAGCGAATGCAGTTCCAACGGACAGTGAAAACCAGCTAAAGCATTCGGTGCTGGCAGCTTTCGTGTGGGGGAAATCGCTGGACGTTTCGAATTTGGCAGCCGGGCTCTGCGAGAGACACATACACAGTGTTGCCCCATTACCATGAAAACTTTTGGGGAAAGCGAATGTCTGTGTGGCAGCGAATGCAGTTCCAAGGGACAGTGAAAACCAGCTACAGCATTCCGTGCTGGCAGCTTTCGTATGGGCGCAATCGCTGGCCGTTTCGAATTTGGCAGCCGGGCTCTGCGAGAGACACATACACAGTGTTGCCCCATTACCATGAAAACCTTTTGGGGAAAGCGAATGTCTGTGTGGCAGCGAATGCAGTTCCATGGGACACTGAAAACCAGCTACAGCATTCCGTGCTGGCAGCTTTCGTGTGGGCGCAATCGCTGGACGTTTCAAATTTGGCAGCCGGGCTCTGCGAGAGAGAGATAACCAGTGTTGCCCCTTTACGAACCAAAGCTTTTGGGGAAAGCGAATGTCTGTGTGGCAGCGAATGCAGTTCCAAGGGACAGTGAAAACCAGCTACAGCATTCGGTGCTGGCAGCTTTTTTGTGGTCGCAATCGCTGGACGTTTCGAATTTGGCAGCCGGGCTCTGCGAGAGAGAGATACACAGTGTTACCCCTTTACGAAGCAAAGCTTTGGGGAAAGCAAATGAGTGTGTGGCAGCGAATGCAGTTCCAAGGGACAGTGAAAACCAGCTACAGCATTCCGTGCTGGCAGCTTTCGTGTGGGCGCAATCGCTGGACGTTTCGAATTTGGCAGCCAGGCTCTGCGAGAGACACGTACACAGTGTTGCCCCTTTACGAACCAAAGCTTTTGGCGAAAGCGAATGTCTGTGTGGCAGCGAATGCAGATCCAAGGGACAGTGAAAAGCTGCTACAGCATTCCGTGCTGGCAGCTTTCGTGTGGGCGCAATCGCTGGACGTTTCGAATTTGGCAGCCGGGGTCTGCGAGAGACACATACACAGTTTTCCCCATTACCATGAAAAACTTTTGGGGAAAGCGAATGTCTGTGTGGCAGCGAATGCAGTTCCAAGGGACAGTGAAAACCAGCTACAGCATTCTGTGCTGGCAGCTTTCTTGTGGGCGCAGTCGCTGGACGTTTTGAATTTGGCAGCCGGGCTCTGCGAGAGATACATACACAGTCTTGCCCCTTTACGAACCAAAGCTTGTGGGGAAAGCGAATGTCTGTGTGGCAGCGAATGCAGTTCCAAGGGACAGTGAAAACCAGCTACAGCATTCCGTGCTGGCAGCTTTCGTATGGGAGAAATTGCTGGACGTTTCGAATTTGGCAGCCAGGCTCTGCGAGACTCACATATACAGTGTTGCCCCATTACCATGAAAACCTTTTGGGGAAAGCGAATGTCTGTGTGGTAGCGAATGCAGTTCCAAGGGACACTGAAAACCAGCTACAGCATTCCGTGCTGGCAGCTTTCGTGTGGGAGAAATTCCTGGACTTTTCAAATTTGGCAGCCGGACTCTGCGAGAGACACATACACAGTGTTGCCCCATTACCATGAAAAACTTTTGGGGAAAGCGAATGTCTGTGTGGCAGCGAATGCAGTTCCAAGGGACAGTGAAAACCAGCTACAGCATTGCGTGCTGGCAGCTTTCGTTGGGCGCAATCGCTGGACGTTTCGAATTTGGCAGCCGGGCTCTGCGAGAGACACATACACAGTGTTGCCCCTTTACGAACCAAAGCTTTTGGGGAAAGCGAATGTCTGTGTGGCAGCGAATGCAGTTCCAAGGGACAGTGAAAACCAGCTACAGCATTCCGTGCTGGCAGCTTTCGTGTGGGCGCAATCGCTGGACGTTTCTAATTTGGCAGCCGGGCTCTGCGAGAGACACATACACATTGTTGCCCCATTACCATGAAAACATTTTGGGGAAAGCGAATGTCTGTGTGGCAGCGAATGCAGTTCCAAGGGACAGTGAAAACCAGCTACAGCATTCCATGCTGGCAGCTTTCGTATGGGAGAAATTGCTGGACGTTTCGAATTTGGCAGCCGGGCTCTGCGAGAGACACATACACATTGTTGCCCCATTACCATGAAAACATTTTGGGGAAAGCGAATGTCTGTGTGGCAGCGAATGCATTTCCAAGGGACAGTGAAAACCAGCTACAGCATTCCGTGCTGGCAGCTTTCGTGTGGGCGCAGTCGCTGGACGTTTCAAATTTGGCAGCCGTCCTCTGCGAGAGAGAGATACACAGTGTTGCCCCTTTACGAACCAAAGCTTTTGGGGAAAGCGAATGTCTGTGTGGCAGCGAATGCAGTTCCAACGGACAGTGAAAACCAGCTACAGCATTCGGTGCTGGCAGCTTTCGTGTGGGGGAAATCGCTGGACGTTTCGAATTTGGCAGCCGGGCTCTGCGAGAGACACATACACAGTGTTGCCCCATTACCATGAAAAACTTTTGGGGAAAGCGAATGTCTGTGTGGCAGCGAATGCAGTTCCAAGGGACAGTGAAAACCAGCTACAGCATTCCGTGCTGGCAGCTTTCCTGTGGGCGCAGTCGCTGGACGTTTCGAATTTGGCAGCCGGGCTCTGCGAGAGACACATACACAGTTTTCCCCATTACCATGAAAAACTTTTGGGGAAAGCGAATGTCTGTGTGGCAGCGAATGCAGTTCCAAGGGACAGTGAAAACCAGCTACAGCATTCTGTGCTGGCAGCTTTCTTGTGGGCGCAGTCGCTGGACGTTTCGAATTTGGCAGCCGGGCTCTGCGAGAGATACATACACAGTGTTGCCCCTTTACGAACCAAAGCTTTTGGGGAAAGCGAATGTCTGTGTGGCAGCGAATGCAGTTCCAAGGGACAGTGAAAACCAGCTACAGCATTCCGTGCTGGCAGCTTTCGTGTGGGCGCAATCGCTGGACGTTTCGAATTTGGCAGCCGGGCTCTGCGAGAGACACATACACAGTGTTGCCCCATTACCATGAAAACATTTTGGGGAAAGCGAATGTCTGTGTGGTAGCGAATGCAGTTCCAAGGGACAGTGAAAACCAGCTACAGCATTCCGTGCTGGCAGCTTTCGTGTGGGCGCAAACGCTGGACGTTTCGAATTTGGCAGCCGGGCTCTGCGAGAGAGATATACACAGTGTTGCCCCTTTACGAATCAAACCTTTTAGGGAAAACGAATGTCTGTGTGGCAGCGAATGCAGTTCCAAGGGACAGTGAAAACCAGCTACAGCATTCCGTGCTGTCAGCTTTCGTGTGGACGCAATCGCTGGAAGTTTCAAATTTTGCAGTCGGGCTCTGCTAGAGAGAGATACAGAGTTTTGCCCCTTTACGAACCAAAGCTTTTGGGGAAAGCAAATGTCTGTGTGGCAGCGAATGCAGTTCCAAGGGACAGTGAAAACCAGCTACAGCATTCCATGCTGGTAGCTTTCGTGTGGGCGCAATTGCTAGACGTTTCGAATTTGGCAGCCGGGCTCTGCAAGTGTGAGATACACAGTGTTGCCCCTTTACGAACCAAAGCTTGTGGGGAAAGCAAATGTCTGTGTGGCAGCGAATGCAGTTCCAAGGGACAGTGAAAACCAGCTACAGCATTCTGTGCTGGCAGCTTTCGTGTGGGAGAAATTGCTGGACGTTTCGAATTTGGCAGCCGGGCTCTGCGAGAGACACATACACAGTGTTGCCCCATTACCATGAAAAACTTTTGGGGAAAGCGAATGTCTGTGTGGCAGCGAATGCAGTTCCAAGGGACAGTGAAAACCAGCTACAGCATTCCGTTCTGGCAGCTTTCGTGTGGGCGCAATCGCTGGACGTTTCGAATTTGGCAGCCGGGGTCTGCGAGAGACACATACACAGTTTTCCCCATTACCATGAAAAACTTTTGGGGAAAGCGAATGTCTGTGTGGCAGCGAATGCAGTTCCAAGGGACAGTGAAAACCAGCTACAGCATTCTGTGCTGGCAGCTTTCTTGTGGGCGCAGTCGCTGGACGTTTTGAATTTGGCAGCCGGGCTCTGCGAGAGATACATACACAGTCTTGCCCCTTTACGAACCAAAGCTTGTGGGGAAAGCGAATGTCTGTGTGGCAGCGAATGCAGTTCCAAGGGACAGTGAAAACCAGCTACAGCATTCCATGCTGGCAGCTTTCGTATGGGAGAAATTGCTGGACATTTCGAATTTGGCAGCCGGGCTCTGCGAGACACACATACACAGTGTTGCCCCATTACCATGAAAACATTTTGGGGAAAGCGAATGTCTGTGTGGTAGCGAATGCAGTTCCAAGGGACAGTGAAAACCAGCTACAGCATTCCGTGCTGGCAGCTTTCGTGTGGGCGCAAACGCTGGACGTTTCGAATTTGGCAGCCGGGCTCTGCGAGAGAGATATACACAGTGTTGCCCCTTTACGAATCAAACCTTTTAGGGAAAACGAATGTCTGTGTGGCAGCGAATGCAGTTCCAAGGGACAGTGAAAACCAGCTACAGCATTCCGTGCTGTCAGCTTTCGTGTGGACGCAATCGCTGGAAGTTTCAAATTTTGCAGTCGGGCTCTGCTAGAGAGAGATACAGAGTTTTGCCCCTTTACGAACCAAAGCTTTTGGGGAAAGCAAATGTCTGTGTGGCAGCGAATGCAGTTCCAAGGGACAGTGAAAACCAGCTACAGCATTCCATGCTGGTAGCTTTCGTGTGGGCGCAATTGCTAGACGTTTCGAATTTGGCAGCCGGGCTCTGCAAGTGTGAGATACACAGTGTTGCCCCTTTACGAACCAAAGCTTGTGGGGAAAGCAAATGTCTGTGTGGCAGCGAATGCAGTTCCAAGGGACAGTGAAAACCAGCTACAGCATTCTGTGCTGGCAGCTTTCGTGTGGGAGAAATTGCTGGACGTTTCGAATTTGGCAGCCGGGCTCTGCGAGAGACACATACACAGTGTTGCCCCATTACCATGAAAAACTTTTGGGGAAAGCGAATGTCTGTGTGGCAGCGAATGCAGTTCCAAGGGACAGTGAAAACCAGCTACAGCATTCCGTTCTGGCAGCTTTCGTGTGGGCGCAATCGCTGGACGTTTCGAATTTGGCAGCCGGGGTCTGCGAGAGACACATACACAGTTTTCCCCATTACCATGAAAAACTTTTGGGGAAAGCGAATGTCTGTGTGGCAGCGAATGCAGTTCCAAGGGACAGTGAAAACCAGCTACAGCATTCTGTGCTGGCAGCTTTCTTGTGGGCGCAGTCGCTGGACGTTTTGAATTTGGCAGCCGGGCTCTGCGAGAGATACATACACAGTCTTGCCCCTTTACGAACCAAAGCTTGTGGGGAAAGCGAATGTCTGTGTGGCAGCGAATGCAGTTCCAAGGGACAGTGAAAACCAGCTACAGCATTCCATGCTGGCAGCTTTCGTATGGGAGAAATTGCTGGACATTTCGAATTTGGCAGCCGGGCTCTGCGAGACACACATACACAGTGTTGCCCCATTACCATGAAAACCTTTTGGGGAAAGCGAATGTCTGTTTGGTAGCGAATGCAGTTCCATGGGACAGTGAAAACCAGCTACAGCATTCCGTGCTGGCATCTTTCGTGTGGGAGAAATCGCTGGACGTTTCGAATTTGACAGCCGGGCTCTGCAAGAGTGAGATATACAGTGTTGCCCCTTTACGAACAAAGCTTTTGGGGAAAGCGAATGTCTGTGTGGCAGCGAATGCAGTTCCAAGGGACAGTGAAAACCAGCTACAGCATTGCGTGCTAGCAGCTTTCGTGTGGGCGCAGTCGCTGGACTTATCGAATTTGGCAGCCGGGCTCTGCGAGAGAGAGATACACAGTGTTGCCCCTTTACGAACCAAAGCTTTTGCAGAAAGCGAATGTCTGTGTGGCAGCGAATGCAGTTCCAAGGGACAGTGAAAACCAGCTACAGCATTCCATGCTGGCAGCTTTCGTGTGGGAGAAATTCCTGGACGTTTCGAATTTGGCAGCAGCGCTCTGCGAGAGACACATACACAGTGTTGCCCCTTTACGAACCAAAGCTTTTGGGGAAAGCGAATGTCTGTGTGGCAGCGAATGCAGTTCCAAGGGACAGTGAAAACCAGCTACAGCATTCCGTTCTGGGAGCTTTCGTGTGGGCGCAATCGCTGGACGTTTCGAATTTGGCAGCCGGGCTCTGCGAGAGTGAGATACAGCGTGTTGCCCCTTTACGAACCAAAGCTTTTGGGGAAAGCGAATGTCTGTGTGGCAGGGAGTGCAGTTCCAACGGAGAGTGAAAACCAGCTACAGCATTCCCTGCTGGCAGCTTTCGTGTGGGAGAAATCGCTGGATGTTTCGAATTTGGCAGCCGGGCTCTGCAAGAGTGAGATACAGCGTGTTGCCCCTTTACGAACCAAAGCTTTTGGGGAAAGCGAATGTCTGTGTGGCAGCGAATGCAGTTCCAAGGGGCAGTGAAAACCAGCTACAGCATTCCGTGCTAGTAGCTTTCGTGTGGGCGCCATCGCTCGACTTTTCGAATTTGGCAGCCGGGCTCTGCGAGACAGAGAGATACAGTGTTGCCCCTTTACGAACCAAAGCTTTTGGGGAAAGCGAATGTCTGTGTGGCAGCGAATGCAGTTCCAAGGGACAGTGAAAACCAGCTACAGCATTCCGTGCTGGCAGCTTTCGTGTGGGCGCAACAGCTGGACGCTTCGAATTTGGCAGCCGGGCTCTGCGAGAGAGATACGCACTGTTGCCCCTTTACGAACCAAAGCTTTTGGGGAAAGCGAATATCTGTGTGGCAGCGAATGCAGTTCCAAGGGACAGTGAAAACCAGCTACAGCATTCCGTGCTGGCAGCTTTCGTGTGGGAGAAATTCCTGGATGTTTCGAATTTGGCAGCCGGGCTCTGCGTGAGACACATACACAGTGTTGCCCCATTACCATGAAAACCTTTTGGGGAAAGCGAATGTCTGTGTGGCAGCGAATGCAGTTCCAAGGGACAGTGAAAACCAGCTACAGCATTCCGTGCTGGCAGCTTTCGTGCGGGCGCAATCGCTGGACGTTTCGAATTTGGCAGCCGGGCTCTGCGAGAGAGAGAGATACAGAGTGTTGCCCCTTTACGAACCAAAGCTTTTGGGGAAAGCGAATGTCTGTGTGGCAGCGAATGCAGTTCCAAGGGACAGTGAAAACCAGCTACAGCATTCCGTACTGGCAGCTTTCGTGTGGGCGCAATCGCTGGAGGTTTCGAATTTGGCAGCCGGGCTCTGCGAGAGACACATACACAGTGTTGCCCCTTTACGAACCAAAGCTTTTGGGGAAAGCGAATGTCTGTGTGGCAGCGACTGCAGTTCAAAGGGACAGTGAAAACCAGCTACAGCCCTCTGTGCTGGTAGCTTTCGTGTGGGCGCAATCGCTGGACGTTTCGAATTTGGCAGCCGGGCTCTGCGAGAGACACATACACAGTGTTGCCCCTTTACGAACCAAAGCTTTTGGGGAAAGCGAATGTCTGTGTGGCAGCGAATGCAGTTCCAAGGGACAGTGAAAACCAGCTACAGCATTGCGTGCTGGCAGCTTTCGTAGGGGAAAAATTGCTGGACGTTTCGAATTTGGCAGCCGGGCTCTGCGAGAGACACTTACACAGTGTTGCCCCATTACCAAGAAAACCTTTGGGGAAAGCGAATGTCTGTGTGGCAGCGAATGCAGTTCCAAGGGACAGTGAAAACCAGCTACAGCATTCCGTGCTGGTAGCTTTCGTGTGGGCGCAATCGCTGGACTTTTCAAATTCGGCAGCCGCGCTCTGCTAGACAGAGATATACACTGTTGCCGCATTACCAAGCAAAGCTTTTGGGGAAAGCGAATGTCTGTGTGGCAGCGAATGCAGTTCCAAGGGACAGTGAAAACCAGGAACAGCATTCCGTGCTGGCAGCTTTCGTGTAGGAGAAATCGCTGGATGTTTCGAATTTGGCAGCCGGGCTCTGCGAGAGAGAGATACACAGTGTTGCCCCATTACCAAGCAAAGCTTTTGGGGAAAGCGAATGTCTGTGTGGCAGCGAATGCAGTTCCAAGGGACAATGAAAACCAGCTAGAGCATTGCGTGCTGGCAGCTTTTGTGTGGGCGCAATCGCTGGATGTTTCGAATTTGGCAGCCGGGCTCTGCGAGAGACACATACACAGTGTTGCCCCTTTAAGAAACAAAGCTTTTGGGGAAAGCGAATGTCTGTGTGGCAGCGAATGCAGTTCCAAGGGACAGTGAAAACCAGCTACAGCATTCCGTGCTGGCAGCTTTCGTGTGGGAGAAATCGCTGGACTTTTCGAATTTGGCAGCCGGGCTCTGCGAGAGACACATACACAGTGTTGCCCCTTTACGAACCAAAGCTTTTGGGGAAAGCGAATGTCTTTGTGGCAGCGAATGCAGTTCCAAGGGACAGTGAAAACCAGCTACAGCATTCCGTGCTGGCAGCTTTCGAGTGGGCGCAATCGTTGGATGTTTCGAATTTTGCATCCGGGATCTGCGAGAGACACATAGAGAGTTTTGCCCCTTTACGAACCTAAGCATTTGGGGAAAGTGAATGCCTGTGTGGCAGCGAATGCAGTTCCAAGGGACAGTGAAAACAAGCTACAGCATTCCATGCTGGCAGCTTTCGTGTTGGAGAAATCGCTGGACGTTTCGAATTTGGCTGCCGGGCTCTGCGAGATACACATACACAGTGTTGCCCCTTTACGAACCAAAGCTTTCGGGGAAAGCGAATGTCTGTGTGGCAGCGAATGCAGTTCCAAGGGACAGTGAAAACCAGCTACAGCATTCCGTGCTGGCAGCATTCCTGTGGGCACAATCGCTGGACGTTTCGAATTTGGCAGCCGGGTTCTGCGAGAGACACATACACAGTGTTGCCCCTTTACGAACCAAAGCTTTTGGGGAAAGCGAATGTCTGTGTGGCAGCGAATGCAGTTCCAAGGGACAGTGAAAACCAGCTACAGCATTCCGTGCTGGCAGCTTTCGTGTAGGAGAAATGGCTGGACGTTTCGAATTTGGCTGCCGGGCTCTGCGAGAGAGAGATACACAGTGTTGCCCCATTACCAAGCAAAGCTTTTGGGGAAAGCGAATGTCTGTGTGGCAGCGAATGCAGTTCCAAGGGACAATGAAAACCAGCTAGAGCATTGCGTGCTGGCAGCTTTTGTGTGGGCGCAATCGCTGGATGTTTCGAATTTGGCAGCCGGGCTCTGCGAGAGACACATACACAGTGTTGCCCCTTTAAGAACCAAAGCTTTTGGGGAAAGCGAATGTCTGTGTGGCAGTGAATGCAGTTCCAAGGGACAGTGAAAACCAGCTACAGCATTCTGTGCTGGCAGCTTTCTTGTGGGCGCAATCGCTGGACTTTTCGAATTTGGCAGCCGGGCTCTGCAAGAGTGAGATACAAAGTGTTGCTCCTTTACGAACCAAAGCTTTTGGGGAAAGCGAATGCCGGTGTGGCAGCGAATGCAGTTCCAAGGGACAGTGAAAACCAGCTACAGCATTCCATGCTGGCAGCTTTCGTGTGGGCGCAATCGCTGGACGTTTCGAATTTGGCAGCCGGGCTCTGCGAGAGATACATACACAGTATTGCCCCATTACCAAGCAAAGCTTTTGGGGAAAGCGAATGTCTGTGTGGCAGCGAATGCAATTCCAAGGGACAGTGAAAACCAGCTACAGCATTCCGTGCTGGCAGCTTTCGTGTGGGCGCTATCGCTGAATGTTTCGAATTTGGCAGCCGGGCTCTGCGAGAGACACATACACAGAGTTGGCCCTTTACGAACCAAAGCTTTTGGGGAAAGCGAATGTCTGTGTGGCAGCGAATGCAGTTCCAAGGGACAGTGAAAACCAGCTACAGCATTCCGTGCTGGCAGCTTTCATGTGGGAGAAATCGCTGGATGTTTCTAATTTGGCAGCCGGGTTCTGCGAGAGACACATAGAGAGTGTTACCCGATTACTAGGTAAAGCTTTTGGGGAAAGCGAATGTCTGTGTGGCAGCGAATGCAGTTCCAAGGGACAGTGAATACCAGCTACAGCATTCCGTGCTGGCAGCTTTCGTGTGGGCACAATCGCTGGATGTTTCTAGTTTGGCAGCCGGGCTCTGGGAGAGACACATACACAGTGTTGCCCCTTTACGAACCAAAGCTTTTTGGGAAAGCGAATGTCTGTGTGGCAGCGAATGCAGTTCCAAGGGACAGTGAAAACCAGCTACAGCATTCCGTGCTGGTAGATTTCGTGTGGGCGCTGTCGCTGGATGTTTCGAATTTGGCAGCAGCGCTCTGCTAGACAGAGATACACAGTGTTGCCCCATTACCAAGAACAGCTTTTGGGGAAAGCGAATGTCTGTGTGGCAGCGAATGCAGTTCCAAGGGACAATGAAAACCAGCTACAGGATTGCGTGCTGGCAGCTTTTGTGTGGGCGCAATCGCTGGATGTTTCGAATTTGGCAGCCGGGCTCTGCGAGAGACACATACACAGTGTTGCCCCTTTACGAACCAAAGCTTTCGGGGAAAGCGAATGTCTGTGTGGCAGCGAATGCAGTTCCAAGGGACAGTGAAACCCAGCTCCAGCATTCCGTGCTGGCAGCTTTCCTGTGGGCGCAATCGCTGGACTTTTCAAATTTGGCAGCCGGGCTCTGCTAGAGACACATACACAGTGTTGCCCCATTACCAAGAAAAGCTTTTGGGGAAAGCGAATGTCTGTGTGGCAGCGAATGCAGTTCCAAGGGACAGTGAAAACCAGCTACAGCATTCCGTGCTGGCAGTTTTCGTGTGGGAGAAATCGCTGGATGATTCGAATTTGGCAGCCGGGCTCTC
Organism: Mycteria americana; assembly: GCF_035582795.1. Lineage (NCBI taxonomy): Eukaryota > Metazoa > Chordata > Aves > Ciconiiformes > Ciconiidae > Mycteria > Mycteria americana. The sequence goes on along the minus strand of NW_027445436.1, from coordinate 3,270,563 downwards.
CGAGAGACACATACACAGTGTTGCCCCTTTACGAACCAAAGCTTTTGGGGAAAGCGAATGTCTGTGTGGCAGCGAATGCAGTTCCAAGGGACACTGAAAACCAGCTACAGCATTCCGTACTGGCAGCTTTCGTGTGGGATAAATCGCTGGACGTTTCAAATTGGGCAGCCGGGCTCTGCGAGAGACACATACATAGTGTAGCCCCATTACCAAGCAAAGCTTTTGGGGAAAGCGAATGTCTGTGTGGCAGCGAATGCAGTTCCAAGGGACAGTGAAAACCAGCTACAGCATTCCATGCTGGCAGCTTTCGTGTGGGCGCAATCGCTGGACGTTTCAAATATGGCAGCCGGGCTCTGCGAGAGACACATACACAGTGTTGCCCCTTTACGAACCAAAGCTTTTGGGGAAAGTGAATGTCTGTGTGGCAGCGAATGCAGTTCCAAGGGACAGTGAATACCAGCTACAGCATTCCGTGCTGGCAGCTTTCGTGTTGGAGAAAACGCTGGATGTTTCGAATTTGGCAGCCGGGCTCTGCGAGAGACACATACACAGTGTTGCCCCTTTACGAACCAAAGCTTTTGGGGAAAGCGAATGTCTGTGTGGCAGCGAATGCAGTTCCAAGGGACAGTGAAAACCAGCTACAGCATTCCGTGCTGGCAGCTTTCGTGTGGGAGAAATCGCTGGATGTTTCGAATTTGGCATCCGGGCTCTGCGAGAGACACATAGACAGTGTTGCCCGATTACTAGGTAAAGCTTTTGGGGAAAGCGAATGTCTGTGTGGCAGCGAATGCAGTTCCAAGGGACAGTGAATACCAGCTACAGCATTCCGTGCTGGCAGCTTTCGTGTGGGCACAATCGCTGGATGTTTCGAATTTGGCAGCCGGGCTCTGCGAGAGACACATACACAGTGTTGCCCCTTTAGGAACCAAAGCTTTTGGGGAAAGCGAATGTCTGTGTGGCAGCGAATGCAGTTCCAAGGGACAGTGAAAACAAGCTACAGCATTCCGTGCTGGCAGCTTTCGTGTGGGTGCAATTGCTAGACGTTTCGAATTTGCCAGCCCGGCTCTGCAAGAGTGAGATACACAGTGTTGCCCCTTTACGAACCAAAGCTTTTGGGGAAAGCGAATGTCTGTGTGGCAGTGAATGCAGTTCCAAGGGACAGTGAAAACCAGCTACAGCATTCCGTGCTGGCAGCTTTCGTCTTGGAGAAATCGCTGGATGTTTCGAATTTGGCAGCCGGGCTCTGCGAGAGACACATACACAGTGTTGCCCCTTTACGAACCAAAGCTTTTGGGGAAAGCGAATGTCTGTGTGGCAGCGAATGCAGTTCCAAGGGACAGTGAAAACCAGCTACAGCATTCCGTGCTGGCAGCTTTCGTGTGGGCGCAATCGCGTGACGTTTCGAATTTGGCAGCCCGGCTCTGCGAGAGTGAGATACACAGTGTTGCCCCTTTACGAACCAAAGCTTTTGGGGAAAGCGAATGTCTGTGTGGCAGCGAATGCAGTTCCAAGGGACAGTGAAAACCCGCTACAGCATTCCATGCTGGCAGCTTTCGTGTGGGAGAAATCGCTGGATGTTTTGAATTTGGCAGCCGGGCTCTGCTAGACAGAGATACACAGTGTTGCCCAATTACCAAGCAAAGCTTTTGGGGAAAGCGAATGCCTGTGTGGCAGCGAATGCAGTTCCAAGGGACAGTGAAAACCAGCTACAGCATTCCGTACTGGCAGCTTTCGTGCGGGTGCAATTGCTAGACGTTTCGAATTTGCCAGCCGGGCTCTGCAAGAGTGAGATACACAGTGTTGCCCCTTTACGAACCAAAGCTTTTGGGGAAAGTGAATGTCTGTGTGGCAGTGAATGCAGTTCCAAGGGACAGTGAAAACCAGCTACAGCATTCCGTGCTGGCAGCTTTCGTGTGGGCGCTATCGCTGGATGTTTCGAATTTGGCAGCCGGGCTCTGCGAGAGACACATACACAGTGTTGCCCCTTTACGAACCAAAGCTTTTGGGGAAAGCGAATGTCTGTGTGGCAGGGAATGCAGTTCCAAGGGACAGTGAAAACCAGCTACAGCATTCCGTACTGGCAGCTTTCGTGCGGGCGCAATTGCTAGACGTTTCGAATTTGGCAGCCGGGCTCTGCAAGAGTGAGATACACAGTGTTGCCCCTTTACGAACCAAAGCTTTTGGGGAAAGCGAATGTCTGTGTGGCAGTGAATGCAGTTCCAAGGGACAGTGAAAACCAGCTACAGCATTCCGTGCTGGCAGCTTTCGTGTGGTAGAAATCGCTGGATGTTTCGAATTTGGCATCCGGGCTCTGCGAGAGACACATAGACAGTGTTGCCCGATTACTAGGTAAAGCTTTTGGGGAAAGCGAATGTCTGTGTGGCAGCGAATGCAGTTCCAAGGGACAGTGAATACCAGCTACAGCATTCCGTGCTGGCAGCTTTCGTGTGGGCGCAATCGCGTGACGTTTCGAATTTGGCAGCCCGGCTCTGCGAGAGTGAGATACACAGTGTTGCCCCTTTACGAACCAAAGCTTTTGGGGAAAGCGAATGTCTGTGTGGCAGCGAATGCAGTTCCAAGGGACAGTGAAAACCAGCTACAGCATTCCATGCTGGCAGCTTTCGTGTGGGAGAAATCGCTGGATGTTTTGAATTTGGCAACCGGGCTCTGCTAGACAGAGATACACAGTGTTGCACAATTACCAAGCAAAGCTTTTGGGGAAAGCGAATGCCTGTGTGGCAGCGAATGCAGTTCCAAGGGACAGTGAAAAGCAGCTACAGAATTCCGTGCTGGCAGCTTTCGTGTGGGAGAAATCGCTGGATGTTTCCAATTTGGCAGCCGGGCTCTGCGAGAGACACATAGACAGTGTTGCCCGATTACTAGGTAAAGCTTTTGGGGAAAGCGAATGTCTGTGTGGCAGCGAATGCAGTTCCAAGGGACAGTGAAAACCAGCTACAGCATTCCGTGCTGGCAGCTTTCGTGTGGGCACAATCGCTGGATGTTTCAAATTTGGCAGCCGGGCTCTGCGAGAGACACATACACAGTGTTGCCCCTTTACGAACCAAAGCTTTCGGGGAAAGTGAATGCCTGTGTGGCAGCGAATGCAGTTCCAAGGGACAGTGAAAACCAGCTACAGCATTCCGTACTGGCAGCTTTCGTGCGGGTGCAATTGCTAGACGTTTCGAATTTGCCAGCCCGGCTCTGCAAGAGTGAGATACACAGTGTTGCCCCTTTACGAACCAAAGCTTTTGGGGAAAGCGAATGTCTGTGTGGCAGTGAATGCAGTTCCAAGGGACAGTGAAAACCAGCTACAGCATTCCGTGCTGGCAGCTTTCGTCTTGGAGAAATCGCTGGATGTTTCGAATTTGGCAGCCGGGCTCTGCGAGAGACACATACACAGTGTTGCCCCTTTACGAACCAAAGCTTTTGGGGAAAGCGAATGTCTGTGTGGCAGCGAATGCAGTTCCAAGGGACAGTGAAAACCAGCTACAGCATTCCGTGCTGGCAGCTTTCGTGTGGGCGCAATCGCGTGACGTTTCGAATTTGGCAGCCCGGCTCTGCGAGAGTGAGATACACAGTGTTGCCCCTTTACGAACCAAAGCTTTTGGGGAAAGCGAATGTCTGTGTGGCAGCAAATGCAGTTCCAAGGGACAGTGAAAACCAGCTACAGCATTCCATGCTGGCAGCTTTCGTGTGGGAGAAATCGCTGGATGTTTTGAATTTGGCAGCCGGGCTCTGCTAGACAGAGATACACAGTGTTGCACAATTACCAAGCAAAGCTTTTGGGGAAAGCGAATGCCTGTGTGGCAGCGAATGCAGTTCCAAGGGACAGTGAAAAGCAGCTACAGAATTCCGTGCTGGCAGCTTTCGTGTGGGAGAAATCGCTGGATGTTTCCAATTTGGCAGCCGGGCTCTGCGAGAGACACATAGACAGTGTTGCCCGATTACTAGGTAAAGCTTTTGGGGAAAGCGAATGTCTGTGTGGCAGCGAATGCAGTTCCAAGGGACAGTGAATACCAGCTATAGCATTCCGTGCTGGCAGCTTTCGTGTGGGCACAATCGCTGGATGTTTCGAATTTGGCAGCCGGGCTCTGCGAGAGACACATACACAGTGTTGCCCCTTTACGAACCAAAGCTTTCGGGGAAAGCGAATGCCTGTGTGGCAGCGAATGCAGTTCCAAGGGACAGTGAAAACCAGCTACAGCATTCCGTACTGGCAGCTTTCGTGCGGGTGCAATTGCTAGACGTTTCGAATTTGCCAGCCGGGCTCTGCAAGAGTGAGATACACAGTGTTGCCCCTTTACGAACCAAAGCTTTTGGGGAAAGCGAATGTCTGTGTGGCAGTGAATGCAGTTCCAAGGGACAGTGAAAACCAGCTACAGCATTCCGTGCTGGCAGCTTTCCTGTTGGAGAAATCGCTGCATGTTTCGAATTTGGCAGCCGGGCTCTGCGAGAGACACATACACAGTGTTGCCCCTTTACGAACCAAAGCTTTTGGGGAAAGCGAATGTCTGTGTGGCAGCGAATGCAGTTCCAAGGGACAGTGAAAACCAGCTACAGCATTCCGTACTGGCAGCTTTCGTGCGGGCGCAATTGCTAGACGTTTCGAATTTGGCAGCCGGGCTCTGCAAGAGTGAGATACACAGTGTTGCCCCTTTACAAACCAAAGCTTTTGGGGAAAGCGAATGTCTGTGTGGCAGTGAGTGCAGTTCCAAGGGACAGTGAAAACCAGCTACAGCATTCCATGCTGGCAGCTTTTGTGCGGGCGCAATCGCTGGACGTTTCGAATTTGGCAGTCGGGTTCTGTGAGACAGAGATACACAGTGTTGCCCCTTTACGAAACAAATCTTTTGGGGAAAGCGAATGTCTGTGTGGCAGGGAATGCAGTGCCAAGGGACAGTGAAAACCAGGTACAGCATTCCGTTCTGTCAGCTTTCGTGTGGGATAAATCGCTGGACGTTTCGAATTGGGCAGCCGGGCTCTGCGAGAGACACATACACAGTGTTGCCCCATTAGCAAGCAAAGCTTTTGCGTAAAGCGAATGTCTTTGTGGCAGCGAATGCAGTTCCAATGGGCAGTGAAAACCAGCTACAGCATTCCGTGCTGCCAGCTTTCGTGTGGGCGCAATCGCTGGACATTTCGAATTTGGCAGCCGGGCTCTGCGAGAGTGAGATACACAGTGTTGCCCCTTTACGAACCAAAGATTTGGGGAATGTGAATGTCTATGTGGCAGTGAATGCAGTTCCAAGGGACAGTGAAAACCAGCTACAGCATTCCGTGCTGGCAGCTTTCGTGTGGGAGAAATCGCTGGATGTTTCGAATTTGGCAGCTGGGCTCTGCTAGACAGAGATACACAGTGTTGCCCCATTACCAAGCAAAGCTTTTGGGGAAAGCGAATGTCTGTGTGGCAGCGAATGCAGTTCCAAGGGACAGTGAATACCAGCTACAGCATTCCGTGCTGGCAGCTTTCGTGTGGGCGCAATCGCTGGATGTTTGGAATTTGGCAGCCGGGCTCTGCAAGAGTGAGATACACAGTGTTGCCCCTTTACGAACCAAAGCTTTTGGGGAAAGCGAATGTCTGTGTGGCAGTGAATGCAGTTCCAAGGGACAGTGAAAACCAGCTACAGCATTCCGTGCTGGCAGCTTTCGTGTGGGAGAAATCGCTGGATGTTTCGAATTTGGCATCCGGGCTCTGCGAGAGACACATAGACAGTGTTGCCCGATTACTAGGTAAAGCTTTTGGGGAAAGCGAATGTCTGTGTGGCAGCGAATGCAGTTCCAAGGGACAGTGAATACCAGCTACAGCATTCCGTGCTGGCAGCTTTCGTGTGGGCACAATCGCTGGATGTTTCGAATTTGGCAGCCGGGCTCTGCGAGAGACACATACACAGTGTTGCCCCTTTACGAACCAAAGCTTTTGGGGAAAGCGAATGCCTGTGTCGCAGCGAATGCAGTTCCAAGGGACAGTGAAAACCACCTACAGCATTCCGTTCTGGCAGCTTTCGTGTGGGTGCAATTGCTAGACGTTTCGAATTTGCCAGCCCGGCTCTGCAAGAGTGAGATACACAGTGTTGCCCCTTTACGAACCAAAGCTTTTGGGGAAAGCGAATGTCTGTGTGGCAGTGAATGCAGTTCCAAGGGACAGTGAAAACCAGCTACAGCATTCCGTGCTGGCAGCTTTCGTCTTGGAGAAATCGCTGGATGTTTCGAATTTGGCAGCCGGGCTCTGCGAGAGACACATACACAGTGTTGCCCCTTTACGAACCAAAGCTTTTGGGGAAAGCGAATGTCTGTGTGGCAGCGAATGCAGTTCCAAGGGACAGTGAAAACCAGCTACAGCATTCCGTGCTGGCAGCTTTCGTGTGGGCGCAATCGCGTGACGTTTCGAATTTGGCAGCCCGGCTCTGCGAGAGTGAGATACACAGTGTTGCCCCTTTACGAACCAAAGCTTTTGGGGAAAGCGAATGTCTGTGTGGCAGCGAATGCAGTTCCAAGGGACAGTGAAAACCAGCTACAGCATTCCATGCTGGCAGCTTTCGTGTGGGAGAAATCGCTGGATGTTTTGAATTTGGCAACCGGGCTCTGCTACACAGAGATACACAGTGTTGCACAATTACCAAGCAAAGCTTTTGGGGAAAGCGAATGCCTGTGTGGCAGCGAATGCAGTTCCAAGGGACAGTGAAAAGCAGCTACAGAATTCCGTGCTGGCAGCTTTCGTGTGGGAGAAATCGCTGGATGTTTCCAATTTGGCAGCCGGGCTCTGCGAGAGACACATAGACAGTGTTGCCCGATTACTAGGTAAAGCTTTTGGGGAAAGCGAATGTCTGTGTGGCAGCGAATGCAGTTCCAAGGGACAGTGAAAACCAGCTACAGCATTCCGTGCTGGCAGCTTTCGTGTGGGCACAATCGCTGGATGTTTCAAATTTGGCAGCCGGGCTCTGCGAGAGACACATACACAGTGTTGCCCCTTTACGAACCAAAGCTTTCGGGGAAAGTGAATGCCTGTGTGGCAGCGAATGCAGTTCCAAGGGACAGTGAAAACCAGCTACAGCATTCCGTACTGGCAGCTTTCGTGCGGGTGCAATTGCTAGACGTTTCGAATTTGCCAGCCGGGCTCTGCAAGAGTGAGATACACAGTGTTGCCCCTTTACGAACCAAAGCTTTTGGGGAAAGTGAATGTCTGTGTGGCAGTGAATGCAGTTCCAAGGGACAGTGAAAACCAGCTACAGCATTGCGAGCTGGCAGCTTTCCTGTGGGCACAGTCGCTGGACGTTTCGCATTTGGCAGCCGGGCTCTGCGAGAGACACATACACAGTGTTGCCCCTTTACGAACCAAAGCTTTTGGGGAAAGCGAATGTCTGTGTGGCAGCGAATGCAGTTCCAAGGGACAGTGAAAACCAGCTACAGCATTCCGTACTGGCAGCTTTCGTGCGGGCGCAATTGCTAGACGTTTCGAATTTGGCAGCCGGGCTCTGCGAGAGAGAGATACACAGTGTTGCCCCTTTACGAACCAAAGCTTTTGGGGAAAGCGAATGTCTGTGTGGCAGGGAATGCAGTTCCAAGGGACAGTGAAAACCAGCTACAGCATTCCATGCTGGCAGCTTTCGTATGGGCGCAATCGCTGGACATTTCAAATATGGCAGCCGGGCTCTGCGAGAGACAAATACACGGTGTTGCCCCTTTACGAACCAAAGCTTTTGGGGAAAGCGAATGTCTGTGTGGCAGCGAATGCAGTTCCAAGGGACACTGAAAACCAGCTACAGCATTCCGTACTGGCAGCTTTCGTGTGGGAGAAATCGCTGGATGATTCGAATTTGGCAGCCGGGCTCTCCGAGAGACACATACACAGTGTTGCCCCTTTACGAACCAAAGCTTTTGGGGAAAGCGAATGTCTGTGTGGCAGCGAATGCAGTTCCAAGGGACACTGAAAACCAGCTACAGCATTCCGTACTGGCAGCTTTCGTGTGGGATAAATCGCTGGACGTTTCAAATTGGGCAGCCGGGCTCTGCGAGAGACACATACATAGTGTAGCCCCATTACCAAGCAAAGCTTTTGGGGAAAGCGAATGTCTGTGTGGCAGCGAATGCAGTTCCAAGGGACAGTGAAAACCAGCTACAGCATTCCATGCTGGCAGCTTTCATGTGGGCGCAATCGCTGGACGTTTCAAATATGGCAGCCGGGCTCTGCGAGAGACACATACACAGTGTTGCCCCTTTACGAACCAAAGCTTTTGGGGAAAGTGAATGTCTGTGTGGCAGCGAATGCAGTTCCAAGGGACAGTGAATACCAGCTACAGCATTCCGTGCTGGCAGCTTTCGTGTTGGAGAAAACGCTGGATGTTTCGAATTTGGCAGCCGGGCTCTGCGAGAGACACATACACAGTGTTGCCCCTTTACGAACCAAAGCTTTTGGGGAAAGCGAATGTCTGTGTGGCAGCGAATGCAGTTCCAAGGGACAGTGAAAACCAGCTACAGCATTCCGTGCTGGCAGCTTTCGTGTGGGAGAAATCGCTGGATGTTTCGAATTTGGCATCCGGGCTCTGCGAGAGACACATAGACAGTGTTGCCCGATTACTAGGTAAAGCTTTTGGGGAAAGCGAATGTCTGTGTGGCAGCGAATGCAGTTCCAAGGGACAGTGAATACCAGCTACAGCATTCCGTGCTGGCAGCTTTCGTGTGGGCACAATCGCTGGATGTTTCGAATTTGGCAGCCGGGCTCTGCGAGAGACACATACACAGTGTTGCCCCTGTACGAACCAAAGCTTTTGGGGAAAGCGAATGCCTGTGTCGCAGCGAATGCAGTTCCAAGGGACAGTGAAAACAAGCTACAGCATTCCGTGCTGGCAGCTTTCGTGTGGGTGCAATTGCTAGACGTTTCGAATTTGGCAGCCCGGCTCTGCGAGAGTGAGATACACAGTGTTGCCCCTTTACGAACCAAAGCTTTTGGGGAAAGCGAATGTCTGTGTGGCAGCGAATGCAGTTCCAAGGGACAGTGAAAACCAGCTACAGCATTCCATGCTGGCAGCTTTCGTGTGGGAGAAATCGCTGGATGTTTTGAATTTGGCAGCCGGGCTCTGCTAGACAGAGATACACAGTGTTGCCCAATTACCAAGCAAAGCTTTTGGGGAAAGCGAATGCCTGTGTGGCAGCGAATGCAGTTCCAAGGGACAGTGAAAAGCAGCTACAGAATTCCGTGCTGGCAGCTTTCGTGTGGGAGAAATCGCTGGATGTTTCCAATTTGGCAGCCGGGCTCTGCGAGAGACACATAGACAGTGTTGCCCGATTACTAGGTAAAGCTTTTGGGGAAAGCGAATGTCTGTGTGGCAGCGAATGCAGTTCCAAGGGACAGTGAAAACCAGCTACAGCATTCCGTACTGGCAGCTTTCGTGCGGGTGCAATTGCTAGACGTTTCGAATTTGCCAGCCGGGCTCTGCAAGAGTGAGATACACAGTGTTGCCCCTTTACGAACCAAAGCTTTTGGGGAAAGTGAATGTCTGTATGGCAGTGAATGCAGTTCCAAGGGACAGTGAAAACCAGCTACAGCATTCTGTGCTGGCAGCTTTCGTGTGGGCGCTATCGCTGGATGTTTCGAATTTGGCAGCCGGGCTCTGCGAGAGACACATACACAGTGTTGCCCCTTTACGAACCAAAGCTTTTGGGGAAAGCGAATGTCTGTGTGGCAGGGAATGCAGTTCCAAGGGACAGTGAAAACCAGCTACAGCATTCCGTACTGGCAGCTTTCGTGCGGGCGCAATTGCTAGACGTTTCGAATTTGGCAGCCGGGCTCTGCAAGAGTGAGATACACAGTGTTGCCCCTTTACGAACCAAAGCTTTTGGGGAAAGCGAATGTCTGTGTGGCAGTGAATGCAGTTCCAAGGGACAGTGAAAACCAGCTACAGCATTCCGTGCTGGCAGCTTTCGTGTGGTAGAAATCGCTGGATGTTTCGAATTTGGCATCCGGGCTCTGCGAGAGACACATAGACAGTGTTGCCCGATTACTAGGTAAAGCTTTTGGGGAAAGCGAATGTCTGTGTGGCAGCGAATGCAGTTCCAAGGGACAGTGAATACCAGCTACAGCATTCCGTGCTGGCAGCTTTCGTGTGGGCACAATCGCTGGATGTTTCGAATTTGGCAGCCGGGCTCTGCGAGAGACACATACACAGTGTTGCCCCTTTACGAACCAAAGCTTTTGGGGAAAGCGAATGCCTGTGTCGCAGCGAATGCAGTTCCAAGGGACAGTGAAAACCACCTACAGCATTCCATTCTGTCAGCTTTCGTGCGGGTGCAATTGCTAGACGTTTCGAATTTGGCAGCCCGGCTCTGCGAGAGTGAGATACACAGTGTTGCCCCTTTACGAACCAAAGCTTTTGGGGAAAGCGAATGTCTGTGTGGCAGCGAATGCAGTTCCAAGGGACAGTGAAAACCAGCTACAGCATTCCATGCTGGCAGCTTTCGTGTGGGAGAAATCGCTGGATGTTTTGAATTTGGCAGCCGGGCTCTGCTAGACAGAGATACACAGTGTTGCACAATTACCAAGCAAAGCTTTTGGGGAAAGCGAATGCCTGTGTGGCAGCGAATGCAGTTCCAAGGGACAGTGAAAAGCAGCTACAGAATTCCGTGCTGGCAGCTTTCGTGTGGGAGAAATCGCTGGATGTTTCCAATTTGGCAGCCGGGCTCTGCGAGAGACACATAGACAGTGTTGCCCGATTACTAGGTAAAGCTTTTGGGGAAAGCGAATGTCTGTGTGGCAGCGAATGCAGTTCCAAGGGACAGTGAATACCAGCTATAGCATTCCGTGCTGGCAGCTTTCGTGTGGGCACAATCGCTGGATGTTTCGAATTTGGCAGCCGGGCTCTGCGAGAGACACATACACAGTGTTGCCCCTTTACGAACCAAAGTTTTCGGGGAAAGCGAATGCCTGTGTGGCAGCGAATGCAGTTCCAAGGGACAGTGAAAACCAGCTACAGCATTCCGTACTGGCAGCTTTCGTGCGGGTGCAATTGCTAGACGTTTCAAATTTGCCAGCCGGGCTCTGCAAGAGTGAGATACACAGTGTTGCCCCTTTACGAACCAAAGCTTTTGGGGAAAGCGAATGTCTGTGTGGCAGTGAATGCAGTTCCAAGGGACAGTGAAAACCAGCTACAGCATTCCGTGCTGGCAGCTTTCCTGTTGGAGAAATCGCTGGATGTTTCGAATTTGGCAGCCGGGCTCTGCGAGAGACACATACACAGTGTTGCCCCTTTACGAACCAAAGCTTTTGGGGAAAGCGAATGTCTGTGTGGCAGCGAATGCAGTTCCAAGGGACAGTGAAAACCAGCTACAGCATTCCGTACTGGCAGCTTTCGTGCGGGCGCAATTGCTAGACGTTTCGAATTTGGCAGCCGGGCTCTGCAAGAGTGAGATACACAGTGTTGCC